>NC_060275.1:40776925-41085023 GCF_021613505.1 Equus quagga | reverse complement strand
GTCAGAATTCAAATGATTTTTGAAATAGGTCACTCCAGTAAGTCTCTTCTTAGGTAAAATAAAGACTTCCTGAAGATTTCCAAGTTAGTTCACTTATAATGGAGGTGAGATGGACTTCTGAGTGAACCTACCCCCTAACAATCTTGTGGTGTGCATCTGCACCATTACAGTTTTGAATTTTGCGTTTTTTCAGTCAATTCTATTTTCTGACCAGGTTCCTCATTTTTTTTCTTATTTTATTTTCAGTATCAATGAATCACATTCCATTCGTGCCTATTTTTAAAGGATATTTAGATATCCTTTAAATATAATTTGAGTCTTATTTATTATACGGATGTGTGGTATGTTCAGGTCGACTTCTGAGTAATCATTTACTCATTCATTTACCTACTTTTTTCTTTTTGTTGAGGTCATAATAGTTTATAACATTGTGCAGTTTCAGTTGTACATTATTATTTGTCAGTTACCATATAAATGCGCCCCTTCACCCCTTATGCCCACCCCCTAAGGCCCTTCCCCTCTGGTAACCACTAGTCTGTTCTCTTTGTCCACTTGTTAGTTTATCTTCCATATATGAGTGAAATCATACGGTGTTGGTCTTTCTCTGTCTCGCTTATTTCACTTAACGTAATACCCTCAAGGTCCATCCATGTTGCTGCAAATGGGACGATTTTGTCTTTTTTGTAGTTGAGTAGTATTCCATTATGTATATATACCACAGCTTCTTTATCCAGTCATCAGTTGATGGGCACTTGGGTTGCTTCCAATTTTTGGCTGTTGTGAATAATGCTGCAATGAACATAGGGGTGCACAAGTCTCTGAATTGTTGATTTCAAGTTCTTTGGATAAATACCAAGTAGTGGGATAGCAGGGTTGTATGGTATTTCTATTTTTAATTTTTTGAGAAATTGCCATACTGTTTTCCGTAATGACTGCACCATTATTCTCACTAGGTTCCATTTTCTGCATATAGTCTCCAACATTTGTTATTTTTTTGTCTTGGTGATTATAGCCATTCTAACAGGTGTAAGGTGATATCTTAGTGTAGTTTTGATTTGCATTTCCGTGATGATTAGTGATGTTGAACATCTTTTCATGTGCCTATTGGTCATCTGTATATCTTCTCTGGCAAAATGTCTGTTCATGGCTTCTGCCCATTTTTTGATGAGTTATTTGTTTCTTTGTTGTTCAGTTGCATGAGTTCTTTATATATTTTGGAGATTAACCCCTTTCGGATATATGATTTACAAATATTTTCTCCTAGTTGATGGATTGTCTTTTCATTTTGTTCCTCTTTTCCTTTGCCTAGCAGAAGCTCTTTAGTCTGATGAAGTCCCACTTGTTTATTATTTCTTTTGTTTCCCTTGCCTGAGTAGATTTGATATTCGAAAAGATCTTTCTAAGACTGATGTCAAGGAGTGTACTGCCTATATTTTCTTCTAGGAGTTTTATGGTTTCATGTCTTACCTTCAAGTCTTTGATTCATTTTGAGTTAATTTTAGTGTATGGTGAAAGATAATGGTCTACTTTCATTCTTTTGCGTGTGGCTGTCCAGTTTTCCCAGCATCATTTATTGAAGAGTCTTTCCTTTCTCCATTGTATGTTCTTAGCTTCTTTGTTGAAGATTAGCTGTTCATCAATTTGTGGCTTTATTTCTGGACTTTCAGTTCTGTTCCATTGATCTATGTGTCTGTTTTTATGCCAGTACCATGCTGTTTTGATTATTATAGCTTTGTAGTATATTTTGAAGTCAGGGATTGTGATGCCTCCAGCTTTGTTCTTTTTTCTTAGGATTACCTTAGCTATTCAGAGTCTTTTGTTGCCCCATATGAATTTTAGGATTCTTTGTTCTGTTTCCATGAAGAATGTTATTGGGATTCTGATTGGGATTGCATTGAATCTGTACATTGCTTTAGGTAGTATGGGCATTTTAACCATATTTATTCTCCCAATGCATGTGCACAAAATATCTTTCCATTTGTTATGTCATCGATTTCTTCAATAATGTCTTATAGTTTGCATTGTATAGGTCTTTCACCTCCTTGGTTAAATTCATTCCTAGATATTTTATTATTTTTGTTGCTGTATTAAATGGGATTGTCTTCTTGAGTTCTCTTTCTGTTAGTTTGTTATTAGAGTATAGAAATGCAACTGATTTTTGCAAGTCAATTTTGTACCCTGAAACTTTGTTGTAGTTGTTGAGTATTTCTAATAGTTTTTCAGTGGATTCTTTAGCGTATTCTATATGTAAAATCATGTCATCCACAAACAGGGAGAGTTTCACTTCTGCATTGCCTATTTGGATTTCTTTTATTTCTTTTTATGCCTAATTGCTCTGACCAAAACTTCCAGTAGCATGTTGAATAGGAATGGTGAGAGTGGGCACACTTGTCTTGTTCCTGTTCTCAGAGGGATGGCTCTCAGTTTTTCTCATTTCAGTTTGCTCATGCTCATTTCATCATTGAGTATGATATTAGCTGTGGGTTTGTCATATATGCCTTTTATTATGTTGAGATACTTTCCATTTTCTTGAGAGTGTTTATCATAAATGGGTGTTGGATCTTGTCAAATGCTTTTTCTTCATCTATTGAGGTGATCATGTGGTTTTTTTCCTCATTTTGTTAATGTGGTGTATCACGTTGATTGATTTGTGAATGTTGAACCAACACTGTATCCCTGGTATAAATCTCACTTGATCATGCTATGTGATTCTTTTAATATATTGCTGTAGTAGGTTTTCCAATATTTTCTTGAGGATTTTTGTGTCTATGTTCATCAGTGATACTGGCCTGTAATTTTCCTTCTTTGTGTTGTCCTTGTCTGGCTTTGGGATCAGGGTGATGTTGGCCTCATAGAAATATGTTAATAAATGTTCTTTCTTCTTCCATTTTTGCAATAGTTTGAGAAGGATAGGTATTAAATCTTTGAACATTTGGTAGAATTCTCCAGAGAAGCCATTTCATACTGGGTTTTTGTTTTGGGGGAGGTTTTTGATTACTGTTTCAATCTGTTTACTTGTGAGTGGTCTATTCAGATTCTCTGTTTCTTCTTGGTTTAGATTTGGGAGGTTGTATGAGTGTAAGAATTCATCCATTTCTTCTAGATTGTCCAACTTGTTGGCATATAGTTTTTCATAGTATTCTCTTATAAACCTTTGTATTTCTGTGGTATCCATTGTAATGTCTCCTCTTTCATTTCTAATTTTATTTGAGCCTTCTCTTTTTTTTTTTTTTTTTTCCTTACTGAGTCTGTCTAAGGGCTTGTCAATTTTGTTTATCTTCTCAAAGGACCAGCTCTTAGTTTCCTTGATCCTTTCTACTGTTTTTTTTGTTTCAATTTCATTTATTTATGTTCTAATTTTTATTATTTCCCTCCTCCTGCTGACTTTGGGCTTTATTTGTTCTTTTTCTAGTTCTGTTAAGTGTAGTTTAAGATTACTTATTTGAGATTTTTCTTCTTTATTAAGGTGGTCTTGCATTGCTATGAATTTCCCTCTTAGGACCGCTTTTGCTGCATCCCATATGAATTAGTATAGTGTTTTTTCATTTTCATTTGTCTCTAGATATTTTTTGATTTCTCCTTTAATTTCTTCAATGATCCATTCGTTGTTCAGTAGCATCTTGTTTAGTCTCCACATATTTGTCACTTTCCCAGCTTTTTTCTTGTAGTTGATTTCTAGTTTCATAGCACTATGGTTGGAAAAGATGCTTGATTTGGTTTCAATCTTCTTACATTTATTGAGGCTTGCCTTGTTTTCCCAACATATGGTTTATCTTTGAGAATATTCCATGTGCACTTGAGAAGAATGTTTATTCTGCTGTTTTTCAGTGGAGCATTCTATATATATATATCTCTGGTCTAGTTTTTCATTTAATTCCACTATTTCCTTGTTGACTTTCTGTCTGGATGATCTATCCATTGATGTAAGTTGAGCATTAAGGTTCCCTACTGTTATTGTGTTGTTAATATCTCCTTTTAGATCTGTTAATAATTGCTTTATTTACTTGAGTGCTCCTGTGTTGGGTGCACATGTTGCTGATGTCACTCTGCCCATTTACCTTTTTTAGTGTTCATGCTAAACAACAAGATATTCACCCTCTCCCGCAATACTACATAAGTGAATGACAATTTAAAGGAAAACTTGATTCACTTTTTTGTGTTCGATTATTCTCTTTTCTAGTTTTGTCTCCTTTTCAATGAATGGCCTTGCCTTGGCTTATAACCCAATGAACTTCACAGGAATCTACCATCTTTCTCTTAAGGATCTACCTTTAGACCCTGAAGTGCACCTCAGAAAATCTTCCCCATGTTCCCTTTAGGTCTTTCAGATGGGAGAAGCCAGCCCAATAGTGAATGAAATGACCTGGAAGCCTAAATTCACCTTTTCCCCCACCCCCAAGGAAGACTGGCCCTGGGGTAAATTCTGTTGCTGATCTTCCTCTTTTTACTTGAGCAAGATTCACCATAAGCTAACATTTGTTCCAGTCTTCCTCTGTTTTGTACATGGCTCCCTGCCACAGCATGGCTGCTGATGAGTGGTGTAGGCCCATGCCTGGGAACTGAACCCAGGCTGCAGAAGAGGAGCGTGCCAAACTTAACCATTAGGCTACAGGGCTGGCTGCCTAAACTCATCTTTTGACAAAGACTTAATTATATATTTCCTATGTGTCTCTGAAAGCAGCTGGGTGCCCAGGAAGGAATATAGTCAAACTGGGGAGAAGACATTTGAAGGCAGTGTTATAGTCATTGACCCATGAGCCATAGAGACTCAAAAAGAATTGCTCATGACTTGCTCATGATCACAATAGCCAGTGAGAAGCAGAAGCAGAAATTGACCACAATATTCTACTCCTGATCCTATGACAATTCTGTTTTACTCAATGAACCAAGAATTTCCCTTCAAAATTGACCAATTATCTATATTCTTTTGCTAATCTCCTCTTTTCTTCATGTGCTTTCTAAATTTGAACTATGCAAAATTCTAGGTATAGATAGGGTACTGAGATTCATAATATCTGTAAGAAGTTAAAAAAAATGGAAGGGAGTGCTCTCTGTTATAGAAGTTATAACTGCTGAATGGAGAGATTTGAAAAATAATGCAAAGTATCTAAAACAACACGCCCATAAACCTATCATCTAATGTAATTTTTATTAACATTTTGGTATATGTCAGAATGTTTTTAATATATTTATATGTGATTTTATGTAATTTTCACCAAAATGGGTGTTTTATAGCCTGAGTTTTTGTTTACCTCTGCATCAGACATTTTCCAATGTCAAAAAAGATTCTATGATATTTTTAATAGTTTCATACATCCCAATGTATGGATATACTATTAGTCTTCTATTTTACACATTTAGATTGCTTTCAATTTCTAAAAGTATATGTCTGTGATGGTTCTATATTTAATCTTGCCCTTCTTTTCTACCTTGCAACCAATCTGGAAACCAAACAACCAAGCTTGTTAGAATTGTGTCTAAGTACATAATAAACAAGCTCTGATTGAAGCGATGTGGAGTTCTCGAAAAGTAATATAAATTGAAGTTCATGGAATTTTTGAATGGCAAAGGGATAGAGCTTAAGCTCTAAATCATTCAACCTTGGATTTGAAACCAGCTTCCCTCATTTACTACCTGCCACCTTGGGTAAGTCATTTATTCTATGTAATACAACCTCAGTTTCCTTCTCTAAATGAGGGTAGCAATGCCCTACTTCAGAGTCACTGTGAAGATTAAGACAATGCATGATATATGGCAAGTACCCAGTTTCACCTGTTTTTATCTATTTTACTTCTTTTCTCTTGAAAAGTTGAAAAGGCTAGTCTCACTACTTTTTTCAGCTTCTGTAAATACCTTAACTATTATTCATCTTTGTGTTATAGTTACAAAAGTATCTAAAAACAAAACAAAATACAGCTTAAAATGTGCCCTGTGTACATGATAAACACCACTTGTTTCTAAGTGGTTAAGAATGTGTGGATCCACAGAGGGGGAAAATTGCCTTGTAAAGGACATTATTGAGACAACTGGTGAAATTTGAGTGCTGACTATATATTAGGTAGTAGTAGTATAACATTGTAAAATTTCCTGAATTGGATCATTGTATTGTGGATATGTATATATAATTTTATGAGAAACTGCGAAGCTTTTCTAGATTCGTTGTACTATTTTACCAGCAATGTATGAGGGATCCAGTTTCTTCATGTCCTCACCAGCATTAGTATTATGAATATTTTTAATTTTAGCCATTCAAATAGGTATATGATATCTGTGTATTTAATTTTCATTTCCCTAATGGCTAATGATGTTGGACATCTATTTTTAAATGTCCTTTTTTGACATCTATATATTCTCTTTGGTGAAATGTCTGTTCAAACCTTTTGCGCATTTTTTAATTGGATTGTTTATTTCTCTACTGTTGACTTTAGAGAATTCTTTATATATTCTAGATCCAAGTCCTCTGTCAGACATATTGTCTGCAGATATTTTCTCCCAATCTGTAGCTTTTCTTTTCTTCTTCTTAAATGAGTCTTTCACAGAGCAAAAAGTCTTAATTTTTATGAAGACCAATTTATTGATATTTTTCTTTTATGGATTATACTGTTGGTGTCGTGTAAAAACTCTCCACTTAGCCCTATGTCCTGCAGATGTTTTCCCATGTGAAGTTTTATGATTTTATATTGTACATTTAAATCTATAATCCGTTGATTTTTGTGTAAGGTGTGAGGTTTAGGTGGAGGTTCATTTTTTGGCCTATGAATGTCCAATTGCTCCAGAACCATTTGTTGGAAAGACTCTCCATCCTGCATTGAATGTGCTTTTGCATCTTTGTAAAAAAACATTTGAGTGTACTTGTGTGGGTCTCTTTTGGGGTTCTCTGTTGATCTATGTGTCTATCCCTCCACCACTCTGTATAGTAGAAATGTAAGAGAATGTCCTTGTTCTTAGGAGATACATCAGAAATATTAGGTCATGGTATGCGTAATTTTCTGTCAAGTGGTTAAGCTAAAAGGAGACACACACAGATAAATAAATATTAATACTTAGAGACAAAAGATGAAGGGTGTATGAGAACTTGTAATAGTCTTGCAAATTTTCCATAAGTTTGATTTTTTTTCAAAATAAACTAAAAAATGTGTAGTCTTTTTTTAAGTTTTTATTATGGAAAAAAGGTATAAATTGTGTCCTGTCTTTTGAAATTTAAACTATGTCTTCAGTTGACAAGCTGCAGAACTCCGGCAGTTTATGGGGAAGATTAAGCTGAGCAGAGATGATGGCTCAGTGAAAAAGAAAATAGTGATTAAGTCTGTGAGCCTAGTGCCATGGAGTTGAGAGGAGCACTTTCTAAGCTAGTGAGCTTTTCTTTTTTTTTTTTTTTTTTTTAAAGATTTTATTTTTTCCTTTTTCTCCCCAAAGCCCCCCGGTACATAGTTGTGTATTCTTCGTTGTGGGTTCTTCTAGTTGTGGCATGTGGGACGCTGCCTCAGCGTGGTTTGATGAGCAGTGCCATGTCCGCGCCCAGGATTCGAACTAACGAAACACTGGGCCGCCTGCAGCGGAGCGCGCGAACTTAACCACTCGGCCACGGGGCCAGCCCCTAAGCTAGTGAGCTTTTCCAGAATGTTTTCAGGCTGTGGCATGATGGCATCGCTTCTAAGTGATTTCCATAAAACAGCTTCATAACTCCAAACTCTTATCTGATCAAAAATAAAATAAAATTATGGCCTCTGCTTTAGTATTTTTTAATTGAAATGTAACATATTAGTTTCAGGTGTGCAAAATAATGATTCGGTATTTGTATATATGGTGAGATGATCATCACAATAAGTCTAGTTAACATCCATAACCACACATAGTTGCAATTTTTTTATTGTGATGAGAATTTTTAAGATCTACTCTCTTAGCAACTTTCGAATATACAATACAGTATTGTAAACTATAGTCACCATGATGTACATTACATCCCCATGACTTATTTATTTTATAGCTGAGAATTAGTACCTTTTGACCACCTTCACCCATTTTGCCCACCCTCCACCCTCTGCCTCTGGCAACCACCAATCTGTTCTATATCTATGAGTTTAGTTTTTCTTTTTGTTTCTGTCTTTTTTTCAGATTCCACATATAAGTGAGATCATATGGTGTTTGTCTTTGACTTATTTTCACTTGGCATAATGCCCTCAAGCTCCATCCATGTTGTCACAAATGGCAAGATGTCATTCTTTTTTTTTATGGCTGAATAATATTCTGTGTGTGTGTGTATATATATATATACCACTTCTTCTTTATCCATTTATCTATTGATGGACACTTATGTTGCTTCCATGTCTTGACCATTGTAAATAACACTGCAATGAATGTGGGGGGTGCATATATCTTTTCAAGTTAGTGTTTTCATTTCCTTTGGATAAATACCCAGAAGTGGAATTGCTGGATCATATGGTAGTTCTATTTTTAACTTTTTAAGGAATTTCCATACTGTTTCCGTAGTGTATGCACTAATTTATGTTCCCACCAACAGTGCACAAATGCTCCCTTTTCTCCATGTCCTTGCCAACACTTGTTGTCTTTTTGATAACAGCCATTCTAACAGGTATGAGGTGATATCTCATTGTGGTTTTGATTTGCATTTCCCTGACAGTTAGTGATGTTGAGCATCTTTCCACGTACCTGTTGGCCGTTTGCTGTCTTCTTTGGAAAAATGTCTATTCGTGTGCACTACACATTTAAAAAAAAATTTAAAGTCTTTCATTCTTTTTTTATCTTATTTTTTAATTTTTGGTGAGGAAGATCGCTCCTGAGCTAACATCTGTTGCCAATCTTCCTATTTTTGCTTGAGGAAGATTGTTGCTGAGCTAACATCTGTGCCAAACTTTCTCTATTTTGTATGTGAGATGCCACCACAGCATGGTTTGATAAGCAGTGCGTAGGTCTGCACCTGGGATCCGAACTCATGAACCCCAGGCCACCAAAGCTGAGAGTGAGAACTTGACCTCTATGCCACTAGGCCAGCCCCCACTACCCATTTTTCTTTATATATTTTGGATATTAGCCCATTATCAGTATATGATTTGCAAATATTTTCTTCCATTCAGTAGATTGCCTTTTTATTTTGTTGATGATTTTCTTCCCCGTGCAAAAGCTTTTTAGCTTGATGTAATCCCACTTGTTTATTTTTGCTTTTGTTGCCTTTGCTTTCATTGTCAAATCCACAAAAATCATCACCAAGCCTGATATTGAGGAGCATACTGCCTATGTTTTCTTCTAGAAGTTTTATGGTTCCACGTCTTATGTTCAAGTCTTTAATCCATTCTGAGTTAGTTTTTGGGTGTGGTATAAGATAGTGGTCCAGCTTCATTCTTTTGCATGTAGTTGTCCAGTTTTTGTAACACCATTTATTGAAGAAACTCCCTTCCCATGGTATATTCTTTTTTTTTTAATTTTATTCTTCCTTTTTCTCCCCAAAGCCCCCCAGTACATAGTTGCGTATTTTTAGTTGCGGGTCCTTCTAGTTGTGGCATGTGGGATGCCACCTCAGCATGGCCTGATGAGCGGTGCCATGTCCGCGCCCAGGATCCGAACCAGTGAAACCCTGGGCCACCGAAACAGAGCGCGTGAACTCAACCCCTCAGCCACGGGGCCGGCCCCTCCATTGTATATTCTTGCCTCCTTTGTTGTAAATTAATTGACCATATATGAGTGGGTTTATTTCTGGGCTCTCTATTCTGCTTCATTCATCTATGTGTCTATTTTTACACCAGCACCATATTGTTATTTCTATAGCGTTGTGATATAGTTTGAAATCAGGGAGCCTGATGCCTCCATCTTTGTTCTCCTTTCTCAAGGTTGCTTTGGCTATTCAGGGTCTTTAGTGGTTCCATACAAATTTTAGGATTGTTTGTTCTATTTCTGTAAAAAAAAATGTCTTTGGAATTTTGAATCTGTAGATGCTTCTGCTTTTGAATGCATAAAATAAGAAACTGTTGCAATATCAGGAAAATTTTTACTTTATTTTAGGTTAAACTTCCTCGTTATCTTCAATCATTCCTCACGGCCTGGTTTTAGAGTCACTTATCTTTCTGGTTTTCATTAACTGGTCCCGGTTCACTTTTGTTAATGCTCTGAATTGTTGGCTCCTTGATTGCAATGTAGTACTTTAATTTTTTTTTTGATCAATGCAGAATAATTGGTGCCATTATGTGCACTGTATTAGAAACCACATTTTAATCAAAATTGCTCAAGTACATGAGCACTGATAGCAATCTATGTCAATTATAACCTCTAAAATGTTTTTTCATAATTTATGACTACCGAATTTTGTCTTTTTTAGTTTTTCTGATTCTTGCCACTTACATGTTTGAAATTTTGGTTTTGGCATTCAACATATTAGCTATCACACCAAGATTCATTTGCAAATTTGATAAGCAACACTTTGACCTTATTGCACAAGACCAAGGTCAGCCCAGGAGCAAACCATTAAAGACTGCTTTAGTCAACCACCGTCTATTAATCAATAATATTTGTGTACAATTATTAAACCACATATAAATATGCCTGAATATTCTATTCTATAGCCTTTGCATATTGTTCACAAGACTAACAATTCTTAATCTACCAGTCCATTAAAAGTGTTAAAATATGAAATGTATTTAGTTTGATTTGACTTGGTGAATATACAGTGGGTCCTTTAATTACTATTTTCTTTTCTAATTGCTTGCAAGCCAGCTATTCGAGAATTTTGTCCGACATGGAGCAGAAAAAGAAGGAACGAAGTCTGAGTATGCCGTGATGTGGGTTTGGTTCTGGCAAGCCTTAGTGGAAGCAGATCCTTGGAAGACAGGCATCGCTTTTGTTCTTTTCATGATGGTTACAGATTGTTGTGAAGCTTGAATGTGGGAGGCTCCCAGCAAACGGTTGTCATTGTCTTCATTTTCCTGGGGTTGCCACTCTCATCCTTATCATACTGGGATGCCATTTATCTGGACCTAGAGATACGAATTCCTGTGAAGCCGCTGTTTATTTTTATTCATGTACCTCAAACTTCAATTCTCTATTAATTATGCTTATGCTACTTTTTCTAGTTAAATGCTGTTTTCCTTAGTAGAGAAAAATGGAACTCAGGGTTTGCATCCCAGAACCTTAATGGTGAAAAGTTCCTTATGTCCTAGACGGAGGTCTCATAGATGGTTAGCACCTGTTTTATTTTATTGGGATGCAATACCGTTTTCTCTTGGCCTATACGGCATTCTACTCTCCTTGTTCTCCTTAGAGTCCTCTCCTACTCCTTCTTCTTTCTTGGTTCCCCGTCTTTGGCCAGGCATTTCCATATTAGAGTTCTTCAGGGCTCAGTCCTATCCCTTCTCTTTTCTCACTCTATACTTTATCCCTCATCAAGGATTCTTGTCCTTCATTGTACATCAGTGATCGTGTTCCTGCAGGTTTTAGGTACCGTCTTTACGTTAACCAATCTCAACTTCTCCTTTGAGCACCAGACTACCCAACTATTTGCTCAGCATCTCTGATTGTCTCACAGGCATCTCAAACTCATGGTAGCTAAAACCAAGTGTATCTTCTCCTCACACCTAGTTCTCTGTGTTCCAAAACTCAGTAAACATAATACCTTCCAGCACTTGCTTAAGCCAAAAAAGCTTGGGAGTCATCCTTGGCAGTTCTCTCTCCCTTACCTCACATGTCCAATTCATTATCAAATCCTGTTTATCTATCTCCTAAAAAAGCCGTAAATCTCTTTGCTTTTCTTCCTAGTCACTGTCATTCTGCTACCCAGGGCTATCAACCCCGCTTGTAGACTGCTGTCAGTCTTCCTGAATCTACTTTTGCTTCCCTTAGTATATATACTCAAATTTCCCATCATTTTCTCGTTAAAATCAGCCAGTGACTTCCATTGTTCTCAAGAGAAAAAGAAACAAAACAGAAGTTCTTAACTTGGCCTACAAACCTACATGATTTGCTTCTTGCTTAACCCTCTCAGCCTCATCTATCACCACTCTCCTCACTAGAGACCAGGGCATTATAGCCATAGATTTTGTTCCTTCAAAGTTGCCATGAATAATCCCACCAGAGAGCCTTCACACGTGCTGTTTCCTCAACATAGAACACCTCACCGTCGTGCGCTTCCCCATGTAGCTATGTGTGATCTATTCGTCCAAAAGCTCACTTCTCGCTTTACTTGCTCAAGGCAGTCCTGACGGCCCTGTTTGGTCAGGTCTTGGTAAATGCTCCAGAGCGCTCATTTCCTCCCTTCCCTACAGGTGTTTTCTGGACCTCCCAAATGCACTACTTACACTTGAACCCTTGTCTCAGAGTCTATTTCTTGTGGAACCCAAACCAAGACATGCACTAAATTCAGCATTGTGTGGGAATCTGTTAGGAAAGCAAATTCTTAAGCCCTGCCCCAGATCTCTGATACAAAAACTCTGGGCTTGGGTCATTAATCTGTGTTTTAACAAGGCCTTGAGGTGATTCTCATGCATCCCAAAGTTTAAGAACCACTGGAGTGAATTATTGCCGTTATAGCTTCTACTCCAAACAGAAACCCTATGTCTGTGTTGTGTTTTTCCCCTTCCAAATATATCTCTAAAAAGTTTTTAAAAAAATAAAATCTTCAGAATTTTTCAGGAGTCTTAGATATCCTGGGCACTAAACTTCTGGAAATGATTCTTAAGTGTTTTAGGTCATGACTATCCTTGTAGATATGTCCTATCTATAAGACTGATCCCACTAAAAAAATTTGATCTTATTCAAATGTGCAGTTACTTTTATTTCTTTAAGTATTTCCCCTTTTCCTTCCTTATTGGGATCAGTTTGTCATAACATTGTTAGAATACTCTTTCTAGTAACTTTTTTCTTTCTAAATTCTCTTGCCTGGGGATCATACCACCTTAGTCTGAACTTGTTGAAATCTGATTTTTCCCCTCTAATTCATGAGTCTCCAATCTATTAGGATATTCAATTCAGAATTCTTTTCAGTTGTACCTTAATAATTTGATAATCTGCCTTATTTTAGGAAATATTTATTCCCAACAATGTTATTTATATTTTTTCACCCTCTTCCAATACTGAACCTCTAAATCTCTATTTGTGTCTTGCTTCTGTAATGAACGCCAGGCACCTGCCAGTTTAGCCTTCTTTGGTCAGATTATTAGTGGAATTTCTTTTTTTAAAGATTGACACTTGAGCTGACATCTGTTGCCAATCTTCTTTCTTTCTTTCTTCCTTTTTTCTTCTTTTTCTCCCCAAAGCCCCCCAGTACATAGTTGTATATTCTAGTTGTCGATTTTTCTGGCTCTACTATGTGGGATGATGCCTCAACATGGCCTGATGAGCAGTGCCATGTCTGCACCCAGGATCCAAACCAGTGAAACCCTGGGCCACCAAAGTGGAGTGCACAAACTTAACCACTCAGCCACAGGGCCAGCCCCTATTAGTGGAATTCTGAACACAGGAAAATTAACCTCATCAACTTTCTTCCACTATAAAAATGGAGGCAGTCATCTTGTTTATAGGACTGCAGGTCCATAAAGAGAAGTATCTGTTACCTTAGATCTTTAGTGTTATCTTTGAAAACTGTAAATTATGTACTGTTTTGTTCTTTGATATTTACCAATTTCTGCACACTTCAGAACAAATTCCTTAGCATGGACATCAGTGCACTTTTCTACTTGCCTCCATCATACAGTCTGCAATCTAGTTTCATTCAACTATTTGAAATTCTTCCCACATGCTCTACACTTACTCTTGTGTCTTTTTTCTTTTTAGTGCCTCTGCTTTGAATGCCTTTCCCATACCTTATCTTGCTGAAATCCTATTTATTTGCTCTTAAAGCTACAGCTCAACAATATGAATTGAATGACTATGTTAGACATGTTCTAGTGCATGAGATACATCAATGAACAAAGATCTCTCACCCTTGTGAGCTTGTATTCTGCTTGATCTCCCAGCAGAATTTACTATGTTAGTAGCAATTTGTTTACATCTCTATCACAGCATTACAATTAATTTGTATGTCTCTTTCCCAACCAGATCAATGGTTTTCAACACTGCTGCTCAATAGAATCACCTGGGAAATTTTGGAAAAACAACTATGCCCATGTTCCATCTACAAGATTTTTATTTATTTGGTTTTGGGATGAGGCTCTCATGATTCCTAATGTGCAGCCATGGTTAAGCACAACTGCACCAGACCACACGGAAATTTTCTTGCTTTTTTTCTTTTTCGTAAGGAAGATTGTTCCTGAGCTAACATCTGTTGCCAATCTTCTTTTTCCTTGAGGAAGATTGTTGTTGAGCTAACATCTGTGCTAATCTTCCTCTATTTTGTATGTGGGATACCGCTGCAGCATGGCTTGAAGAGCAAGTGATATGTAGGTCCACACCCAGGATCTGAACCTGTGAACCCTGGGCCACCCAAGCAGAGTGCGTGAAGTTTAACCACTATGCCACTGGGCTGGCCCCCAGACTATGGCATTTTTGAGGTTTGTGATCATGCTAATTTGGCATTGCTCAACACCTAACACACAGTGGGCAATCACTAAGTATTTGTTGAACTGTTTTGTGACAGTAAGGAGAAGCAGTATTGGCTCTCCTTTCACTGAGCTACGAACAAGTTGAGACGGATAGTCTCCATGGGGCCTTTAAGAAATTGAGTTCATTTTAGGTAATTATTAAGATGCATAATCAAAAATTACCAGGTAGACAATCTCCAGAAAAACTATAGAAAGCATTTCATAAAGAAACTTGGGAAAACAATCTGAAAATTTAAAAAGGAAAAATAAGGCATGAAATATTAATTAAGAGAAGCTGAAGAGGGGTATCATGAAAGAGAAGTAGTTAAAAAAAATACCACCCTTATATTTATTAAGTACTCTATAATTTTAATGTACTTTTGGACCCATTGTTTTGCCTGATTCTCACAATGATGATGTAGGCAGGGCAAATGTTTCCATTTTACAGATGAGGAATCTGAGTCGAGGTAGATGAGGTTAGGTAACTGGTCCAAGGTTATACACCAGCTTGAAAGCAGTTAGACCCAAGACTAGAACCTAGTGCCTAGTTCTTAATCTGATGCTTTTTCCAACACACTGGCTGTCCACAAGAGGTGCAATTGCCCTTGAGTTTGACTGTCTAGCTAGAGGACGTTTGTGAGCTCTGTCTTCCCCTTCTTCGACATGTCTGGGTCTCCCCTTCAAGGAGACCTCCTTTGGAGTTCCAGATCCCTAGAATTATCTATCAGCCAGCAGGGCCTTAGATGGTCTACTTTGACATGTCTTCCCTGTATTTGTCTCCCTGGGTGAGACTCGGGGACTTTTAGCTTATTGTACTTATTCATTTAGTGAATGATGTATGTTTAACAAGTGGTTAGTGTATACCAGGACCTGTGCTGCATCCTGGACAGATAATATTGAGCAGAAAGACGCAGTCCCTGCCCAGAGGGCATTTTACACTAGTGGGCGAGAGACAAACATTAAATATTCACACACTCATGTGCACACACACATACACCAATCCAAAATTGCAACTGTGCTCAGTTCTACAGAGGAGAGGTACATAATGCTATGAGAGCACAAAAGAGCAGGATTTGGTTATGTCAGAGACTCACAGAAAAGATCCCAGTTGAAACCAGATCTGAAGAAGTAGGCATTAACTAGACAAAGACAGGGATAAAGAGCTAAACCAGATCCAGCATTGCAAACTCCCTTTGAATTCCAAAAAGTTTCTCAGACCTCCCTACATGAGGAGCAGCTGACTTTTATGATTGAGGAAATATACAGTGCTATTAATCCAGTAACAACTCCAGGTGGATTTATAAGTTATTACTTGTTCAACATTTATATATGTTTGAACCGTGTTTTTTCTTTTTGTGAGGAAGATTTGCCCTGAGCTAACATCCGTTGCCAATCCTCCTTGTTTTTTGTTTTTTTTTTACTTGAGGAAGATCAGCCCCAAGCTAACATCTGCACCAATCCCCCTCTACTTTGCATGTAGGATGCCTCCACAGCATGGCTGACAGCAGAGTACGTCCGCACCCAGGATCAGAACCTGTGAACTTGGGGCTGCCAAAGCAGAGCAGACAAACCTTAAATACTCGGCTACTAGGCAGGTCTCTGATCAAATATTTCTTATTTTTGTGTGATATTATTTATTGACTATACAGATAGCACTTGCCTTCATGTGTGGCCTCCTTAGACTCTCTATGGCTCCTAAGCGTTGGGTGCCATGGGTTGTCCATCTCTGAGCTAATTTGTGGGCATCTACTTTAGGGAGAAAAGAAAACAGGACCTTGCTTCTCCTCTCTTTGTCCCTCCCCTAGCAGGTACCAAAAGTGTAGTTTTCTGTGACTTCTTGGAGCATCAGTCTCAGCCAGTTTCCAAACCACTCGGAAGGGATGGATGGACTGTGGAAAGATCTTGCGTTGCGTTAGAATAAGTAATTTTGAAAAGGGAAAATTACATGAAGGAGAAAACAAACATCTGGTAACGCAGTGGTTGGTCAAACTATATGTCAGGAATAGCCTATGGTTCAGTGTAAGATTTTGTTTTAAAAAAAAGAAAGAAGTTTCTCCTAAGAATATTTAAACAAGCCTGTTAAAAGCAAGATCCTTGAGTGCCTCTTGGGCTGGTGAAACTCCAGGAATGAAGTCCCAGAATGGTGGTGTGTGAGCTTCCTCACCAAAACGGTGCTGCTCTTCCCTCTGCCTGGAGTGTCTAACCTCCCCTCAGCCGTGGCCCCTTGACCTTCTGGCTGAAGCCTCAGCCTAGACTCTTCTGTGAAGCCATCACCGACCCCTTCAGAGGGACTCGAGTGCTCTCTCCCAGGCTCCCAATGCACAAAGAGCCCCACTGTAAGCAGGTTGCACTACAGCAGTTGTCCTGTGGTCTTGCATGGCTCCCCACAAGGCTGGGGGCTCCTCAAGGCGATGGCTAACAGGTGTTCAATAAATGCTAGCGAAAGAAACTCATTATTGCTTGCTGGATACTGGGGTTTTAAAGTAAAGATTACACAGCAATTTGGGAGAACACTATCATTGTGTCTAGACTCCAAAGCAACGTGTGACCCTGCCGCGATTTTAAACTCTTGGGACACTTGTTATCCTGAAGGATGTAAAGAATTGCAATCCACTTTCATGAGCCTATGACGGGAAAACTGGCATCTCTGGAGGAAGGAAGCACATATTTCTGCTCTGTAGCTGTCACATAAGTAACATGTTCCCACATGCCGAGTGGAGTTAGTGGTCGTGATGAAAATGCAGAAAGTATTAGGAACGGCTTCAAATTACAAGAGTAGCTGGACAAGCGGCACATTGAAAAGGTGGGTTAAAACACATTCACTTAACAGCCACAAGGTGGCAGCTTCGAACTATGACATTACGGATAGAACATTCAAAGACCGTGCTGCTTGGAACGTGGTCAGAGTGGAGAAGAGAGTGCAGGCATATTGGGGTGATTCGAATGCGGAAGGGAGAAAGAGACCAG
Source organism: Equus quagga (assembly GCF_021613505.1). Taxonomy (NCBI): domain Eukaryota; kingdom Metazoa; phylum Chordata; class Mammalia; order Perissodactyla; family Equidae; genus Equus; species Equus quagga. Next base: position 41,067,534 of record NC_060275.1, on the reverse strand, counting down.
GATTTGCTGCTGCACACAGCTTTGTAATTTTGTTTCCCCTACAAAAAAGGACAGGCACACACACGTACATGCTCACACACAGCAAAGTCCCATCAAATGCACACTTCACTTGGGTCCCTCTCAAGAAGCCCCACAGTGAGTCCGAGGTGTTTCAAGTGTGAGCTGGCTGTTTCCTCAGGTGGACCTCACTTCTTTTGTACCTCTTATAGTATGCTTTTATAGAATATTCAAGTACTTCTTGAGGGTAATTTTCCCTTATTTGGTTTTCACCTGACGTGTTTGCTTTCGCATCTAACCCTCTTATTAAATGCTACTATACCCTGCTAATAAAAATATACGTATATAAATTTATACATGTTATATATGACACCTATTTTATATGTTATAAAAACATATAACATATACTAATAAATCGGGCAACTAGTGCTTTCCATCATACCTCTAATACAGTGGGTGCTCAATATGTTTGCTGAACTGACCTGAAGGGAAACAGAGATGAAGCGTCCAGGAAAAGGAAGGGGCAGCCGCAGCAACAGAGCAAACATTCAACATGGTGTGGACGGCCGTAGAGGGTCACACACTGTTCGACATAGTGTAGAAAGACAATGCCCACTTCCCTTCCTCTTCTCAGGGCAAACCTGCTACGTCCAGGGGTCCACTAAACTCAGCGTCCCCTCCCCAGTTTTGATCCAAACTGTCAACACGTCCACATGTCCTTCTAGTGATTTGAACACCAGTTCTTCTAACATGGTTGTGAAACTTTAGGAAAAATAAGAGTATCATGAAGGGGATTGCTGGAAGGCACAGTTTATGAGACAGACTTGCTGTTTGAACTCTCATATTTCCAGTACCTTGCCCAGAGTAGGCACTTAATCAAGCTTGATTAAAAATCCAACACGCCCAAAAAGAAGGCCAAAAGCTAGTCACTGAACCACACGAATGCAGGGAATTACTGAAGTAAATAAAAGGAAATGTTATTCATAGTAAACCATTGATAGACTACTTGAAACACAGCTTTTGTTAAGTATTTAGCAAATCAAAGTCACATTTCAGTGAAATCAGCTTTCCTCAGACCCACACTACATGAAAAATTCTGGATACAGGGCAAAGGGTACTGTATCATCCTGCCTTCAAGGAACCGTGGGAAAATACAACACATCCATAAAAACATGTTCAATGCTGTATGGCAAAAATAAATACTGTAGGACCTCAGAGGAGGGAGAGAGCACTTTGTTGATGTCAAGGAAGCTTTCACAGAGGAGACCAACATCGACCTGGACTTTGAGTCATACCTAGATAATAAGAGGAGGGGGAAGCAGTCTCAGAGCGGAGGGCCAGGAAACAGACTCAGGAAGGTGTGTCCAGGAGACTGTGCGGAGAACACAGCAGACAGAGCAGAAAGTCATGGAGGGTGTGGCGGGAGATAAGACTGAGACACACATGGGGCAGAGTGTGAGCCAAGCTCAAAGCGTTTCTTCTTTACCCTAGAAACACTGAAGTTCTTTCAAGAGGGTAATGACCTGGCAGAAGCTAACTTTCGAAAGATTATGCAGTGTATATTGGTTTGGGTGTGATGAGAGATTTAGACGGTATTTTATTCTGCTTTTAAAAAATCATCCAAACACCATAAAATACAATCTGCAACTACCATGCATACATAAATGTTCAAACATATTGCAGCCAATAGATTATCACACAATTATAACTGGATGACAAAGGAAATTTGAGAATCACACGCTATTTTAAATACACCATTTTTAAATTAAGGTGTTACTGAAGAGTGTGGAGGATGAGTGAAGAGGAAAAAATGACCATGACTTTATTTGGAAGGCACATTCCAAACTCCAGCTAGAGTGCTAAGAGCAGAGCCTTGGTTTTGAGAGGGGCTCTTTGTGACCAGCAGGGCAGTGGTTTGCTATGCACAGCGGGGCATCAAAGGGCCAGCTAACCGGAATCAAAAGTTCTCTCATTCGAGATCTTCAGCTAGTGTAGCGCAAACCTTTTATAAAAAGAAGAATGGTATCCATGGTTTCACTTTTGTCATGAAAAAATATACCTGCTATAATCTAGTAGTTCATCAAAAACTTAAACATAGAGTTACTATCTGACCCAGCCATGCTACTCCTGGGTGTATTTGCAAGAGAAATAAAAAATACATCCACATAAAAACTTGTACAAGAATGTTCAGAGCAGCATTATTCATAACAGCCAAAGATTGGAAACAACCCAAATGTCCATTAACTGATGAATGGATAAATAAAATATGGCATATTCCTACAAAGAAATATTACTTGGCAATAAAAAGAAGTAAAGTGCTGATCCATGCTACAACATGGATGGACTTTGAAAATATTATGCTAATTGAAAGAGGCCAGACACAAAAGACCACATATTGTGTGATTCCATTTATATGCAAAGTCCACAATAGGCAAATACATTGAGGCAGAAAGGAGATTAGCGTTGCCAAGGGTTGGCAAGATTGTGCAGAAATGGAGAGTGACAACTAAAAGGTACAGGGTTTCTTTTTGGGTTCTAGACCTGTTGATTTTGAGAGGTGTCCAGCAGGAGTTGATTTTGAATCTGAAGCTTAAGTAAAGGTGGTCATTAAAAGCATGAGAACTTTTAAAGACCCAGACTAACATGTAATGATATTTAATAGTTGTTAACATTTATTACATACCTCCTATGTGTTTATATATATTAACTTATTTAATTCTCCCAAAAAATCTGTTCAGCTGATGCTTTTACCCCATTTAGGTATAAATGAGAGATTAGAGACAATAATATGAGACTTCCGCAGCTTCCTCACCCCCATCTACCTACCTGCCTCATGCACTCGCTCTACTCACCTCCGGGACTTGATCTACGAAGGATGAAAGCCGTTTTCCTCAGCCTGCAGTCTCACCACTTGTGTACTAGATGTCCTCCTCGCTCACCTACTAAAGGACACTGTTTCAGCAGCTGTCCCCTCTCTCTGTCCATGATAAAATTTTACCTCTCTACTGGATTATTCTTGTCAGTCTACAAACATACTATGATTTCTCCTAATTCAAACAAAACCAAACCCTCTCTTGACCACATTCTGCCTTCTAGCTTCTGTCCCATTTTTGTTCTTTCTTTTACATTGGAAGGCAGAAGTGAAGGGACAGCCATATTAGGCTTAGAGGACTGGTACAGTGTGCGAAGTGCTGCTGGTGCAGTCAACTACAGTGTCACTTACCTGCTGGCTCACCTGGTTGGCACGGGGCAGTGGCTGACCCACAACTCTTCTGGCTCTAGCTGGATCCTCCTTTAGTTTCTGAGACTTCTGGGTCTGGGATGTGTTTAGCTCCATGATGAAGGGCACCAGCTTCTCCCATAGGATGTCCCCACCCCACCCTGCACATCCCTGAAGTCGGAAGCTTAGAGATGATGAGAGAGCAACGAGAGTTTCAATCCACCCTCTTGGTTTCTAGTTCAGCTGTGTAGGTTCCATCTTGCTTCCCTTACTTCACATCTGTCTTCCCTTCTGGCTACCTGCCCTGCTGACTTCAGGCACCAGCACCAGACGCGGAAGCAACAGCCCCCTACAGACTGTTTAACCAGCTCCCCCAATTGCGTAAAGTCGAATCCCTATAGTAAATCCCTGTGTGTGTGTGTGTGTGTGTTATATTGTGAAAAGTTGAACAACTAGCTTCCTAGAAAAAAAAAAAAAAGCCCTGATTTGTAGCATTTGCCAATTTCCCTTGTATAAATATTCCCACCATGGGTATTTTAAACTAACGATGTGACATCACTAAATGGGGAGTGGGGCAGAGATGCTAACAATTAGATCTCTCAGGCCACTACTAACCAGCTCCTACACACCACTGGGAGTATCTCCTAGTGGTCTTGCTTCTCTGACTGCACCCTAATAGATCCATTTAATTTTTTCCATAGCTCTCAGCACCTTCACCATGCTACATATTTTAGTTATCTGTCTCCTATCTTGGAATGAAAACCCTATCAAGGCAGGGATTTTTACTTGTTTTGTTCACTGCTATATCCCTGGCTCTCAGAACAGGTCCTGGCACTTGATAGCTCTTCCATACATAATTTTGAATGGATGAATGAACAAAGGAAGGAATGTGGTGTGGGAGGAGGAATGGGGCAAGAATAGAACCCTGGGTGTGGCAGAGGAAGAACTTTGTTGAGGTGACATCTAGTGTGGTTCAACCCAACAAATATTTGTTGAGTATCTGTCATCTGCCAGATATTTTTCTAGCTGCTGGGGCACATAAAAAGAATAACGCATAGTTACTAATGTGCTGGAATTCAGAGAGGTGGGAAAAGAAATGAGTAGCCAGGTAACCAGGGACAGAGAAAGTTTAGAAAATGAGGAAATATTCAAAAGTCCCAAAGGCAGCATAATGGACTAGTAAGAAAGTGATTGCGAAGTGTCATCTGAATAGGGCAATTAGGAAAGTTATAGGGGGTTTTCTCTGAGAAGCGCCCTGGTATCTCCTTTCTTTGGCTGTTATAGTCCCAAAGCACGTTGGCCACGTTCTGTTGCAGCCTTGCCACGTAATTAATTTGTTTCCAGTCACCCATTCCTTTTGGCAGTGGAATCTTAGAAGACAGGGCTGTTGTTCAAAATCTGGACCCTTGGTTCCCAGGCCAGTGCTTAGCATTTGTAGGTACACAGCAGGTTTGATGAATAACCAAAGTACAGGAAGATTTTAAAAATTATAGACATCCCGGCTATTCGTCTCAGGCTTTTCTTAGAGTCATTTTCTCTTAGCATTTTTCATGGAGACTTAACAGAAATTGGATTATTACTCTAATAATTTTAATTCTTCAGTTCTCCAAAATTTAGGCCTGCTTTTGGGATCAGAAATAAATATTAAGTGGTAATTTATAATGAGACAAGTCACATTTGGAAGTAATAGAAAATTAATTTGCAGCCCAAACTATTAGTTGGGAAACACACTGTCTGGATAACTGATAACTAGACCAGGCTAATTTGTTTATTCCTTTTCCTAAAAGGTATTGTTTTCAGGATCTCTAATCCTGAAACTTTGCCTTCGTATCCACCGTTCAGTAAATTCCACCCGTCTGGAATTCGTCCCTCTGGTCTCAGAAAATCGTCATCTGACCACAGATTCCTCCCCTGACACCTCAGGTAAGTAGCGCCCCTCCCTCACTCTCGACCTCCTCGCCTTGAGGAGGGACACGTCACTTCCTCACATGGTGTTCTGTGGTGACATATCTGACGACTCTCTCCTCTCCCATGAGAATGTAAGCTCGAAGAGGGCAGGACTTCATCTGCTTAGCTCACTGCTTTATCCCCAGCACTGAGAATAACACCAGCATAAAATGGGGACAGGAAATCTGTACACTGGATGGTTCTGAGCCTTTTAGAGCAGTAAGTGGATTTGTCCTTTTTTTTTTTTTTTTTGAGGAAGATTAGCCCTGAGCGAACTGCTGCCAATCCTCCTCTTTTCGCTGAGGAAGACTGGCCCTGAGCTAACATCCATGCTCATCTTCCTCTACTTTACATGTGGGACGCCTACCACAGCATGGCGTGCCAAGCGGTGCCATGTCCGCACCCGGGATCCCAACCGGCGAACCTGGGGCTGCCAAAGCGGAACTTGTGCACTTAACTGCTGCGCCACCGGGCTGGCCCCTGGATTTATCCTTTTTACTAGGCATATTTTCTTTTTAGAAAGAGTTTCCAGAAAGTGATAAAGATGAGAACATGAGAGCTAATACCAGGACTGCATGGTACAAGTCACCCACCTGTTCTGTGAGTTAGTGGCCTCCTCCTTTTCTATACAGATGGATAGATGGGTCTTTCATGGCTCCTCTGACCCTTCCCTTCCCACTCTTCCCAGGCCTTTCCCCGTCACTGTCCTCTCCCCCAACCCCCCTGGCTCCAGCTTTGCTGCCAACATGCCCGAGTCTTTGACATTCCCTATAATCTTTGTTAGAACCTCCTGCTCCCTGAAGTTACCATCCTACCGTTCTTCTTTCTCTCAGGGCCCAAATTCTCAAACGTGAGGATTGTGCTGACAACTTTCATCTCTTTTCCATCTATTCCTCCTTTAAACATTTATAATCTGGCTCCCATTCCTAAATACTTCTGGAAACTTCTCCTTATGCAACTATATCCAAAATGGTCTCTCTTAACCTTCTCGAATCTATCCTCTACACAGACAGCAGAGTAATCTATCTAGAATAAAAACCTGATTATGACAATTTCCTGCTTAAAAACTTTCGAGGCTTCCCATCTGCTTTAGGATCAACTTCAAGCCTGTTTACGAGACAGCCCAGACCTGACACGCTGCTTCCTGACCACTCTTCTCTGCTCAGCTCACCATTCTCTGTTGGGCACTAGGCTTTCCATCTGCACCCACTGTTTTATCCTTGCTTGCACCATGTTCTTTACTATAATTCCTGTGTTCTGGCTGCCTTTTGTCTAAAATATCTGAAGTCCTTTTATGACTCCCATCCGGCTAATTCCAGCTGATGCTTTAATAGCCATTTAAAAATATTTTAAACAACTAACTGTATATCTATTTGTATCAATATCATCTATTGATGACCCATCATTTGTCCACTAGTTTTAAATGCCACCTCTAGCATATAGTAGATTCTTATGTTTGGGTCTTTATATTGTTTTATTAATCTATTTTCTGTTGTTATTATTATAAATTTCAAATGACTTTTTTTTTTTTTTTTGGTGAGGAAGATTGGCCCTGAATTAACATCTGTACCAATCTTCCTCTATTTTGTATGTAGGGTGCCTCCAAAGCATGGCTTGACAAGCGGTGCATAGATCCACACTCAGGATCCAAACCTGTGAACCTCGGGCTGCTGAAGCAGAGCATATAAACCTAACCACTACGCCACAGGGCTGCCCCTCAAATGACTTTTAATATCTAATATCAGGGAAGGCAACTCTCTCCACTTTTTTTCTACATAGCTACTGACGGCTATCCCCTTCTCCCAATTCTTTTCAAAATTTTCTTGACTATTTTCAGATGTTTATTTTTCCAGGTGAGCTCTAGAGTCATTTTTCGAAGTTTTCTCCCTTTCCAAAAAAAGGGGATTTAGATTGAAATTATACTATAATTATTAACAATTTAAGAAAGTATTATTAAGTCAGAAAGAAGAAAGCAGAGAGCCAGCAATTGTTCAGCTATAATTTTCATAGTCCCCACTCACCATTAATTCATTCTATACTTTGGTTTTTGATATGGTACAATTGTTGATAAAATGGTTTGTTAGGAAAAATTGTCCAAGACTTGGAAATTGGCTAAAGAGATTATTGGGCTGTCTTTCCATGGAATGCTGGGCACTGTCAAGAGAACACGGTCTCACTATATAGGGGTGTATATCTTTGACTGTCTTCTGTTGACTGGGGTGAAACTGAAGTTGCAGAAACCTGGTAGTGGTGCAAATGACTTCTGTAAATAGAGAGGCAACTGCTACTGTCCAGTACAGATACAATTGACTTCTGCCCTCTAGAAAGATAACCTCAATATTACGTTGCATTTTTCTATATAATATTAATCAGTTTTGCAACTATTAGCACATGTATTTTGGCATTCCTGATTGCCTATATATATGACTATTCATCAGATTCTTCTTGGAACTGGTTCTGGCATCATACTGCGTCTTTATTAATTAATTGAATAAAACCTTTGACATGTATCTATTTATATTTGGATGAGAGTCATAATTTTATTTCTTTGAAAACTATACATTAGCAGTACTGTGCCTTAACAGACTATGTGGGAAATGTAATTAAAGCAGAGTGCCTTTGCCTACAATCCTTCAAGGAATTAATCTATGTAAGTAATATATGCTTATGAAGTAATTCAATGGTACAGAAGCCAGCAGGCCTAGAGACCTTAAACCCTGGAAAAATCAGAATGCCCAGCCCCTTCCCTTCAAATAAAAACAGTAGTAGTAATGTTAAAGAAAACTTTTCCGATATTTAGTTATTAGCAGATATCAAAGTTGTCTGACACCCTTGCACACAAGGGAAAAGCCCTTACAGAGGCTAGTTTAAAGATTTTTTTTCTCAGTGGGAGTATTTTATAGAAAAAGAGAACATTTTTGTAATCATTGTAAGATCAAATACATTAAAAAAGCTTTGGTAAACAGCCAGCTGATATTGAAATGGGTGGTTGGAGAACCAGATTCTCTGAAAATCTTAGTTCCATTAAACTTCATCAGAAAATGACTCCTGTGGGGCCGGTCCGGCGGCACAGTGGGTAAGTTTTCACGTTCCGCTTGGGTGGCGCAGGGTTCCCCGGTTTGGATCCCTGGTGCAGACATGGCACCGCTCATCAAGCCATGCTGTGGCAGGTGTCCCACATATAAAGTAGAGGAAGATGGGCATGGATGTTAGCTCAGGACCAGTCTTCCTCAGCAAAAAGAGGAGGATTGGCAGCAGATGTTAGCTCAGGGCTAATCTTCCAAAAACACACACACACACACAAAGAAAATGGCTTATGCGTTTTATCAGGAATGCTCATAGCTTCGCAGGAGGAGGTTCTTTCCAGGTTCAGGACAATTTTTTGTTTACACTAATCTTACAGTTTAGTGTAAGTATAAGAAGGAGCACTAAAGTTCTGAATTTTACTTTGGCGCTTTCAAATAAATATATCAAATTTCAATACTTTTCAATTTTTTTTTTTCTCTTTTAGGTCTCCAAGCAAATATTTAGTCCAACCAACTAAGGTCCACAATTAAGCAAAAAAGTCCTTTTCTTGCTCCTGTGCGTCGGTTGCTTTCTTCAGAATTGACTCTTATGGCAATTTCTTATGTATTTCTTACATATGTGCTGGAGACAGACAAGCAGATCTGTCCGAAACATTTATTTTTCTCCTTTTCAGCTCTGGAGATCACCCCCTCCCACCCGGCACAGGCGAATGCTCAGTGAGATCCAGATGAAGGAAGAACGGCTAGGACACTTTCTCCCCACGTGTGACTTGTCGCTACTCAAAGTGACAAAGGTGGGCTTGTCCAGAGGTATTTCGGGAAACCAGACACACAGCATTTCTGGTGGAGAGAGGACAAGCCAAGAGACATGGCATGGGAGAATCCTGACTCGCGGAGGATCAGACGCCCTCCATTCGAGGTTCAGAGGTCTGGAACAGAGGGAAGTCCAGGGAACATCCCAGGAAGCCTGAAACGGCTGAGTTTGCAAAACCCTGAAGAAACGTGGACACTGGGACTCCTTTACCTTTCTCGGAAGGCGACGTCACCGGAGCAGGGGGGTGAGAGCTGAGGCGGAATGGAGAAGCCCGTAAGAGGGAGGGGCAAGGAACGCCAAGGCTGGGAGTCTTCCCAGGGCTTACACTCTGAGGCTGTGCTCCTGATGGGAGCCAAGAGGACAAGTTACAGCTTCGGGCCAGCCAGGTTTTGAGACCTTTGAAGGCCTGGGTCCGCCCTCTTATTTGGAGCCCCATCCCACATCCTTTCAAGCATACTCAAATGTGCTGACCTCCCACATTACATAAATATAGTTTTCTTCCCCCATAAAATATTGGGTGTATTTTTAGGATTCTGCTTTTGAAAATATTTGCCTGTGAGTAACTTTTAATTTTTTTATTGCCTTTCTTCATAATCATGTTTACTTGAGATTTCTGGCAAAGTGAGAAAATCTGATGTGTTTTTAAGTTTTTTTCAAATGCAAAAATATTTACGAATATTAAATGTAATGACAGATGAGTTTGACACATGAGATTAGGTGCAATATTTAATTAGACATTTATTCATTTCACATCTGTAGCTCTATTTTTAGTTCAGAGCAAATTATTTCCCCCTAGGTCTGTCTCAAGCATTTTCGTAGACAGCATCATTCAAGCTCATTGGCCCTAGGCCCTGTTTCTATGGTGCCTAATGGAAAAAACAGCTTCCTACGGTCCTTACAGGCTATTAAAACACTCCTCCTTTTTTCAACTACATTTCTGTTTGAGGCCTAATTTTCTTTGTGTGCTTTCATCATGACAACATATTGCAAAGGATTGAATGCAGAAACAGATCTGAGAATCCCACTGTCCTCTATTAAGCCAGATGAGATTTGTCAAAATGTAAAATGCCACTTTCTCACTAATTTATTTTTGTTTTTGAATATGTACTTAGTTTTCTTTAAAATATATTATTCATGTTAACAAATAATAGGTTTAAAATTATTGTTTCTTAATAAATAGTTTAAATTTTTCTCAGTTTTTAATTTCTAAAAAGGTCAATATTGAGAGATAACTCAAAATAATAAAATTTCTTTGGGGGTCCTCAATCATTTTTCAGAATGAAAAGGGGTCTCAAGATAAAAATGTCTGGGGACTGCTGTGGAGGAATGTGCATGTGACAGGAAGGACCAGGAGCCAAACACCTACAGCAGAATGCTCAGGAAAGCTTTTCTATTCACAGTAGACTACAGTGGAATGAATTGTGCATTCGATCTTTTCTTCCTCAGTAACATTTGTGGTTAAAGTGGCCCAGGCGGAACGTTACTGTGAGTTGGAAGCTGGAGCGCAGGAAACAGAAGGAGGAAAGAAGACTATCTTTCCCTCAAATTTTCTGTCCAGGAAATTTTCTCCTGCTTAGATACAGCGAATGCTTAAGCAATGCCATTGACGGTCGCACACTTTAGTAACACGAGGTAACAGAGTCAAGCTCATTCCCCGAGGCACCCGTCTAGTCTTGCACTATGTGTGTGACCCTGGTTACCTTTTGCTCTTTCTGTTGTTACACTGCAGATAGAGTCATTTGCACATTCTTTGGAAAGTATCTGTCATTCTAGTACATGTCTGGGTGGCTTTTCTCAGCTGGCACACACTGCAAAACAAACTGAACAAAACAAAAAGCCAATGCAGTGAAAGACAGGCTGGATGGTGCTTGGTACCGGGCACAGAGAAGGTACCACCTGCAAGTTGTTAACAGATAATTGAACTTTGGTGATTGCAAATAAGAGGACGATAACAGTGTCATCTTAGCTGACCCAAATTTCCACTGATACTCTCAACTTACCTGTTTTTGAGGAAAAGCACTTGTATGATTGTTTGAGATGTGAGCTGAACTGGCTGCTTTTTTCATGAACACCATATTTACTTAAAGAACAACGGACAGACGAAACCGTGGTTATTAGGTAATTGGCAGAAATTTTCTCAAAAATGAATGGAGTGAGCCTGCAGTGAATGCATTTATATGGATGAGTAGCTTTTAAAACCATGTTAGTGCTGGGCACACGTAATCCCACCCTCTGCAAGGCCTTTTGTCACTTTGTACTAAGTCTAATTGACCCAACCAAATCACAAAGCAGTGATGTGTACACAGGAAACCCTTAAAAATATATCACAATGAAGACTTCCATTACTTCCAGGGGAAAATATTAGTTCTTGCTGAGCAAAAATATGCAGGATTTTGATTTTAAATATCACACATAAAATATGTGATTTTATTGGCTTTTTGACCTATGTGCCTAGTGGAGATAAGATAGGCTTTAAAAGCAATTCGCACATAGACACTGATTTTTCTTTTTTTTGCTGAGGAAGTTTCGCCCTGAGCTAACATCTGTGCCAATCTTCCTCTATTTTGTATGTGGGTCACCACCACAACATGGCTGATGAGTGGCGTAGGTCCGCGCCTGGGATCTGAACCCACGAACCCAGGCTGCTGAAGCAGAGCAAGCCAAACTTAACTGCTATGCCACGGGGCTAGCCCCTAGACACAGATTTTTCAATAGCTCATTCCCATTTCTTTCAACAAACGTTTACCAAACTCCTATCAAAGGCCAAGTACTGGGGCTGTACATTCCAAAGAGACTAGTTTCTAATTAGTTACTTGGGAGAGGCAAATTTACAAATAAGTAACTATAATCCTGGGCCATGAGTGTTGTACATAAGTGCAACCAAAGCAGAGAAGGAGTGATTAATCCCTTCTTCCAGGTGTTTGCAGGCCTGAGGCACAGGGGCAGGAAACTGGACTTGAGTTTGAGGGAGTTATCACTCTTGAACAGTGCCAAGAGATAGATGTATAGGTATCAATTTAGGAGCAGGTGTCATTATTTCCATCACAGAGTCACTGGCTGCTCACTCTAGACCTCTTCCAGCTTGGAGTAAATTCTTTTTTTCTTTCCCCCAAGATTTATTGAGATACAGTTGACACCAAACGTTGTATATATTTAAGATGTACAACCTGATGACCTGATATACATGTACCTTGTGAAATATTCACCTCAACCAAGCCAATCAACATATCCATCACCTCACACGGTTACCATTTTCCTATTTATTTATCTTTGTGTATATGGTGAGAACACTCCAAATCTACCCCTGTAGCAAATTTCAAGTACACAGTACAATCTTGCTGAGTCAAGTCACATCGCTGTATAATTGGAACTTTGTACCCCTTGACCCACATCTCCCCATTTACAACAAATACCATATGGAATAAATTCTTAGTGGCACCAAGCCAGCTGAGCTAGATTAGGGTTGTGAAACTTTACGAGCCACCTGGTGATCCTTTCATAGTGGTGGGAGGCAGCTGTTTATCTCTTCCTGCTGCAGCAGTTTTTTCCCACAGTTCCTTTGCGGGCTGGCTCCCTGCATAAAAGCTCCCTGTAGGAAATCAGCCCAGGGATTTGAAGTAGGATTATCCTGTGTAGTAATAGACTTTTTCCTCACTGCCTCAGCCAATTGGCTTCTTAAAATCTCAAGGGTTACTCCTGGTCCTTTGATAATTTCCTAGTATCAAAGATGTGACTGTATTGTCATTCATGCTCATCACAAACTACGATAGATAGCATCTTCACCTTCTATTCGCCAGGGGTGTGGCTGACAGTCAAGGCAATTGTATGAGGTGACAACAATAGTCACCTTAGTGTGACCAGTAGCTATCCTGTAAACAGGTGAGCATGAAGAGTCTGGCAAATAAAACAAGAGAAACAAAAAGGTAACTATGATGGTTCATTTTATGTGTCGACTTTGTTAGGCCACGGTATCCAGATATTTGGTCAAACACAAGTCGAAATGTCACTGTGAAGGTATTTTTTAGATGAGATTAATATTTAAATCCGTAGACTTTGAGTACAACAGATTACCCTCCCTAATGTGGGTGGGCTTCATCTAATCAGTTGAAGGCCTTAAGAGAAAAGTAGACAGAGATCCTCAGAAGAAGATGGAATTCTGCCAGCAGACAGCCTTTGGATTGGAGCTGCAACCTCACTTTTTGTCTGGGTCTTCAGCCTGTTGGCCTCCCTTACAGATTTTGGACTTGCCAGCCTCCACAATTGCGTAAGCCAATTCCTTAAAATAAATTTCTCTCTCTATCTATTACACATCCTATTGGTTCTGTTTCTCTGGAGAACTCTGACTAATATGGTAATATACTACAATTTTGAAAAATGGACTAGGAGATGGCAAATCAGGGGAGGGATTTAGAAGATATGTGTGAAGAACGTAATTTAGTGTGCTCAATCCCAGGGCACACGGATGACTTGTGAGCTTGCCTGCCCTCTCATTGCCTGGGCCCCTATTGAATTCATGTTCTCATAGCTGCTCAGGGACTTCTTTAGTCACTCCACCTCCATTTTTTTCCTTTTTCCTAGATCCATTTAATTTAATTCATATTCAAATATATGTACCTTCCTATTATGTTATAGAAGTGTTTATAAAATATCACAAAGAGCGAGTATTGGGAAACTCATGAAATAACTTACACAAACATTTTTTTCTTTTTGGAGGGAGAATAAGTAAAGAAAATGGGCATTACAAGAGGAAAGATATAAAGTTTCTTGGATCTTTTGTTGCAATATCTGTACTATTTACTGTTAGAAAGCTTTTTACACTCACAATCTGCTACCCTCAGGTCTAGAATGTACTCATGTTCCATGGGGATTTTGAGAACCATATTCCTAAGAGAAATTTGCTTTCCTGATGGTTCCAGGGGCTCTCAGAGCAATCCATAAGTCCTAAAATCTCAAGCTCTGGGTTTCTTGTTCATGACATTAGCTGGGAGAAATGAAGAGCAGCAGAGGATCAGCAGGCAGAGGCAGAGACAGCTCCCTGGGATCAGACTCCAGACGCCATGATGAGGCTTCCTAAGGACAGCATCAAGTGATGGGAGCTGGAGGGATGTTAGACCAGCCAAGTGTAGCTTCTGCATTACAGAGCTTCATTGACAACCCCAGAAAGAACGAGATATAAAGGATATCCATTAGTTGTAGTCAAAACACATTTTTGGAGTTGAATTTCAGCCACGCCTCAATGATTGTCCATGAGATCCCTAGTAAGGCTCTGTCCATATGCTGTCATTACCGTTCAAAACAGACTCCAACAGTCCTAGGAACTGTCACTTCCTACCCTGCCTTCTTCCAGTTTCCTAACTTCTAATGTGAGCTGCCCATCCCAACACACAGAATGCAGTCAGGTGTCTGATGTCTCAGCTCACATCACATCTGGTCTCACGGGAATTATTCTCCTCCTCCTCAGACATGCTTTCTTCTGTAGAGTATTGTTTCCTTGTAGCTCCAGCCGAGAAATGGGCCCATTTGGTTTTGGGTCCCACAAAGCATCTGGAGGATCCCAGGGAGCAAGTGAGGAACTGATGATCATACTTACCGTTTTTAACTTTCCCCTTTAACTCATCCTCTCCTCAGAGGGTGGGAATGACTAGCTTGTATTCACGAAGCATCCTCCCAAGTTTTTGTCTGTGCTACGTGTCTTTTTATATCCTTTCTATTTGCATGGGATGGTGCAAAGACCAATCTTGAGTGGGGAAGGAAATACTGTGGAAAAAACCACGTATTTCTGAAATATTATCCTGCATCACACTTAAGCTGGGAGTGAAACTGTGGGAACTGACTTAGAGAGTAGGCTGTCTCTAAAGAGAAGTCATCCCAAGAAAAGAAGGAAAAAGTGAGACAGAATTGAGAGATGGATTGGGAATATTAGTTTATTAGAAAACTGGTGATCATTCCTTGCCTTTTTATCCTAATTCCCACTTGAGTTTGCTTGATGGGAATTTTCAGGAGTGAGATATGTTGCTATTTTGTTACTTTGTATCTGAATATCAAATATGCCAGATTTCTAACACCTTAATGGAGTTTGTAACTCAATAAATTTTTATTAAATAAATGAAAGATAAAAAGCTATGGACACAACTGGATATACTAAAGCATCAGAGGACTACATGAGTAGGAGGAGCTTAATAAATGTTTACTATTTGAAAGATTAGGATTAAAAATTAATTTGATGTTTTCTTTTGCTCAAGTGGCACTTAATAATCTTAGGGACCAGTACATGTACATTAGAGAACTTATTTTATTACCAGGCTCAGCAAGGATTTGGCTATTGAATGTTGATACAGGGAAAAAAAAAAAACCAACAACCAACCAACAACTCTGCAGAGTTGTGTTAAGGATACTGGACTTTAACTCTTTGATTGGAGGTATTGCTACCACAGCGAGCTGACTTGCAAGATGGATCATTGAGATCAAAGGTTATAAGTTATGATGTTTGCCTTTTAAAGGGTAAACACTACTCTGAATTTCGTTTGCGACTTTCCTCTGGAAGTGACAGCATGGATTCATGGTATCTGCCTTGGTTTCTCTTTGCTGCTCTCCTTGTGGTTTCTGGCCTGGTAAGGAAACAACGTATGGAAAACACTTAGAAAAATTGGGGGCAATTGATACCGATTGTTAAAAAACAACCTGTTTGTTTTTTGTTTCTTAGGAATTTCAAAGTGTTAAGGAAATGGTTGTTTCTTTTTGGTGAGCAGGGCCAGGCAGGGTATAGAGAGTGAGAAGAAGCCCCCTGCCAGAGAAAGAGTCAGGGACATTGACATAAATTTATGTTTTTCTTTTAGTTTTGTTGTTGTGTAATGTTTTCTTTTGAATAGATGGAAAACGTGAAATTTGAAAATCATTCCACTTTTACTGCTGAATGAAATGCATGTTGCTGTTATAGTAATGTGAGACATGAATGGAGTGAGTGACAAATGGCACAGGCACAGCAAATACTTACAAAATTTTGTAGCCTGAGATTTCTCTTCTGCTTCTTCATCAGTTTAGACCAATCTTCCTACAGTGACAGATAGTCTGTACCATAAACCAACCCAGGGTTTTAAATAATGTTTCAAATGCCTGGGGGAAAACCTTTAATTGTGATTTGAAAATAACAGTTATTATATTGAGCTGATAGTCTCTGAACAAGAACTACAGTACTAACAACAAGAGATATCATTTAAGCTACATTCAACTTGTAATTTTGAACAAATACTTCATAACTTTTTCCAGTAGGTGCATTGGCATTCCTCTGTGAGTATGTGCCTATGTGTGTATAAAGTGTGAGACAACCAGGGCATTTATTAATATCAAAAAGGATGGTAACCATCCAACCAGTTCATCCTCACTGCTTGCCAAACACTCCAAATGACTCGAGTAGTTAGATATGTAAGCCACATCTAAATAACATTGCATCTTACATTTGTGTGACATTTTTATTATAGTTTACAAAGTGCTTTCACATTATATCATATAACCCTCACAATACCCATGCAAAGCAGGCATTGATCATATTTTATAGATCGTCTGAGTATCGGGAAGGTGAACTAACTTCCTATTAGTTGGTGGAACCAGGAATATAACCCAGACCTACTGTCTACCAGTCCTGTGAGCTTTTTTACTAGACTTCAGTAAGAAATTTCTCAAATTGACTTAATTTCTTCCATTGGGCATGTAGTCTGGGTTTCATTTGGTCACTTGTACAGAATTTATTTTTAGACTTTTTTAAAGATTTTTTATTTTTTTAAAAGATTTTTTTTATTTTTTTCCTTTTTCTCCCCAAAGCCCCCCAGTACATAGTTGTATATTCTTCGTTGTGGGTCCTTCTAGTTGTGGCATGTGGGACGCTGCCTCAGCGTGGTTTGATGAGCAGTGCCATGTCCATGGCCAGGATTCGAACCAACGAAACACTGGGTCGCCTGCAGGGGAGTGCGCAAACTTAACCACTCGGCCACGGGGCCAGCCCCTAGGCTTTTTTAAAAGTTTTTTTTTTTTAATTGCAAAGTATACCCATTGATTTTTTCCTTAAATATTTGGTATTGTCTTTGAAGGCAGAGTCTTGAGAGAAATATGAAAGTAAAACATATTAATGAGGTCTTCAATAAAATTTCTTTTTAAAGGATGATTATAAATTGCAATAGTATCTCATCATTGGGAGTAAATTATTAGATTTTTCAAAAATGGCTCCATGCTTATATGGTGACGGACAAGAAATAACGTACAACTGAAATTTCACAATGATGTAAACTATTATGAATTCAATAAAAAAAAATTGCTCCATGAATCCTTTAGAAAATCATGTTTAGGGGCTGGCCCGATGGCGCAGTGGTTAACTTCGCACGTTCTGCTTCAGCGGCCCAGGGTTCACCGGCCGGGATCCCGGATGTGGACATGGCACTGCTTGGCACGCCATGCTGTGGTAGGCATCCCACATATAAAGTAGAGGAAGATGGGCACAGATGTTAGCTCAGCCTTAGTCTTCCTCAGCAAAAAGAGGAGGATTGGCGGCAGATGTTAGCTCAGGGCTAATCTTTCTGAAAAAAAAAAATCATATTTAAAGTAAACACTTATTTGAGAACTGAAGTCTTATGTTCCGCCTTCTTTTCAATCTGTGAAGTTGATTTCTTGTTTCTTTCACCTTCAAATTCATGTAACAGGCAGTTTCATTTTTTTATATGAAATGAGAAGATCCTTTGATCAAAAAGTTATCTTAAATTACAATTTAGCTGTCTTGGATATATGTCAGAAAGTAATCCATCATATTAATAATAATAAAAAAAACCCAAATGGCTAGATATAAATTGGAACCAGGAAGACCACTTATGTCATGGGCATGGTAATAATATCTTTTTTATGTGTTTGTTTCCCAGCCAACTCCGGAAAACTTTGGTGAGTCTATTTTGAGTTTTGCTCTAAGTTATAGTAAAAGAAAGTTATGTGGATACTAGAACAGAGAACAGAAGAACTTAGGACGCATTTAATGATAAGTACAATACATAATTGCATTTGCGTAATTGCATTGAACTTTGATCAAACACTTGCTTCTTTTGATATATTAAGGAACATTTTATTGTTCCTGTTTCAGGATTCCACATACTCAGCAGAAAAACAGATGGTGATATAGGAAAGTCCAAACACAGTCACATAAATGCTTGCTATTATTATTTTTGCTATTTTGTGTCAAGTCATCTGGACCTGATGACTTGTATACTTCTATTCTATTGTATTCAGTTGTATACTTAGAGATTAGGCCATAGTATCCACCCCTTTGCAACTTGAAGGAGTAATTCACGTTTAAATTAGGAATTTTGCTTGAGAGCTCCAAGGTATGCTACAAGCAAGGGGTGTTCATGTATGGGGAGATTGGCCTGCTTTGACCACATTTAAACATTTGCTTCCTATTTAATCTAGTCATCTACTCTAGTCTTCCAAATTAAGCTTAATATTGTGTGGAGTAACCAATTTCTTGTCCCTGAAGTCATTTGGCATTCAAGGGACATGGGTAAGACAAGAGTATATATGCAAAAGCCCCAGATCCCCAAGCCTGGCTCATGAGATGTTCTCAATCAATCAATCAATCAACCAACCAACCAATCAGTGTATATTGAATCAGAACCTCGTAGCCACTTATCTGAGGCAAAAGAACCTTGTTTACTTTTAATTTGATCATTGATAGAGATTTTCTTCTTTCATAAACATAATGTTCAATATGTTTTTCTTTGTTATTTTAAAGATGTAGATGGTGGAATTGACCCGGATATATTTGATATCAATGAAGGTTTGTGGATATATATATATTTTTCATTCTTTATGTAAGTTGGAATTCAATTGTTAACGTGAATTTTTGTTTTCCTTCTCAGGTTTGGGACTGGATCTTTTTGAGGGAGACGTCAGACTTGCTGGGGTGAGTTGAAACAATGCAAGGAAGAATCGTCTATTAATCACTGCAAGCTAAAATACAGAGTATTTGTTAAGCCCAACTAGCCCTAAGGGCACAGAATCATGGTGACACATTTATTCAATGAGTACATTATACTCTAAGGACTCATATAATAGTGTCTTCATATTCCATTACTCAGATTTCAGTGTGGTTGAAGCCACCATCAATCACCATGTATGCCTTAGTCTTATTGATCTGATTAATTTTCATTATTGGAAAAACATGACATTTTTATTTTTAGATAGAACCTCACTGATTCAATCTAGTTGAAGCAGAATTAAACTGAATTTGTAAATGTCTTCAATGAATCAGGCTTTTTACCATAAGAGAGATTTTGTGACTTCTACCCTGACAGCTGAAAATAGTTTTGCCAAGTTGAGATCCTCCCAAACCTATTCATAAAGAGCACGGATTCTTATCTAGCCATCATGGCACGCAGATGAACACAGGTACCTTACATGTAGTTTAAGGGAGCTTAAATGTTCTCTATCATAAGCACTGTAGACACCCCTCAAACCCCCATGGTGAACTTGAACTCAAGAAACAGAGCTGTGGTGTCCGAGGCTTAGTCCTGGGCCTGCTCTTCTGTGTTCTCTCCTTCTTGATCTCACCTGTGTCAGGGCTTTAACTGTCATCTTTATGCTCATGACTCCAAATGTGTAACTCTAGTCCATTCCTTCCCCTGAGCTCCAGACTGGTCTATCCAGGTGCCAATTTGTCAGTTCCATTTGAATGTCTGTGAAATACCGCGAACGTCAGCTGTCCTAAGCTGAGCTTTGATTTTCTATACAAACCGTTCCTCCTCAGTCTTCCCTCTTAGTAAAATCATCAGCACCCTCTCCCCACACTCCACTGACTAAGTCAAAAATTCGGAAGTCACCTTTGCTTCTTCCCTTTTTCTCGCCTCGCTATCCAATCCATCAGCAAGTTCTGTGATTTCTGTGTCAAACATATTCCTCAAATAATCTACTTTTCTCCTAATTTGTCTATTTCAAATATTGCTGTCCTATAATCTTTTCTATCTGTCCCTGTCTCCATCCCTCACAGCAAAGTGGTCTTTTAAGTAGCCAATGACACCATTTCACTTCCTGGCTTAAAACTCTTCAACACCTCCCTACTGCATTTAGAATAATACCAAAATTCACCCACAGCCTTCAAGACCTTGCATAGTTTAACTCCTGCCTATCTGTCCTGCCATCTCCTCTTCTCGCCTCTCTTCTTCTCTTATCTCATCTCCTTCTCTCCTAACTCATTAGGCTACTGGCCTCAAAACATACCAAGACTCAGAACATACCAAGCATATTCCCACCTCAGAACCAGGGTAACTAGTACTGTTTCCTCTCTCTCGAATATCTTCCTAAGGTCACTTTGAATCCCAGTTCTTTCTTAACATTTCCATTTCACCTTAAATGTCACCCTTTCAAAGAGTCCTGTCCTGACCACTTCATCTAATGTACTCCCCCATCCCTTCACTCTTGTCCACATCTCCCTTTTTTATTTCCTGCACTATTAAATTGATCCTGTTTAAACTACTTTCCTTTCTTACACCTTGTTTGTCTCCTCCACTAGGTGTTAGCTCCATGAAGGTAGAGACCTTTGCAGTTTTGTTGCTGATGGATCTCTGTTCTCTTGAGCATGTTCATCTTGTTGACTAGATGAATACATTAACGAAATATTAGTTTTCTGTTATAAAAATTTCAAATCCTTTAAAAACTTTTGAAAACTTTGGCCTAGCTCATGTGTGACTTTTTCTGATATTGTGAGATCAAGATTATTGAGGTTTTGCTATCATTTCCTTCTTGTATATTTTTTATCTCTAGTATAGGAAACTAGTCTATAAATCCACCAATATTTATAGCTCAGTTTTCCAACAGTCATTCTTTACATGATTTTGCATGATTCCTTTTTCAACTCCATCAACAAAATTAATGATAGAAATTAGTAGTTTCCACCTGGAAAATCTGATAGGATACGATAAAAGTAGGGGTAGACACACACACATGCACACACACCTGCAATTTGTTTAGGCTGGCTGGGAAAGCTTTAAACTTGATTTATTTCTAGATTAACTTTTGATTGTTTCATAAGTTTTTGCCTGATTTATTTAGTTAACTCTTTCACATTTATTTTCTATAGACACAAGATAGAAATTCCATCATTGGAGAAACATACAGATGGCCTCATACCATTCCATATGTTCTAGAAGATAGCTTGGGTTAGTATACACATTGGAGTGTCCATAACTAATGTATGTCCCTGACAGAATTTGATCACAATATTTCCAAGTGTAGGATCGCATGGTCTTTAAGGGTTTGTTTATTCGTTTGTTGCTTTGTGTGGCTATGTACATTTACTTAAAGAAGTACGAAAAATGAACAATGAAAAGAACCTAAATGATGTCTGAAATATTTGCTGAGTTTGAACCAATAAAGAGATTAATTCAACCAACATTCATGGACAGCCTACTCTGTATTGGATGCTTGGGACATAAAGATTAGGGAGTGAGTCTTTATTCTAAAGCTGTGGTTTCCCACATGTTCAGATTTTACACGTGAGTAAAAAATATTAAACAACCAACCAAAGGAAACTTTAGAGAGCAGCATTGTTTTACCGATGTTTTATTTTGCCAAGTCAGGAACTTAAATAAGAGCAAGAACCCACTATCTTTTACCATCATCTTTTCATAAAATAAATATTTTAATACTAGAAAGTCAGAAAAAGTGAATCCATAACTAAGGACAATTTGTCTAAAGAAGAAATTTAATTGTAATGGAAAACTCTAACCATGGATCTCATTTTATTTACGGACTAGCAAAAATGATGTCAGTTACCAGCACCAGTTTAGGAACTGCTGCTTGGTAAACTTCTCCTTAAAGATCACACATTTCAGTAGAGATTCAGATAAATCAAAAGCTAATTATAATAGAATGGAATAAACAGCATGATTAGTAACATGTTCAAAGAGTTATGGAAGCGTGTTGGAGGGGCATTTAACTCAACCTAGATATAAAGGCATATGTATTGGGGAGCAGGTGACACTCTGCAACAGGCCTGTCAAGAAAGTCATCAAGTTGGACACCACATGTAGGCGCCTGGGAGAGGGAACAAATGGGACTGAAATCAAGTTTGCATTCTGTTCATCAGAAGGCATTCGTTTCTTTGCGTGAAGTGCTATTCATTCACTGGCCAAGCCAACACATGCAGCATCTGCCCAAATGAGATGCTTCTTTCTAAGTCCCAGAAAGGCAGCAGGTGGGCTAGTGCAGCCTCTGATAGCAAGGGAAAGGTGGTCTAGGCAGATGGATCACTATGTGCGAAGGCATGCGGAAGGGAGAAAACCCGTAGCTGGAATTTCAGTTGGAAGTGGGGAGATAATGAGATTGAACATGTAGGCAGGACCCAGACTGGGAAGGAGTCTTTCCCGTGTTAAAGAACTTGGTGTGTATACTGATGATAACGTGGAGCCTCCAAAAGCTTTAATGTGGAAGTGAGACTGTTATCGTGCTGGTTGCAGTATAGAAGATGTATTATTAGAGGGGCAGAAAGCAATAAGGAGGTCAATTAGGAGACTACTGAAGAAATTCAGGGAAGAACTGAAGAGTTTCTAAACCAAGACTCTCTCGGTGAGGATAGACATAAACGGATAACTCCGAGAGACTTAGGAGGCAGTTGTTTGATTTGGTGATTGACTGCAAGAGGTCAAGAACTAGATGGGTCTAGGGGCCAGCCCGGTGGCACAGTGGTTAAATGTGCACATTCTGCTTCAGTGGCCTGGGGTTTGCTGGTTCAGATCCCAGCTGCAGAACTACACACTGCTTGTCAAGCCATGCTGTGGCAGACATCCCACATATAAAGTAGAGGAAGATGGGCACAGATGTTAGCTCAGGGCCAGTCTTCTTCAGCAAAAAGAGGAGGGCTGGCAGCAGAAGTTAGCTCAGGGCTAATCTTCCAAAAAAAAAAAAAAAAAAGAATAAGATCAGTCTAGGTAACGAAATGCCAGTGCTCAGGATTCAGTCTTTATGTACCTGTTTTTAAACAAAGGCAACTGGGTGGATGGTAGTGCCTTTAACAAGAATAGGGAATATAGCTCAAAGAGGGTGAGATAGAGAAGTGTGGTGGAAATTAGTTTTTGGCATGCAGAATTTGAAATGCATCAGGCTCACTGAGGCGGAGGTATCATATAAAGTGTTGGTGTATGGCCTTGTTGTTCAAGATAGAGAAATATTTGGGAGTTATTAGGATGTAGGAGAAGATTGAAGCCATGGGTATGAATGAGCTTCTCTCACAAGTACTCTTTAGATAATTGGATCTCATTGAATGACCCAAGAAGATTGTATTGAGTAAGAAGATGACTGAGAATGGAATTCAGCCTGGGCAACAACTTTTTGGAATTGGAATAGATGGAGGATCTTATAGAAGTTATTGAGAAGAGAGGATCTGATAGAAGTTATTGAGAGGGGAGGACTGGCCAGAAACATGGATGAAAAACCAAGAGTAGGGAGAAAATGCCACAGCAACAGTTTGGAAGGGTTGGAAGCTGTAACATGAAAGGAGAAAGATGTTCATTGACTTTCGGAATCAGGGGGAATCTGAAAGATTTTAAATATTTTTTTGTTTTAATCTTTGATTAAAAAATTTTAAAAGTACTTGTGTTTTTAAATTATATATATATAAAATTAAAAAAAAATTATTCTCTTGTGTTCCATGAAAGATCAGTGAGCTTTAATATGACTGTATCTCTTAGTCTATTTTTGCCATGTATTGTAACCAAAGCTATTGTAACTTTATGAACTTTATATACTTGTTTTTAAATAACCTTATAAAACAACATAGTGAATGCCCTGAGGACAGGAGCCATTTTTCATCTTGCAAATCTGAGGCTTGGCATAGTCTCTGGCATATTATAAGCAGTTAATATTTTTAAAAATAAATTGATAAACATATATGTATGAAGTAAACAGTTCAGCTCAGATCCTACCATCCAAACTGTGAACATTTTTACATAGTTATAACTGTAGTGTTTTAAATTTTTTGTTCCGCTTTCTTTCACTTAATATTATTGCATTGTTTCATGTTATATAGTTTTATAATACAATTAAACTTCAAATTTTTATAGGCCATTTTTTCAGTTCTATGATTTTGATTCTTTCTTATTTAGAAAATACTTTACCTATGTTTAATATCGTAGCAGTGAACTTATTCTCTATGTTTAAAATGAGACGAGTATTTCCTCACATTTCAGAAATTTATACCATCTTCAAATGACTCCGACTAAGAAAATCACTAAGCAAGGCCACTCTTACACGTAGCAAAAGTAAATACCTATGAAGGGTTTTCCAGAGGTATTCCAGAAATCACTATTACTCAAATTCTGGTGGACCGACATGAAATTCTGCCAGTAGGGCTTTAGTCTTTTAGCTGAAACTTCAGGTGTTGTCTGGCTGATCGATGCAACTCCCCTGAAAGGCGTAATGCTTGAAGCAGCCATGTGTAGCTTCCACTGAATAAGTTAAAATTCCTCGCCTGAGTGCCAGATCTGAGGTGGGGGATGGGGTGGTGGGGGGGTTGGAGGATGGCAGTAAAAGAGGTGGAGATGGAAATGAAGGTCAAGGTGCTAGGAACTGAAGAGGCTAAGGAGGGGAAAATAATCCTGAACAGCTGCTTGCTTAACTCCTAAGCTTGTCCAGGACCTGCCTTATCCTTTGGAGCCTTGGGATTGAAATAACATGATCCCAGGTGGAGCTCATCCACGTCTAGGATGCAAAGTGAATTAAAAGGCCCTCAGTAAATAAAGGCACATGGGAAATGAAAATCTTATCTTGGGAGAGGGCTATGCTTTTCACAGAACTTTCACATTTGTTCCCTTATTTGATTCTCAAAACAATTCAGTGCGGGGTAGAAACTATCTTCATTAAGTTTGATAAAAACCAGCATGCTGCTTTCACATTCACTACGAAAATAGTCACATAGCGGTCGGTATTATCACGCCTTATTTTAAGGAAGTGTTAGATTTGAAATAGTGATCCAAACGTGATATTTATAGTACAGAAAATTTGGAAATAATTTAAATATTTGACAACAGGAAGTTACTTCCATATGTTACAACTGTATAATGTAGCCGTTAAGATAATAAAAACAACATTGATGAAGATTTTAATGACGTGTTATTTAGTGAAAAAGAAGTTTACAGACTGTTACGAAGCCTGTGATTTTATTTTTAATAAAAATATATGTGTATTATGTATGTATGTATTCATAAGCAAAAAACATGATAAGGGTGGTTGATTATTCCTGGGGGGTAGGATTTTAAATTTCCTTTTTGTTCATATGCATTTTCTAACTTGTTTATAACCAAATGTGTTATTTGTGTGGTATTGTAAAAGGCTGAATTCTGAGTGCCTCTCATCGATGCGTGGATTTTAGGGCCTTACTTGTGTGAATGCTGTTCTTGACCTTCTCCTGCCTGGACAGAGGAGTTCCGAGTAATTCTTTAAATGCCTGTGCAATGGTCAAGTAAGAGGGGAGGAAGGAAATGAATATTTGATAAATGCTCCTTTTACTTAGAACTTCACCTCTACTTTCTCCCCATCCTCACAATATTCCTGTAAAGTTGACTTCATCATGATTAAATGACGATACCAAGCCTCCAAAAGTGAATCCAATTAACCAAGGTAACATGTCAAAAGTAAGTGGTGAGGACTTAGGTGTGTCTGGTTCCAGAGTCCAAGTACTTTCCACTCTGCCATACTGCCTCCCGCCTCCCTGAGGCCAGCACCCTTCACTTCCCGGTATGCCACCCCATTTGTGATGATCTCTCCACGTACATCTTATACAGCCCCTCCCTCCAGGTTGCCAGTTTCTTTTCCTGCATGTCTTTGTTGCTTTCATGCCTCTGCTTTTTTGAGCTCCATGTCTGTCCGACCTGTTAGCATCACTCAGCTTCAAAGCAATGATCCTTAACCCTATTTTGGGCCCTGAATTCACTTGTGAATCTTATGAACGCTCTCCCCAGAGAATGCAATTTGAAGATGTAGATAGACATAGATATAGATAGAGATACAGATATAGACATAGATACTTTGCATATTATTTCAGAATATTCAGGGACCCTCCCATCTCAAGGTCCTCAGATTAAAAGCTCCACTTTGAGGCCATAAATACACAGTTCAGCTTCACAGATGAAGCACATGACAGTGCTTGTTCATTTTGGTTGCCTGTGATCCAATGCATATGTTCTCTGAGGTAAGGAGATGCCTTTGCTTACTGTTCAGTAATGCACCTCTAATGGCTCCAGAAGATAAACACAGGGTGAAATAAGGGATCTGAAGGACAATCAAATACTTGTATATGATACTTAATTGGCACCGAATACCAAGCTTTGTAAAAATAAAACGCCAAACATTCATATTAGAACTAACTCACAATAAGCAATATGTTGTGTGGCCTATTTCCAGGGTGAATTGTTCAATGGCGATAATTTTAGTAAGTGTACTTTTGTTTGTTTTCCTCCTTCAGACATGAATGCTAAGGGAGTTATCCTCAATGCATTTGAACGTTATCGCCTGAAAACATGCATTGACTTCAAGCCTTGGGCTGGAGAAGCTAACTATATAGCAGTGATCAAGGACAGCGGGTGAGCTGAAGAGTTTGTCTTCTAAGGCCTGGAACGAGAACTGTGCAGCTGTGGCATATCACGGCAATTGCCATAGGCCCTGACCTTGAGGGTGGGCTGGGGGCTTCCTTTGCTATTTACTGGACAGTACAAGACAATTTGTATCTGGGTTCTCTAGCCATAAAAATGATATTTTCATACATGCAACCAGACTACCAATGCTAAGAAAAGGAGGATGGGATTGCATGCATCCAACCCACAACTTTGGGAACTTTGGCTGCTTATGGTTAACATACTCCTTATTTCCCCCTTTAAGTAAAACATGTGTGTGTGTGTGCATGCACAGTGTATTTAAATTTATTTTAAGTACACTTTATTGCTTGAGTTAAGAAGGTGACAGTATTATTTGCCTGGAGCTCAGCAATTCCCAGTGGTTGCTGTCTCTATAAAACCCTTATTAGTGGTTATCATCATACCGAGGACGATCTGAAAAGACTGAACTTTCCGGGAAAAATCAGGACTAGGCTGACTTCTGTGTAATATTTGGTGCCAGGGCAAGTTCTCCTGGGACCATCTGGTCTGCAAAGTTTTTCATACCTCACCAGGGTTACAAGAGAAGCATACAGTGTACAGACGTAAGAGTGAAGGATCTGGGAGGGTAACTAAGGAGACTAGGCACTGGAGATTCTGCCCGGAGACCTCAACCTCCATCATTATAACACCCTCACCCCTTTCTCCTGTGACTCTCCTGTTAGTTGCTGGTCTTACGTGGGAAATAGGCGTGTTGGGAGGCAAGAGCTCTCCATTGGGGAAAACTGTGACAGAATAGCAACGGTTCAACACGAGTTCCTCCACGCACTGGGGTTCTGGCATGAGCAGTCACGTTCTGATCGGGATGACTATGTCAGCATAATTTGGGACAGAATTCTGTCAGGTACATTTCTCTTGCTTTCTTATATTTTTTACTTAAAGACTGAATTTCTAAGCATGTGCCCTCTCCTACCATCTGTGCCGACTGTTAATAATGGGAAAACTCTATGTTGTGATATCTTACTTCATTTAGCTCTGACGCAACATGAGTTGAAGTGCCTGAAGTTTGTTGGGGCACAGTGTCCCTGAAACCTAGTTTGAGCTGGATGTGATCTTAGAAACTAGTGTTTCCCAAAGCAGGTGTTATGGAGCTCTGTTCCACAATGTGTTCACCAGTGTATGGAAAGAGATCTGTGGTCAAATTAGTTTGGGAAACGCTAGGTTAAAAGAAATTAAACTTACAGTTATTTATACTGCTTCCTGTTCAGAGTCTTTGTTAGACTGACACGAATTGTAAATCTCCAAGTAGAGAAGCATTTCCCGAAGTGACTTGATCATGGTCTTTTTTTTCTTTTTGTGGAGTATTCAGGTTTATTGTTCCATGGAGGCCATATGGAGAAACACTGCAGTAGTTGAACAGCTCAAACTTTTTGTGACTTTGTACTCAAAGTCAGAAGGGTTTTAATAACCATGTCTGACTAGAACTCATGTTTTCCACAGTGACACTTCGTTTCCCCGTCTGTCCTGCCTCTGTAGGGTATGGCTGATGGAATGGCGTTGCTATCATGTGAGGTTCTGTGAGGAGTGCCCTGTGCTGAGGCCCCTGACATCACAGTCTTAACATCGCGGCTCTTGCACCTTACCATCCGCCCTAGTGTCTGGTGATCTCAACTGGCGTATGGCATAGCAGCAGACTGAAAGAGCAAGAGAAGTGTTTAGTTTTAATCCATGGCCACACACTTTAGGTTGCCCAAAGTCTTATTTTAGGTAGAAACTTCCACCTACATTCGATAACACATCTGTATGCTCTGAACATCAGATCCACCTCACTGTGACCACAAAATCAACCAATTTCAAGTCACAATCAGTTGTCCATTAGTATGATGCTAAGCAGCCAGGCATCTTCTCTAAATGTATTCATTTTAAATACATCTACACATATTTCACTAACCATGAAATCCTTGACTATGTCACTCCTTTCTAATGACTCTATGCTATCATTCTCCAGTCCTTTCCCATCACACCTCCCCAAGTCCTCTTACTTTCATCTCCATCTGCTATGGATGCCCTCCCATCATCGCCTACCGATGACTCTTACTGTTTCAGCGACATCTTTTAGAATCCTCCTTTCCATTAGCAGCTCTTAGAACCTTAGGTCAAATGCTAATGCCCAATTGGGGGCTGTAATGAAACCTTAGATACGTTCGGCATGACCGCTGGTATCACAGTTCTAAGCTTGAATATTATATTCTAGAATAGGACTATATGGAACACTCTTGAAATACCATAGAGCAGTTGTAGCAAAGGTTGCACTGTGTTTGTTACAGTCTCCGTTTCAAAGGTAACAGTATTTGGACTAAGATGACCTGAATTTTGTGAACATCAAGTAATTAAAGATTTCTTACTTATTGTTTAGGTAGAGAGCACAATTTTAACACCTATGATGACCAAGTATCTGACTCTCTGAATGTTCCCTATGACTACACTTCAGTAATGCACTACAGTAAAACAGCATTCCAAAATGGGACAGAACCAACAATCGTAACAAAAATCTCAGACTTCGCGGATGTGATCGGCCAACGCATGGATTTCAGTGACTATGATCTCCTAAAGTTGAACCGGCTGTATAACTGTTGTATGTGACAGGTTCTTTGAAATGACTTCTGTTTCTCTCTGCTAGGTGGGAAAAATTATGCTTTGTGCCATTTTGCTGAATATTTCTGGGTTTTCTGGAATTATAGTTTGACAATTATTATTTGATAGTTGAAGTTTGATATTCAGAAAAAAATAGCAGAATGGCACCCAGATCCCAGTCTACAACTCGGAAGCAGCATTTTTCTTCTCAAAAGATCAGGCTTTCAGATATAAAAACAAATTGGCTCCTGTAGGAACATGCCCCACGCAGGTTTTTGAAGCCAATTCTAATTCAAATGTGGGCCAACTTGATAATCAAACTCTTTTCACCCAAAATAGGGTGTACAGCCATAACATAAATGGGATCAAATAATCTGGGTTGTGGCTTAATAATCTGAATAGCTAGAGGAGGTTAGACTCAGATTTCTATAATTTGATAATTTAATAAAAAGACTTAGATCAGGCAGCTTATTCAGATGTCTGGAATTGATTGATGTCTTGGTTCTGCAGACATCAAGAGGCCTCCAAGATACCATCACCAGAATCAGCAAGCTGTCCCCTTTCACAGCATTCTGGCATTCCTAGTACTTCTGTGATAAGCTCAGTTTTTATTACTTAGATGATCACGTAGTATGAGTGTCAATAATTGTTCTTTTGCTTTTGTAGCCTCTTCCTTGAGCTTTATGGACTCATGCGATTTTGAACTGGAAAACGTGTGTGGTATGATTCAAAGTTCAGGTGATAATGCTGACTGGCAGCGGGTTTCACAAGTTCCCAGGGGACCAGACAGCGACCACTCTAACATGGGCCAGTGCAAAGGTAACAGGAGGGAGATATTTCTAGATTTTACTCTCAGTGCTTCCAGCCTTTCCCTTTGCTATGAAAGACTGATAATTTATTTCTAATTTCCATAAGAATTACTGGCGATAACCCATGAGGTTGCTACTAAGGACTCGGTTCTGTGCGTTATCAGGGTGTGGTTAATTTCTTTGCTTTTACTATCTGTATTTGCTTTTCTTCCTATGAGTCAGAGCTGGGCTCCGTGAAGCCTTCACCCATAGTATGTGCCCACAGCAGAAGGGACTGTCCCTCCTGAAGGACTCTTATGTTGGGGGTAAAGGATTTTTTTCTAGAAGCTTGCAGAATACAAGAGAATTTCCAGTGAAAGGCAATAGGCTGTGCATTAATCAATTTCAGAATTTCAGCTGGTTGTGATTACATCCTCCTGTTAAAAAAATACTTAAAGTGAAGGTACAAAGTACAATTATTTAATTTTATTCAGATGAGTATTCTCTGCCATTGTAGTTTTGTTTTGAACTAGATAGTCCTTTATTTGGCTACAAGTACCAAATTTTTATTTATTTGCTCATTTTTGGCAGCAAATGTGTAAAACTAGACTTCAGGGGGCTGGCCCCGTTGCCGAGTGGTTAAGTTCGCGCGCTCCGCGGCGTCTGACGGCCCAGTGTTTCGTTGGTTCAAATCCTCGGCGCGGACATGGCACTGCTCATCAAACCACGCTGAGGCAGTGTCCCACCTGCCACAACTAGAAGGACCCACAACGAAGATTATATAACTATGTACCGGGGGGCTTTGGGGAGAAAAAGGAAAAAATAAAATCTTAAAAAAAACCAAAAAACAAAAAACGAAAACTAGACTTCAGCACTCAGGGCCATTGCTTATGGAGGGGAGCAGGTTTTGCCACCCTAAAAGATTTCTCTTTGGCATAAGGATTATTTTGAGCTAAAGGCAATCAAAATCCAGCAGATTCAGGAAAGCTCTTTACCTCTCCCATACGTGCCGAAATTTACATCGGAAAGGGGGCCTGTACCAGGAAGAAAGCTGTTACCAGAGATACCTTTTTATCTAAGAAATGTATCTGCCCAACAGGACAATCTTTGTTTCCCAAACACCTCTGCCTTTGCTCCCCTTTGTGCCTCCAGACCCCTAGCCCCTTTCTCACCTCAGGATGTTATATAAGCCTCGATTACCTGGCTGCCCTTTGAGTCTTCATATCTTTAGTGTCCCCTGTGTGTACATAATTAAATTTGTTTTTCTCTTTTTAATCTGTGTTATATCCATTTAAATATTAGACCAGGTAAAGAACCTGGAAGAGAAGAAGGGGAAATTTTTCCACCCCTGCACGTGACAGCTCAGGTGGTCTAGGCAGGAGTTACTCTCTAATAATGAAGTGCCTTTCCTTTTCTTTTTCTTGTTCTTTTTTTGGGGGGGGAGGAGTATGGAACAAATGTTGTTTAAGAATACAAACTTGCAATGAGTAGTAAATAAGCCCTAGAGATCTATTGCACAACATAGTGAATGTAGATAACAATGTTGTATCATAATCACCAAACTTGCTAAGAGACTAGAACTTAATTATTCCAACCACTAAAAAGAAATGACTATTATGTTACATGATAGAGGTGCTAATTATCACTATAATGGCAATCATATTACAATATAAGTGTATTAAATTAACATGTTGCACACCTTAAATTTACACAGGATATATGTCAAATATATTTCAATAAAAAATATTTTTCTTTTTAAATGCAGATTTGGGTAGTGGATAGTGGTCATACGCAGGCCAGAAGGAAGG
Organism: Equus quagga; assembly: GCF_021613505.1. Classification (NCBI taxonomy): domain Eukaryota; kingdom Metazoa; phylum Chordata; class Mammalia; order Perissodactyla; family Equidae; genus Equus; species Equus quagga. The sequence goes on along the minus strand of NC_060275.1, from coordinate 41,035,685 downwards.
AGAGAGGAAAGGAGGGAGGGAATGTGGGAGGGAGGCAGGGAAGGAGGGAGAGAGAGAGAGAGAGAGACGCTAAACCAGATAGGTGATACTTTTTTCTGTTTTTGAAAACTAACATCTGTTGTAAGAAAAAGGTAGCCTCGTGTTGTCTCTTTCATAAAATGCTTGTTCCTAGACCCATATTTAAATGCCCAATACAGTGGGAACTAAGTGGACCTATAGTGCCCACAGAATATGCAATCCTATATCCAATATCTGTTTTCTCTCAATTCTGCTTTTGTCCTCTTAACAGGTTCTGGTTTCTTCATGCATTTCGACAGTAGCTCTGTAAATGTGGGGGCCATGGCAGTGCTGGAAAGTAGAACACTGTACCCTAAAAGAGGATTTCAGTGCTTGCAATTTTTTTTATATAGCAGCGGAAGTGAAAATGACCAACTGAACATCTATATCAGGGAGTATTCTGCAGATGATGTCAATGGTAGTTTAACCCTTGTGGAAGAAATAAAAGGTACAATATCAGCAGTCTCATTGTTTGGGTTCACAGTGAGGCAGTCTTAACTCTTTTTTTACTAAATTATTTTATTGAAGTCATATTGGTTGATAACATTGTATAATTTCAGGTGTACATTATTATATATCAGTTTCTGTATAAACTGCACTGTGCTCGCCACCAATAGTCTAGTTTTTATCCATCATCACACATAAGTACCTCCTTACCCCTTTCTCCCACGCCTCTACCCCCTTCCCCTCTGGTAACCACTAATCTGTTCTCATATCCATGTGTTTGTTTATCTTGTACATATGAGTGGAATCATACAGCGTTTGTCTTTCTCTGTCTAGCTTATTTTGCCTAGCATAATAACCTCAAGGTCCATCCACGTTTTTGCAAATGGGATGATTTTGTCTTTTTTCTACGGCTGAGTAGTATTGCATTGTTTTTATATACCACATCTTCTTTATCCATTCATCAGTCGATGGCACTTGAGTTGCTTCCACATCTTGGCTACTGTGAATAACGCTGCAATGAACATAGGGGTGCATAAATCTCTTTGTATTGTTGATTTCACATTCTTTGCCCAGTAGTGGGATAGCTGGATCATATGGTATTTCTATTTTTAGTTTTTTGAGGAATCTCCATACTGTTTTCCATAGTGGCTGCACCAGTTTGCATTTCCACCAGCAGTGTGTGAGGGTCCCTTTTTTCCACACCCTCTCCAACATTTGTTATTTTTTGTCTCGGTAGTTATAGCCATTCTGACAGGTGTAAGGTGGTATCTCATTGTAGTTTTGATTTGCATTTCTCTAACAATTAGTGATGTTGAACCTCTTTTCATGTGCCTGTTGGCCATCTGTATATCTTCTTTGGGAAAATGTCTGTTCATAACCTCTGCCCATTTTTTGATCAGGTTGTTTGGTTTTTTTGTTGTTGAGCTGTATGAGATCTTTATATATTTTGGAAATTAACCCCTTGTCAGATATATGATTTGCAAATATTTTCTCCCACTTGGTAGGTTGTCTTTTCATTTCGTCATGGTTTCCTTTGGCTTGCAGAAACTTTTTAATCTGATGTAGTCCCATTTGTTTATTTTTTTCTTTTATTTCCCACGCCCGAATAGACATGGTGTTAGAAAAGATGCTGCTAAGACCAATGGCAAAGAGTGTAAGAGGCAGTCTTAACTCTTAATGCAATAACTTACAACAGGGCAGGGGCTATGGACTCATTGCTTTTCAACTTAGAACTTGATCCTCCCTGTTTTATGCTGTGGTCAGGAAGCAAAAATGAGGCCCCTTTGTGTACTCTAATATGTGACACTCACTTAAGAAACAGTATATAAGTCTCTGGCACAGTAGAGGTCAGTTTTTGGCAAGTCATAAAAATACAACGGATACCAGCTTAGGCAAAATGGGAAGAGTTACTGGCTCAATATAACTAAATTATGGAATGGACGAGGGAGGAACGGTTTCAGGCAGGACTGCACCTGTCTCTGAACATGGCTGGAGACATCTCATGTTATCTGAGCTGGGCTTTGTCTATAAACTTGTACCTTGGCGCTTCCCAGCTTACGTCTTGCCAAACGTGCCTTTAGACTGTAAAAGGGACTCTTCTTCTAATTTCCAGCTTAGAAAATAAATCCCAGTGAAGGACTCTGATTGTTATGACTTGAATTAAATGCAACGTCTGGAGCAATTCCTGAGTGGAGGAAGGGTATCTCTAGGATTGGGTGCCCATGCTTCATTCCAATCACGTGTCAGAGAGGTGGGTCATGTTAACCACGTATTAAAGCAGATGGTTAAGAGGGTCCTTGAGGCAGGGAGGGGCTGAGGGCTGGCAGATATAGTACTGTCTGCTCCACACATTGACCTCTTGGTTTGAATGAATTAAGTAAAACCTATTATAAAATTGATCAACATTATGCTATATGTCATGCCATTCCCCCCCCGTTTAACAAGGAGAAACAATCTGAAACACAGATGATATTTTTCTTCATGAATACGTACAGTGAAATTCTCAATCTCTTTATGTCTATATCTATATACACACACTCACACCCACCCACATACTATATATGTACATTATATATGTAATCATGTATAATATATAAAATTACATATATAATATACATCTTATGTGTGTGCATGTATGTGTGTATATATTCCTTTCCATTTAGTAACCTGTGAGTATTATCATTGATAGACAATAGCACAAAAGCACTTAAGAAACTTGCTTAGGAGTCCAGCATTTAAACTGATAGCACTGATAATAACGAAGCAAAGCTCTCAGGAAAGGTTTTTGTTCAATCTAGAGTCTATTCATAAACACAGCATTTTCTGTAATTTGGATATTTCTAACTTATTTTCAAGCAATTGTGTTTCATATTCAGTGCCAACATATTTAAGTTTTAAGTCATTGTGTTAACTACGAGTTTGACATGAATTCCTCAGCTATTCTCTGTCTGGGGGCTTCTGACATTTTTTTAATGTACTGCTTCTTATCTGGGTATGTGATATAAGAAAGTAAGACAAGGTGGCACCCCGTGTGCCATATAGTGGAGGAAGAAGTGCAGGTTGGGGAGAAAGGAGATGGTACTAAATACCAGATAACACTTACAATGTCGAGTCACTTGTAAGTGACCCAAGGAGTGAATCATAGGATGTTGCCTTTCTAGGGTTTGGTAGATTCTTGTTTAATATTGCCAAAAAGTTGATTGAAAATTTTGCATGTGCAGGAAGTATTCCAAACTATAAATATATTGAAGGAGACTTTGGCTGAGTATCACAGGAATCTTGGGAACAAGGGTAAGAATATTGGGCTTGCTTGACCATTTAACTAACATAGAGCAGGGAGTAACCCATGAATAGGGCATGGAGTACTCACAAGTTAGATGCTGTTGTTTACTCACCCATCTCTAGGAAAGGGTGACTTATCCGAGAAACAACTAGATAAACATCCAAATATTCCAGAGAGCAGCTCGACCCCACAGAAACACCTTGAAGTAAATGAGTCTGGGCTGGAGGAGTAAGAAAGCCATAAACCTCAAACCTGTAGACATCAGGAGCTCTAGGATGATCATTTGTCCATGAAGGTTAGAACTTTAATATTGATTTGCACATGATTCATAGTCTTTGCATTCTTTGAAATAATAATATCTCTTTTGCAGATATACCTATTGGGAGCTGGCAACTTTATCATGTAACATTGAAAGTGACCAACAAATTTAGAGTGGCGTTTGGAGGGGTCAGAGGCACTGGTGCATCACTGGGTGGCCTGTCTATTGATGACATCAATCTTTCAGAAACACAGTGCCCTCATCATATCTGGCATATAACGAATTTCACACAGTTCATTGGCAACCCAAGTGGAACTCTATATAGCCCTCCATTTTATTCTTCCAAAGGTTATGCCTTTCAGATTTTCTTGAATCTAAACCATTTGACTAATGCAGGAATATATTTCCACTTGATCTCTGGAGCCAATGATGATCAATTACAGTGGCCGTGTCCTTGGCAACAAGCCACGATGACACTCTTGGATCAAAATCCTGACATTCGACAGCGTATGTCCAACCAGCGGAGTATAACTACAGACCCATTTATGACCACCGGTTCGTGACTCATTTTCTTTATTGCTAATTCATGATCATTGCTGTAGGAGAGATGGATGGTTTGGGAATGAGAGACTGCACAGTCGTGTACCCAGGGAATTTTGGGCTCCAAATTTTAGGAACAAAAGATATTTAGGGGGAAGGGCTTCAGCGGTTGTGGAAGTCTCTCAGGCAAGAGATTGCCAGGGATGTCAGCAGCAATGCCAACAAATGGAGAAAATACTGACTATATTCCTAGGAATTGATGTCCATACCTGGATTCCCAGTGTTGTGCAAGGAGTGTTGGTTTTAGAGTCTGGCATGCATGGGTTCAAATCCAAGGTTTGCTTCTCATTAGCTCTGTGACCTTAAGCAAATAATTTCTTGGAGCCCCAATGTCCTCAGCAGTAAAACTGGAGCAGTAATAAAACCCCCTACATGTGTTATGAGAATCACTATAGATCAAGCATGGAAGCCTGTGGAAGGGCCTGGGGTGGTGAGGCCCTCAGGTGCTGAGTGCAACAACCTGTGCAGCCTTGGTCTTGCCATTGGGACTGTCAAAAACAATTCAGCTGTTTTAATGGGGGATGGTTTTTGACGAGAAGGAAGACATTGAGCAGGTACTCTGGAGTGTTGGGAAGAGCGTGAGAATGGATTATGACTTCTTATTAAAGAGTCCTGGAAGACTTGCCAGTGATGACGTCATTCCCCATCTTTCCAGTCTCCAAAAGGAGCAGCACCCAGAAAGCAATGATCACATTTCCAATTTCAATAATCCTTTGCCCTCTTGGAATCCAATAAAGGGAAAAATGGAATTATGGCAAGGTGATTATTACCACCAAATCTGAATTCTATATACAAAAAGAATGGACCTGAGCGACAGAGGAAAAAAAAACCTAATTTGATAGGGAAAAAAATAATATTCAGAAAGAGAAGTCTAAGGACTTGATGTTCAGCATTTCTTCCCTTTCTTTTCAAAACATTTCTCCCTGACTGACGTTGCAGATGGCTCAGGGGTGGGCAGGTCATCACCTTTCCCAGAAGCAGTGCTTCTCACTGTCTTCTACTCCTGAAGGACAGTTAATGAAATAAACTGTCCTTTGCTAATATTAAAATCTCTCTCAGCAACATATTGATTTAACTCAGTTAAAAGGACTTTCTGTAACTCAGAAGGGCACTAAGGAATGACTCCAATGCGTAGGGGATTTTCTATACTGGTCAGTCAGTATAGGCATGGTACCCGACCTAGGAAACTTTTGGAACCTCTCCACTCATGTTCCAGAATGTGGTCCTCTCTGCCAGGCATCTCATTTCTTTTAGGACAGTATAAAATGAACAAGCTCCCGTGACTTGCCAGCGAATACATCACAGGTCAATACCATCATTTAATTATTCTGAGCTCCATCCTAATTGTGTTTCACGTTGCCTGTGCTTTCCTACCACCAAAAGCTATGATGATGCTAAACACAATCCATTAATATAAATTGCTTTTTCAGATAATGGAAACTATTTTTGGGACAGGCCTTCCAATGTGGGAGAAGTGGCTTTTTTCCCTAATGGAACTCAATTTAGAAGAGGTCGGGGCTATGGAACCAGTGCCTTTATAACCCATGAGAGGCTGAAAAGCAGAGATTTTATAAAAGGAGATGACGTTTATATCCTACTGACAGTGGAAGGTATGTTGATAAAAATAGTTTTATATAAGCTATTTGTTTTGTTGTTATGGCCAGTGATTATTTATTGTGCTCTTCTGGGTTCCATTTTTAGGTATATTAAATAGAGATGTGGGAGGAAATAGGCATGACTAGGATTTTCTTTTTGGTATGAATCATTAGCAATAAGAAAATAATTTAAATAGAAACAGTGATGATTCCTGGATAAAGAATTTAATTACCACTACATGGAGCGATAGTGGAAAACTTTAGGCCAGAAAACATCTTTAGAAATAAGTTGAAGTATAGCTATTATATCCTAGGATTATACTCAAGGATTCCAGAAATAAAAATATCACACAAGCACGTGAAATTAAACTGGAAATGGACTATCTTTGTTGTCTCATTTAAATATATATACATACATATGCACACACACATGTATACCTTGGCAGTGAGAATAATCTACTGTCTTCCTAAAATTTCTTAGCCATGGAAGCCAATAAATACATTTTCCAGGAATCCTGGTAGTTTCCATGTTTTGTATGGTAGGATTTTAACTCATTTACTATTAAAGACCCACTTATGTCTCAGTAAATCAGAATCTTGTTTGTGATGAAAGGTGGTACAAGTAAAACCCATGAAATTTTTACATTATTGTCTATTAGAGTAAATCTAGATGATATTTCTCAGAAAAACTTATTGAGGAGTAACTTTTCCCAAGGGAGAAAAACATTTTATGTAGCAGAGAAAAAGTCACATATTCATCAATTCTGTTTGACACTCTTTGTACCAGAAGTAACGGAAAACACTGCAAAGAACAGAACCCTGGTTGTCAAGGGACCTGGTGTCTTGCGCCATATATCCGCTAACTTGCTCCACCAAGTAGGAGACCTGTGACCTGGGGCATAGCCCATCAGTGGTCTTGCATTTCTGTGCTTTGGTCTCTTTGGCTGTCCCTCGAGGGTCAGTAACAAGGGCTTGGGCCCCTTCAAGCTCAGGCAAGCCTAGGCCCAGGCAAGCATGTGGTTCTGTAGTAGCCCCACAGGCCAGCGAGATTTCACCTGCCTATTTATTATTTTCATGCCTGTGAATGTTACTGGACTACGCCTCAAGATTACCTGAACTTCTCACAAATCTGAAACCTGGGCATCTATTTTAAACTTAAAGAGCAAATGATTGTTAAAGCAAAGCTCATTTCCATCCGTGCTCTCCCCCTGCCTTCCTTAGACATATCCCACCTTAATTCTACACAAACTGAGCCAAACCCAACCCCTGGCATCAGTGAACTTTGCACAGACTTCCAATGTGAGAATGATGGCCTCTGCACTGTCCGAGAAGGCAAAGCCGAGTGCAGGTAAGGGGGTCACTCAGACGAGATCTCCCCACTCTTTTGTTAGAAATTTTATCATTCCCTTGATGTAGGATTAAATACTGATATTTCATGTGAGTGAAATCAGTTGATTCCCATAACCATTCATAGGATATTTACTTTTTTCTCTCCATTTGGGACTTTGGATAGCCACAAGAACAATGAAATTGCCTATGAAAAAATAGCACATTATATTCTAACTGCCTGAAAAAGTCCTTATGAGTTACATGTCTTAGTAAGTCCTGACAACAGTCTGATGTGGTTAAGTGTGACTCTCTCCATTTTCCAGATGGAGATACCTAAGTTCTGAGACGAGCTTGACCAAGGTGTCTAGCTGGGAGGTGGAGGGGACACTGAGAACTAAATTTTCTCCTTTACCCACACTCACCTCCTTTCCCACCTCGGAGCTGCTGTTTGAAGTACGAGAGTAGAAGTCATTCCATTGCTCCTATCCACTGGCCCTGCCTGGCCTCTGGTGCCAGTCTAACCATCCCCCTCTGGACTAGAGTGGGCAAAATCATTCCATCATCCATGTCAATGACCTGAATGTTGACCTATATCTTTAATGGTGAAGATTTTCAGATTTAAAATATCAGCTGAGAACTCTGAGTCATGCTCTGAATGTGTAGGTGTCCGTCAGGGGAAGACTGGTGGTACATGGGAGAAAGGTGTGAGAAGAGAGGCTCCCATCGTGACACCGTTATCATTGCTGCTTCTTCCACTGCCGGTGTGTTTGCCCTGATGCTCATAGTCACCCTCGTCAGTGTCTATTGTACCAGAAAGAGATACCGTCAAAACGCAAGTTCAAAAACAGCAGATATGACTGTGAGAAACGTAAGTGGAGTCTGATATTTGGCTATTCAAAACCTATCGATGAATCATATGAAGAAGAATTAGGATTTTTTTTAATATACACTTTTCTTTCTTTCTTTCTTTTTGTTTAACCTTCTCTTCATTCTCTATACTGGGGACAACTGCTCTGAGACTATAGTTCCTGTTCCCTTCACTACAAATGAATGGTTCTTAAACTGGAGTCCATGGAGACTTTTGGGGAGGGAGTTTAATATCCTCCTATAATTGTGTCTGAAATTGTGTATGGTTGTGCGTTTTTTCCTGGAGTGAGGGTCTGTGGTGCTCCTAAAAGGCACAACTAATTTTGCCTACAAATGCCAGTCTTCCTGATCAAGGGGACAGATGATCTGTCAGTGTTGGGTCCAAAGGTGTCTTGGTGGTGGTTGAGCTCAGGCTTGTAGCAAAGGGTACTGGCATAGTTATGGCTTTTCCATTAAAGAAGATAACTAATTCTGGCTCCATGAGCAGTAAGTAACTCTAAGGCAAGGTTTTCAAGTAGAGGGTTTAAAGTCTTGCTTCAGAGAATCTCTAAGTGGCAATAGACTTTGAGACTATCCTGTCCCAGATGGGTCTCAGGAAGCAGACTCTGAGATGGATATTTGCATACAGGATGTTTATTGGGGAGTGCACTTGGGAACTCCTGTAGTGGAGTGAGGGATTCGGGACTGAGCAGGGGGGGGGCGTTGGACTGTGAGGCGATTGCAGTTAAGGCCTCAGGGCCTGCCACACCCCCGCCCTCCACTGCCCTACAGGGAGCTCTGGAGCTGGGATGGCCCCTTAGACTTATCCTGAACTGAAGCAACGAGGCCAGGCCATTGTACTCCCCACATCAACAGCCATTGAATTGGGGCTCCCCCCTCCACCCAGAGGGAATGGATAATTGGGCAAGGCAGCACCCTTCAGGGGAAGGGCATGTCCTGCAGGAAAGCCTCCATTTTGAAGGGCAGAACTCACCTGGGCCCCAGCAGCCACTATGTACCTCACCAGTAGACAGCACAGAGGTTCATATGCAGATTTGTATTCTCACTCACAAAAGAGCACAGAGAAAATGGCATATGATCTGAACATCAATTAAAAGTAAATCTTTAAATTTCCTCCAGGTGTATTTCATTCAAAATAGAGTCTGAAAATTACTAGTGAAACTAAAGGAAAAACACGCTCAATTAAAGTATCTCTGAAACTAAAAACACTGCAGTTAGTTAAAGCAAGAGTATATTTTCTTAAGAAAAATGATTATTCAAGACATACTATATTTTAAGGCTATGATTTTTTTTTAAGTGGACAAACAGATCAAGACACTAAATTTGCTTGCAAAGTTAGTCAAAAGATGGAGAATGACAATGGACAGAAAGCAAATAGTTTTATTCCCATATTTCCTCAACAAGAAGATATTTAAAGCTAATCATAAGGCAATGGATCAATTACTTCAAGAGGCTTATTAGAAAAGTACTTAAAATATATGCAAGCTGTTTTTTAAAAAACGTATTTCCAGCTTATTTTGTGTCTCAAAATAAAAGGAACAGATCAGCCAATGACCCAGTAGGCTAATTTGACGGAAGCTGTGCCTGAAGCTGTGCCTGCAGGCGTGGTCCCCTGTGCCAGTAGGGATGCAATTAGGGGTGGGAGTAGGGAAGGTGGAGGAGTGGTTAGGGAGGAGAGGACCCATTAGCTGGTGGATGGGACTGCTGGAATATTCCTCTGGAAACTGGAAAATGTAAGCACTATTATAAGGGCCGGATTATGAAGCAAAAATTGGAAGGAATTAAAGAAAATTATAAAACACAGAGAAGAGAAAGAAAGAAGGAAGTCAATAAAGTGGAGAACTATCAGAGTATCAGGGACATGGTGGGGCCATTAAGTGGACACACACACACACACACACACACTCACACACAACCACAACCATCACAATATTACAACAGAACCGTTTTGCCTCTGGGTCATTTAAACACATTTCGAAGAGTAGGCAATCAACTTACATTTTCCTTCATTGGGGCATTTCTATAGTTAATTCACCGATAACAGAGCCTTCAGATCTAGTATAGATTTTATTTTTTATTTTTATTTTTATTTCTTTAAAGATTTTATTTTTCCTTTTTCTCCCAAAGTCCCCCAGTACAAAGTGTGTATTTTTTTTTCACTTGTGGGTCCTTCTAGTTGTGGCATGTGGGACACCGCCTCAGCATGGCTTGATGAGCGGTGCCATGTTCACGCCCAGGATTCGAACTGGCGAAACCCTGGGCCGCCGAAGCAGAGCGTGCGAACTTAACCACTTGGCCACAAGGCCAGCCCCCAAGATCTAGTATAGATTTTAAATCAGAATGACCCTCTTTCTGAGGCTGCAGTGTGTGCTCACCCTAATGTTTTAGCATCTGAATAACGCAGGCCAGTGCATCTTCCTGGAGCCAGGGCCGGGGCTGCCTGCCAGCTGGGAGGGATGCCAGGGGACTGCTGATGGCACTTCATTTAAAAATTAGACTCTTTCATTGTGATTCATTTAAATGACAGTTTTTAAATTTAGAAATTAAGTCATCAATTGTTCTTTCCCCTTTTAGCAACATGCATTTTGAAGATTAACTCGACGATATGGCCAGCAAATGAAATTAAAAAGGATTCTTTGTCATGGATTTCACCTAAAATATATTACAACCGCTTCATTCTTCTATAAATGGATCTTCTCTGTAAATAGCTGGATATACTATAAATCATTATTTTGGTAAAAGTCTAATTAGTGAAATGTTGTTTGTGTTTTTGTTTTTAAAGGAGGAGAAGTAAAAAAATAAAAATAAAGGAGGGGAAGCAATTTGGGCTCCTCTGGAAGTATAATATTGTCTATAAAAAGGAAAGCAGCAACTGGAGACAGCTTTCCAAATTACTGATCCTTTATTTGGGGGCAAGTGTGTGGCCTCTCCAGTGATTCCCTAGAAACCCACTGGAAACACCCAATGGCAATGGGCATCGAGACATGCCGCCCTGTCTCAATGTAGGGAGGGCCAGTAGGACAGCTCTCTTTCTCTCCTTGGACGCCTCCCTCCCAAATTGGCCGCCCTCTTGTTTTCTTTCATAAGCCCTTTGGTACATGAGCTTGGTTTAGAGTTAGTTTGAATCTCCAGCTATGATTAACATGAAAACTTAAAACTCTTAGAACAGTGGTTTTCAAAGTTTTGGGTCTCAAGACCCAAATTTTTACTCTTAAAAATTATCAATGGCCCCAAAGAGCTTTCGCTGATGAGTATTACATTTGTCACATCTTACCTTATTAGAAATTCAAGATAGGAAGATTTAAAAGTATGTCTTTAATAATTATTAAAAAATAATAAGCCCATTCATGTTAACATAAATAATATTTTTATGAAAAATAACTATATTTTCAAAAATAAAAGAAAATTAAGCAAAAAGAGGGATGTTGTTTTACACTTTTTTTGCAAATCTTTACTGTCTGGCTTAATAGGAAACAACCAAATTCTCATATATGTGTCCCCATTCAGTCTATTGTGATATATTATTTTAGATGAAGGATAAGAAGAAAATCTAACCTCACACAGATTCATAGTTGGAAAAGGTAATTGTGGATATTCTTTTTGAATACTATATTAAAAGTTGACAAATGGTAATTTCTTAAACGCTGGTTGTGATTGGAATCTGAAGTCATATCAATGACCTTTTGTACTCTGTCCAGTACATCTATCATTCATCTGTCTTATATTTTGAATGGCTCTTTCAGCTATGCGTGATTTTGCAATATTGTAGATTGATCATTTACAAAATATTGGTTCACTGAGTTTTGCAGCTCTTATAACTTTTGGCACATTTCGTTACACAGTAACAAAGCATAACATTAGTCAATATCACTACTGATCTCATAAAAAAGTCTTCAAGTCCTGAGAAGTTGACGTTCACAGTGGCGGAAACACATTTTCCAAAATTCTAATCTTTGCTCAAAAGCTTAAATCTTATCTTTGGCAACAAGTACCGTCTTCCTTGTAGTGACAGGCTCACTTCACTCAATTTTTTTAATTCACATTTTATTTGAGATGAGTGTACATTCACATGCAGTTGTAAGAAATATTACACAGAGATCTTGTGTACCCTTTACTTTAGTTTCCCTCAACAGTAACATCTTGCAAAACTATAGTACAATGTCACAATCAAGATATTGACATTATACAGTCAAAATACAGAGCATTTTCATTACCACAAAAACCCATCAAGTTGCCTTCATATAGCTTTGTCCATTTCCCTCTTGTTCCCACCTCCTGTTTAACCCCTGGCAACCATTAATCTATCTCTTTCTATAATGTTATCATTTAAAAAATGTCATATTAATGGAACCATACAGTGTAGAACCTTTGGGGATTGCTTTCTTAAAATTGTTCTAGCTCAGCATAATTCTCTGTAGATTCATCCAGGTTCTTGTGTGTACAACAGTTTGCTCCTTTTGATTGCTGCATAGTATTCCACAGTGTGAATGCACCACAGCTTGTTTAATCATTCACTTGTGGCTGGACATTTAGGTTGTCTCCAGTTTGGGACTATTGCAAATAAAGATGCTATAAACACTCACGTACAGGTTTTTGTACAGACATAAATCTTCATTTCTCTGGGATACACGCCCAGGTCAGCATTGCTGGGTCATATGGCAGTTGCATGTTTAGTTTTTTTGAGAAATTGCCATTTTACATTTCTACCAGCAGTGGTGATCCAGTTTCTCTGCATCCTTGCCAGCTTTTGATGTTGTCATTATTTTTTTCTTAATAGACTATTTTTTAGAGTAGTTTTTGAGTCCCGGGAAAATTGAGCAGAATGTATAGAGATTTCACATAAACCCCCTGCCCCCATGTACTCACATCCTCTCCCACTATCAACATCCCCACCAGAGTGGTAAATTTGTTACGATCTGTGAACCTTCATTGACACGTTATGATCACTTAAAGTCCATAGTTTACATTGGGATTCACTCTTAGCGTTGCACATTCTATGCGTTTTGACAAATGTATAATGACATGTATCCACCATAATAGTGTCCTAGAGAGTAGTTTCACTGCCCTGAAAATCTTCTGTGCTCCACCTGTTCATCCCTCCCTCCCCCGTAACCCCTGGCGACTACTAATGTGTTTACTGTCTCCATGGTTTTGCCTTTTCCAGAATGTTATTTAGTTGGACTAATATGGCATGCCGCCTTTTCAGATTGGCTTCTATTCACTTGTCACTATTTTTTATTTTAACCACTCCAATAAGTGTGTAGCCATCTCTCATTGTGGTTTTCATTGGTAGTTCCCTAATGACTAATGATATTGAACATCTTTTCGCTTGCTTATTTGCCATCTGTGTATCCTCTTCCGTGGACGACTTCTTTACGTCTTCTGCTCACGCCCTGTGGAGTTTTTGCTCTTATACCACTGTGTTTTGAGAGTTCCTTATGTATTCCAAATCTATCCTTTTGTCAAATGTGTGGTTTGAAAACGTATTTTCCCACTCTGTAGCTTGTCTTTTCATTCTCTTAAAACAGTATTTTGCAGAGCAAAAGTTTTTAATTTTGATAAAGTCCAATTTATCATCTTTTCTTTTTAATGGATTGTGCTCCTGGTGTCAAGTCTAAGAACTCTTTGGCTAGCCCTAGATCCTGAAGATTTGCTCCTATTTTAAAAAATGCTTTATAATTTTTTGTTTTGTATTGAAGTCAGTGATACATTTTGAGTTAATTTTTGTTGCTGTTGTTGTTGTTTAAGGATTGGCATCTGGGCTAACAACTGTTGCCAACTTTTTTTTTTTTCTGCTTTATCTCTCCAAACTCCCCCTGTACACAGTTGTATATCTTAGTTGCAGGTCCTTCTAGTTGTGGGATGTGGGACGCCGCCTCAACGTGGCCTGACAAGCGGTGCCATGTCCGTGCCCAGGATCCAAACCCTGGGCCGGTGCAGCAGAGCGTGCGAACTCATCCACTCGGCTACGGAGCCAGCCCCTTGAGTTAATTTTTGAAAAAAGTGTGAGGTTTAGGTTGAAGTTCATCTTTTGACTTACAGATGTCCAACTGCTCCAGCTCTATTTGTTGAAAAGGCTGTCTTTCCTCCAGTGAATTTTATTACATTTTAAATAAATATATATATATACACACACACACACAAAGAAGTGTATACATAGTATATTTAAAAGTTATATGTAATTATATATAAAATTATAAATTATATATAATGTAACAATTTATAAATTTATAATTATATATCTAATGTAATACCTAGAGCAACCACTATAAAAGCCATACCAAAGACACTAGAAAACACATATATAATAAGTTAAACTTTAGATATAATATATATTACATTATGTACGTATAGAAAATTATAGTCTTCATTCGATTTTGAAAAAATATCCGCCAAATAAATAAGTCTGAATAACTATAATTTATCCTTCAATTGTTCTTTAAAGTGAAAATGGTCTTCCATGCAAAAAGCAGCCAATTCATCTCACCACTCAAAAATCGTACAGGTGCTTTTCCTTGAGAACCCATTGTACTTCATCAGGCAGCAGAAGTGCTTTTTTGGTACTTTCTGCTCTACCACACAGAATATAAAAAATATGTATACACAAGAATTGAGATTTCATGAAGTTAATAATATTTACTGCTTCTTTAAGGACATTTTTAAGTAAAGCTTGCTTTAAAATTATTTATTCATTGGTTCATTTATTTACTGCAAGTGTGTAACAATGAAGGTTACAATGCCTTTAGTACAGTTTGGTTCCACTGCCTTCATTTGTGCTAAGACACCAATAGTTTTACCCATCATTACTTTTTTTTTCAATTTTTTTACTGTAAAAATTTTAAAACCATAAAATTCACCATTTTAACCATTTTAAAGTACCATTTGGTACATTCACAATGTTATACAATCACCACTACTATCTAGTTCCAGAACATTTTTCATCCTGTAGGGATGACACCCCTGTAGCGGATGATGACAATTCCTCTACCCTCTAGGTCTTTCTGGCTGGTCTAAGAATTAAATTGACATGAGACAGAATAATAAGAGAAAATCAAACAAAACTTTATAACATGAATACATGGGAGAAATCCAGGAAAACTGAGTAACTAGCCAAAATGGCCAAAACAACCACCTTAAATACCATATTTCACTAAAAACAAAGGAGGACTTGGGCGTAGTGGTTTGGGACGTCAAAGGGGAGGAAGACAATTCACATGGAAATGGAAAAGCAAATGTCTGGTAGACAGAACTTTGATAAGAAGGATAATGTTAGCAAGGACCCTCACAGTCTACAGATACCCGGAGTTATCTATGGTGTCCCCAGGACAGGCCTTCTGTCTTAAATTCTTTTAGGCAGTTAGGGGGAAGGTCAACGTCTCCTTCAGAGTCTTTTGTCTTTAACCAAAGAGACACATTTTGAGGTGGCCAATTCCAATCCCCCATACCCCAAAAGAAAATTCTGTACCATTAAAAAATTAGTCCCCTTCCTCCTTCCCCCAGCCCCTGACAACCACTAATCTGCTTTCTGTCTTTACAGATTTGCCTAGTCTGGACATTTTGTATAAATGGACTCATACAATATGTCACCTTTTGTGTCTAGGTCTTTCACCTGGCATAAGATTTTCAAGTTTCATCCACACTGTAGCATATATCAGTACATCATTCCTTTTGACAGCTGAATAATATTCTATTGTGTGAATATAACACACTTCGTTTATTCTTTCAAAAGTTGGTGGACATTTTGGTTGTTTTCACCTTTTGGCTGTTGTGAACAGTGTTCCTGTGAACATGAGTGTACAAGTTTTTGTTTGAACACCTATTTTCAACTCTTTTGGGACTAGATCTAGTAGTTGAGCTGTTGGGTCATATGGCAAGTCTATGTTTAACTTTTTGAGGAACTGTCAAACTGCTTTCCATGGCAGCTGCACTGCTGTCCATTCCCATCAGCAGTGCCCGAGGGCTCCAATTTCTCCACATCCTCAGCAATACTTGTTATTTTCAATTTAAAAAAATTATAACCATCCTACTGGGTGTGAAGTCATATCTCATCATAGGCTCACCAATACTTTTGCATCATAAGTTCAAATGTCAACATAGAAAGAGGCAAATAATATCCAAGTATTAATATAAAAATATTTTTATCTCAATAACCCCCATGAAAAGATCTTGGGGGTTGCTGGAGTCTGTGGACCGCCCTTTGAGAACAGCTGTCCTAGTTGAACTCTATGCAGCCAGTAATAATGGACTTTTCTTTACCCAGTGTCGATGCAAATAGTCCATAACCAATCTATAAATCAAAATTGGGGTGAGTGTATGATGAGCCAGATCTGAGGACTAGCCCAGGGCCTTCCTTCTCCAAGGATGAAAAGGCACTAAAGAAGTGGGGTGGACAGAGTGGTTATATACCGTCAAAGAGCATGTATCACATATGATTGGAATGTCCCTTTTCAACAGTCTCAAGACTGCCTACCCAGCACAGGGATTCACACAGCATGTAGCAGGTCTGCTGTCTTGAGCTGAGTGGTCACAGGGTGGGCTCAGCAATCAATTCCTCGCCTGGGGAGAGATGCTTATCCTTAAGGAAATGCCAATGTGGGGCAAGTTGCATCTCTATCCTAACGCCATTTGTTCTTGTCTTTGGGACATAGCAAATGCTTAAAGCAGATATAAAGTGCATGCTCAATGGCCGCATCAGCTCCTTTTGGAAAAACAAGGTCAGGTTGAGTTAGTTTTACACCAAATGGCTTCCTCACACACTCCAATATATCCTATTGCTTGCCATTTATGTATCACCAGTTAGTGACTGTTGAGGTGATTTTTCTTGGCTGCTTGCCTTTCATAAGGAGCAAAAGTGGAGTAGTGATTAAGGCCATGAGCTTTTGCACCAGATAGACCTGAGTTTGAATCTTGGCTCAGTAAACACGAGTTATGTAATTTGGGGGAAATTTCCTAATATCTCTGAGACACAATTTCCTCAGCTATAAAATGAGACAATCACTGTTGCTACATCATGGAATTCTTATGTGGTTTAATGAGATAATAAGTGTAAATTTTTTGGTGCATAGTGGGCACTCAACAAACGGAAGCTGTGGAAAGTAGGTAGTATTAAAAGTGTGATATATTTTATTATCTAGACAGGGACAATTTTCAAAAATGATTACGGACACCAGGCTTTACCGGTCCCAGTCAAACCTGGAAGCATGGTAACCCTAATGAAAGGAAGTTCTAGAAAGTACACTTGAGCAACAGAAGAGAAATTGTTGCCTACACACTCATGGCTAAGAGTGGACTCTGGAGCCAGACTGCCTAGCCTCAAATCCCACCACACACTAGTTGTGTGACCTTGGACAAGTTTCTTAATCTCTCTATGCCTTAATTTTCTCATCTCTACACTGAATAATAATAATACTTATCTCAAATGTTGTTGCAAGAATTAAACTACATAATATTGTAAAGTGCTTCGAACACTGCCTGGCACGTCACAAGCACTGTGTAAGTGCTGCTGGAACCGGGTACCTGAGGGTTACTATAGGTATTCAATAGGAATATGGTTGCCTTTTGACCTTGTTACCAACACAGACATGGATGATGAATCTTGTCGATTTGCCCTTTTCTTGTTTAACTTGAGGGGTGACTCAGGTCTTAAGATTTATGAGTGTTCTGCAGAAGAAAGAGAATGCCTTCGGGGAGGTTGCGGTCACTGGATGGCTGGCCCCCAGCAGCCCGTGGCAAACTGCTCAGGGGCTTATTGAGAGTGGCCCCTTTGTTTCACCGAAGCTCTTCCTGCCAAACCCCTTAGCTCTATAAATGCCCCCTGCTTTTTGCTCTGGTTAAGGCAGATTTGAGTGAACCCATGTTCCCTCCTTCTCATCTTGGCCAGCTGGAGTAGAGCCTTTCTCCATCTCCAAGCACCAGTGTCTCAGTGATTGGCTTGCTACGCCTTGGGCACATGAATTTGAGATGAAGAGGTTCTGTATCACTGCTATTGTTAGAAGGGGAAATACAACAAGAGGCTAGAAAAGGAGGGAGAAAGCAGGAGGAAGAATCCTGCATGACCATGGACTGTTCTCAGTGAACAGGTAGGGGCAGAGTAGGGGGATCAGTTAAAAGATTTTTATAATCATCTAATTAGCAAAAACAATTGCACATGTGCCTTTTCTCACAACACATGCCCACGGTAGTTTACAGTAAAAATCCTGGTTAAAATTCAGCCCTTTAACAAAATTGGCCCATTCACAGCAACGTGGCTGGACCTCGAGGGTATTATGTTAAGCGAAATAAGCCAGTCAGAGAAAGACGAACTCTATATGACTCCACTCATAGGTGGAAGTTAGTATATTGATAAGGAGATCTGATCGGTGGTTACCAGGGAAAAGGGGGGGTGGGGGGAGGGCACAAAGTGGGAAGTGGTGTACCCACAACATGACTAACAAAAATCTACAACTGAAATCTCACAAGGTTGTAATCTATCATAACATTAATAAAAAAAAAAAAAATTCAGCCCTTTAAAGGTTGATCTCATTGTTGTTGTTTTCTGTGCAGGATCATGACCATTTGTGTTGCAAGCATTATTGGTCTCCCATAGTGTGGTTCTTGGATGGTTAACACTACTGAATTACAGGCAAGCTGTTATACTCCATCATCAGGCATTCCCAAATTGAGATTGAGATACATTTTTGAGAATTTTATTGAATTCTAGGACCAATGGAGGAAAATATCTCCAATTTCTTATTTGTGATTATAATCATATTACTCATGATGAATATATACTAAGGACAAGGGAATGGCAGGTATGTATATACTTTAGTAAAATGCCATTCATTGATATTGTGTAGCCATATTGGGTCCAAATTTTCATTACCTGTTAGTTCCAGACTTTAAGCTTTTTAATAGTGTATAGATTTTCATTTTATAGTTGTTTCCAAAGGTTAAAACTGGAGCATATAATAGTTTACATAAATGTTTCCTCTTTTTCAATTATATATGAAGCCCCATCCCACACCCAGTTATCTTTAAAGTAAGAGGGGAAATGGAACCATCTCAGTCTGTCATGATCCAGTATCTGCCATGATTCTCACCCCAGGATACTTTCCTTTGATTACTTTTTCCTTGGTCTCTATTCCCTGTGATAATTTAAGATAAGTGTCCAGAGCTAATTATTAACTAACAGTTCACTAGTGGAGTTCGAGAATTTTCAGCATTGTTTCAAGGCAGAGGAGTTCCCTTCAATGGAATATTTCAGCCCTGTAAAATGAGGGGATTGGACTTGATCTAAAGACCTTTTCCCATGCAACCAGCATCCAATGGTTCCATGCCTGCCATGGCAGCAAGGTTGTCAAGTTATACTTGTGAGGCCTATGACTGTAAGTTTGTGATGCCATTTGTTTCTACCACTTTTGAGTGACAAGGGACAATGGGTATATGTGGAAACCAGCTAAAGTGGCACTGCCCTGTGGTTATAGAATAATCACAACTTGCAATTCATGTGGGTCACTAGCTTTAAAATTATGAGAGTCTTGAAGAATTTTAAATTGAGATGTTTCACATTATTTTAAATTTTGTACGTAGAGAGACTTTATTAAGACATTTAATATTGTGCTATTTCAAACTTCAAATTTTACATTTTGGATAGAATTTAATGACACCTTATTTCATGGGCAAAAATCACTCCCTAGTGTTACCAAACCAGATTTGCCTTGCTCACTGCATGATTATGCCAATCACCGAGATGCTGAGTTTGCAAAGAAAAAGGATTTAATCACAAGGCAGCCAAGCGAGAAAGCAGGAGAATCAATCTCAGATCTGCCTTCCCGAAAATGGGACTCAGGGATATTTATGGGGTTGGGGGCAAGGTGGTCTGAAGTGTAGGAATAGATGATCGGAGGTAAGGGAGAAGTGAGGTAATTGATGATCTGTGCGAGTGTAGTCAAGCTTCATGCCTCATCACAGGATTCATGTTCACAAAATTATGGTGTTACCATGATCTGAGGGTGGAGTTTTTAGCTCCAAGACATCAAAAAGGTCACTTGTCAGAGCATTTGTGCAGGCCCAGTTGATGGGTTGGTGGTCTCAACCAGCCTGAACTGGACAAGGGGTCTCAGCTCCTGAAAAACCACTCTTAATTACTCTTTTGATAAGATGGGGTCAGTTGAACTGGTCCTGGAGGGCCCGCAGTTATGCTAGTAGTGAAGTACTCATGGAAGCGCATACACTCTTTCAGGCCTATTGGTACCTGGTGATATTGATGAGTTAATCTGCTTCTTTAAATACCAGGGAGAGATTGAACATTATTTAATCCCAGGGCTCAAAATGACCTTAAAATTCCTGTGTGTCTGTGGACACCATTGCTTAGGGCCTGGAAAGAATAGAGTCCTATTCACATTATCTTCAATATCTCTAGTCACATTTATATAAGAACAGGGACTACAGGAAGGACAAACAGCTATCCTTTGACATCTAGAATTTTAACATAAAACCGAATTTCACCACTGACGTCAAGTCTGACCGCTAAGGCCATTGGACTGGAATCCATCTATAACATTAATCTTAGTGCTCAATGTATTTTACACTCGGAACAAAGTGCTTGCTGTCCTTAGAGTTACTGATTACAGGATATTTTCTTCAGAGCTCTCAGATGACTGGGAAGAGCTGTCATGGAAACATGTAATTGATCATTGGCCACTTAAACACCCATTTCAAACCAACCCAGGAGGTGGAAACAGGCCACTGGAGGTGGATAGCGCATAGACTTTTGGGACCTTGGAGAAGAGCAAGATTAGAAGAAGGGAACTAACCTTCTTCTTGGTCAGAAGAAGGGAACTGACAATTTTGTGGGGACTGCACTCAATTCTAGACTCTATGCGAGGTGTTTTATGTATTTAATTCTCAAAACAGTCCTTTGTGATAGGCGACATTATCCTCATTTGGCAGAGGAGAGATATGTTTGGAACTAGGTCAATCTGTCCTTCAACTTGTGCTTATTCCACTCTGCTATGTACGTGTGGTGCTTCAGGCAGCACGTGCCACCCCAGTGAGGGCTGGCCGTACCTCAGGTACATCTGATCTGCCCTCAAGTTCAACCTTACAGACGGGACCTACATTCAATCTTTAAGGGGGTCAATTATCAAGCAGGGCCAAACCAAATCAAACTTCTACCCTCAGAACAAACAAAAAAGAAATTATACTCGTAAGTATGTGTGATATTGTGATTCATAATAAGAAACATATATTTGGTCTTCCCATTCCTGCGACGGAGCTCCTAGAACGCTGGGAATTGTTTTTTTTTGCTAAAGATTGGCACCTGAGCTAACAACTGTTACCAATCTTTTTTTTTTCTTCTCCCGGAAGCCCCCCAGTACACAGTTGTATATTCTAGTTGTGAGTGCCTCTGGTTGCGCTATGTGGGACGCCGCCTCAGCGTGGCCTGAAGAGCGGTGCCATGTCGGCGCCCAGGATCCGAACTGGTGAAACCCCAGGACACTGCAGTGGAGCGCGTGAACTTAACCTCTAGGCCACGGGGCAACCCCCACCCTGGGAATTTTTTAAGTGACCAGAGCAGTCAAACTGTCTTTTGTTATGTTAATGAGGTTACTTTTGGAAAGAATTTAAGGATTGGGGCTGATTGCCAGGGCAACAAACCTAGATTAGAGGGTAGGAATTTTCAGTCCTGCTCCCTGATTGAGGAAGGGGTGGGGGGCTGGATGTTGAATCAATAGTGAATGGCCAAGGATTTAATCAACCACGCCTATGTAATGAAGCCTCCATAGAAACCCAAAAGGACAGGGTTCAGAGAGCTGCCAGGTTGGTGAACGTGTGGAGGTGGGAGGAGAGCAGCACGTTCAGAGAGCATGGAAGCTCCATTCCCTTTCCCCAGACCTCGCCCTATACATCTCTTCCATCTGGTTGTTCCTGAGTTACAGCCTTTTATAATAAACCAGTAATCTAGTCAGTAGAATTTATCTCTAAGTTCTGTGAGTTTCTTTAGCAAATTAATCAAAGCAGGGGCCGGCCCGTGGCCAAGTGGTTAAGTGCAGGTGGTCTGCTTCGGTGGCCCAGGGTTTTGCTGGTTCACGCCCTGGGCGTGGACATGGCATCGCTCGTCAGGCCATGTTGGGGCGGCGTCCCACATAGCACAACCAGAAGTACTCACAACTAGGATATACAACTCTCTACTGAGGAGCTTTGGGGAGAAGAAAAACAAACGATTGGCAATAGTTGTTAGCTCAGGTGCCAATCTTTAAAAAGAAAAATTAATCAAACCCAAGGAGGGAATTATTGGAGCCTGTGATCTATAGCCAGCCGGTGACAACTTGGACTTGAGATTGGTGTCGGAAGTGAAGGTGGGCAGTCTTGTAGGACTGAGCCCTTAACCTGTGGAATCTAATGCTATCCTTAAGTAGATAGCATCAGAATTGAGTTGAATTGCAGAACACCCAGCTGGTGTAGAATTGACTGCTGGTGGAGGGAATCACCCCTCTTCCATCCGCCACAGTGGAATTGGGAGCAGAATCATTAGTCTGGGAATGTGAGGTAAAAATTTGACTTGCAATTTGATTGAGATTACAAAAGAATTCCTCGAACTGAGCAGTGTGCTTTTTCAAGGAACTTATTTGATCTGCCAATCCAAGGACGAGGCCTCAGACTAAGGCCTTTCTTCGTCTCTGCTTTTAGCTGTTCTTGACATCCCTAAGACTCAAGGCCCAGATTCCAGATTCTGAAAGTCAGTAAGCCCTTCTGTCGCAGAGCTGATGGCCATAGCAGCTTCCAAAAGAACATCTTGAGATCCTCTCCGTGCTCCCCTTCCAGCTGCACTTGTGTACACAACTTAACCGGGTCTCCCAGAGGCTTAGGGACGGCATGCATGGACGGGAGCAGGAGAAAGAGGGACAAGAGACAATGTTTTCCTTTTTAATTTTTTGTATGATTAGATTTTTCACATGTTTTCCAATTACTACGTTAGGACATCTAAACTGTGAGGAGAATTTTTTTAAAGGAATCTTATTTGTACATCTTTCAAATAACTGCCTCAAGTGTGTATAGTTTAGATAACATGTTGAGTTAGCTATCTGTTTTTTTAAA
Source organism: Equus quagga (assembly GCF_021613505.1). Classification (NCBI taxonomy): domain Eukaryota; kingdom Metazoa; phylum Chordata; class Mammalia; order Perissodactyla; family Equidae; genus Equus; species Equus quagga. The sequence goes on along the minus strand of NC_060275.1, from coordinate 41,012,671 downwards.
TTTTCCTTTTCTGAGTATTTGAATATTACATGCTCTTTTTGAGTTTACTTGGGTTCTTACTCTAATGGTCACAATAGAAGGGATTTAACTTTTTGTTATCATTTTCTGATAATTGTATAACAAAGAAAACAAAAATCATCCCCACGTCCTCAAGAACTTACCTTTTCTGGATGAATAGTTTTAGGTCAAAGGTGTCCCGTTTCTGAGAAATGACTCAGTCGTCATAAACCTTAACAACAGCGATTTGGTACACCCCAAAGCAGCTGGGATTATGAAACATTTCCTTTTAGATGGAGCCTTGGAAAACTATCACATGTAATGAACACGTGGAATTGTCAGATAGCACTGATAATGCCTTACCTGATAAGCCCTTACTGTCAGCTCATACTGTCAGCAATGTACAACAAACACTTTCTTATCTGTAAACCTTAGCCGTAGAATAGCCTACTTATGAGAGAGTTCTCAGCTTCCATAATTTGGCAGTATTTCATGAATTAATGTTCATAGACCCTCTGAAAGCTCCTAAGCCAATATAAAGATAGCCATAAAAAGGGTAGTTAAGGGGCTGGCCCCGTGGCCTAGTGATGAAGCTTTCGCCCTCTGCTCTGGCAGCCCAGGGTTTCGCCAATTCGGATCCTGGACATAGACCGAGCACCGCTCATCAGGCCATGCTAAGGTGGCATCCCACATGGCAGAACCAGAAGGACCTACAACTAGAATATATAACTATGTACTTGGGAGCTTTGGGGAGAAGAAAAAAAAAAAAAGATTGGCAACATATGTTAGCTCAGGTGCCAATCTTTAAAAATAAAAAGGTAGTTAATATCAGAAAAGAACTGCATACATTTCTCTCCTTGGAAGCTCCACCAGTCTCAAGAAACTTACCTATTTTCTACTCTTGCTCTCCCTCCAATTTGCATTTTCTTGTGGCTGCCACTGGCTCTGAGTCAGTCTTTCTCTTGGTTATAGCTTCTTGGATCATTTATAATGACAATATAAGAAGGAAAAGGGAAGGAAGGAAAAGCTAATGAATGATGGCCCTGAGTGACAGAATGGGAATGTTTTCTGAAGATAACACCATGAGAGCCCATTGACTAGTGAGCTTCAAAAGCTATGTAATATGCCAACCTCCAAGTAGCCCACAAAAAGAAGGACTCCCCATTAAACAGAATCCATTTAAACAGGCCACTTAGAACTAGCTAATAAATGCTGGAGCTGAGATTTGACCAGGACCTTGTAACTCCAGAGCCCACACATCTAACCACTGCTACCTGGGAAAGTCTACGGGGAAAGGGGAAAGAAATTATAGCTGTCTTTAAAGACAGTGCTGTGGGAGAGGGAGAAATTTTTCTCCACCTTTGTAGGTCCTTCTGGCTGGTCTAAGAATTAAGTTGACATGAGACAGATTAACAGGAGAAAATCAAATTTAATTTCATATGCATGGGATCCCCATATACAGGAGAGGTTTGAAGATAGAATGGTAAAATGAGGTATACATGCCATTTTGGGATCAGGGCCTGGGGCTTCAGAAGCGAGAAGGGTAATTCACAGGACAATAAGAAGAGCGGACGTTTAGTAATTAGACGTCTGCCCTGCCTTATAGATAGCTCATAAAAACTTCTTTCTGATAATAACTCTTATTATGGGCAAGGCCCCCAGTTTAAATTCTTTAAGGGAGAGGTAAAAGTTTCTCTTGAGCTTGTAGGGTCTTGATTGCCTTCAGCTCAAAATAATCCACACACCAAAGTGGCACATCTTGGGGAGACCTGTTCAGAACCCCTCAGTACCATCACTGCTGGTTAGTCACAGACATCCCCATACAAGTCCACAGAGGTGAGAAAGATAAACTCCAGAAACAGCTGAGTTGAAACTTGACCTTTGGCTATATAATTCAGGACTCCTTGGGTTATAAATGAAGTTACGAGTTTGCTTAAGCAAATGGGGACTTCAGTGGCTTGAAATCCTAACCTTGGGAAGGCTGGAGCTCAAGCTGGCTCCAGGAATGACAGGAATCAAAAACATGCATACCACCAGGACTTCCTCTAGTCCTCGGCTCTCCCATTCCCACCTCTCTCTGTGTGTTGGCTTTGTTCTACCAAACCAGCTCCCTCTCTGTGGCAGGAGATGCGGCACCAAGGGTGCCAGACTCAGGTCCTAGCACAGACAAGATATGGTGCTTCCTGCCTCCGGCTCCATTTGGAAGCATTGTGAGGAAGGATTTTAATTGCCATGGCTCAGGTTATGTGCCAGCGTCTTCTGCTCAGGGGTGAGGTGTTTTGATTGGCCCAATTTGCCTCAAGTGCACACCCCTGGGGCCAAGGAGGGGGTGGAAACATGGCTGCTGGGAAATCTCTGGGGATTGGGCATCCATTCTATTTTGTGCCTGCTACAAGTAATGAATATTGGAATAACAATCAAACAAACAAAAAGATAACATCATGTTTTTCAAGCAGTTATGCTAGAAGCTAGAGCCTATTCCTTAACCAAGGGACCGTGGAACCCAACTCATTGATCATCCTCTTTTCTATTTGAAAAAACCCACAGGCACTGGGAAGGGAGTTGGGGGGATGACTTCCTGCCGCATACTCTTCTGTGGGACACAATCAGCCCTGACTATCAGAATGCCCCTCCTCCACACCCTACTCCCACCCCCCATTCATAGGCTGTATTATTCCTGAAAACTTCAGGTAAAGAGAAAATAGTTAACGGCCTCTAAAAGTTGGTGAGTCCTGAGGTTTGTCCCAAAGAGTTATTCTTTAGAGATCTTTTTCTAATTCATTGAAAGGAAGGAAAGACTGCTACTCTATTTGGCATTTGAATTTCTTATGGCTAATCATGCATTGTCCTTTGTATTTGATCTTAAAAACCATATATGTTAAAGATTTGTACAATGAAAAAAAAATGCTTAATTTAGCACTAGAGATAGTCTTATTAGACAGAAAAAAAGCCTTAGTTACCATTCAAAAACTCTGGTAATAGTTGAGAAGGAGACAATAATTATAAATAAAAGTTAAATAAACACATTAAAATAAACATTTTTTTTTTTTGAGGAAGATTAGCTCTGAGCTACCATCAGCTGCCGCTACTCCTCTTTTTGCTGAGGAAGGCTGGCCTTGAGCTAACATCCATGCCCATCTTCCTTTACTTTATATGTGGGATGCCTGCCACAGCATGGCTTGACAAGTGCTCTGCACCCAGGATCCAAACTGGCAAACCCCAGGCCGCTGAAGCAGAATGTGCGCACTTAACTGCTGCACCATCGGGCCGGCCCCTAAAATAAACATTTTAATTTTGTAGGTTTTATGAGTCTATCATTGGAAAATTTAAAGGAATCCATAAAAAATTATCAGAAGTAATGTTTTCCTAATTTCATATATAAAATAAATATGCAAGATTTATTATTTGTACATGTGAATGCCATAATGCTAAAATATACAGTGATAATGAAAGATTCCTTTTTTGTTTTTGCAAATATTGACTTACTGAGAATTCACTCAAGACACATATTTAAGAAAATCATAAAATCTTAACATGAAAAATAAAAGAGGACAAGAATAAATGAACAGATAGATAATATCCCCAGTTGAGAATTTTAAATAAAGAAGACAATAATTCCTAACTAAATATAATACATAGGTTTATGCATCATTGATATATTATCAACGGAAGTTATAACAAATAGGAAATAGAACTTGACAACTTGATAGTCACCTGGAGAACTAAAGGACTCAATATAAATTTATGAATATGAATATATTTATATAAAATTGTTCTATCGTATTTGAAACATTTTAGAAAGTAATGGAAACCACAACACTTTAGTATTGGGTTAAAAGAAGATAAATTCCCCAGGGGATTCTATTCCATTGATCATATATTCTAAAATTAACATATGAAAAACAGAGCAGTGTGACAAGGGGGGGGGGGGCTGCTAATTCTGCCTTCAGCGTGCCTTTCTGCCCCCTGCCTCCAGGTCTGAGCTTCCTCCACGCACTTGGCTCAGTGGACCCAGGGCCTGCAGGTCTCTCTCTTTATAGGCACATCTGAAGGTGCAGATCCTGGGCTGCTGTTCTCACATCTGGCTAGAGAGTAGTATTAGCTCAGGTTTGGGTACAGGCTTTAGCTGGAGGCCCAAATTGCATGCTTCAGCCCGGCTTCATCACAGGGCTACAGTGGGACAGTGGATACTAACTCAGTTCTAGCAAAGTGGCATTTTCTTGTTTGCTATTTCTTGTAGCAAATTCCTTGGGAGCCTGAGGTAGAAGGGAAGGACTGGCTGGATCTAGTTGACAGAGGGGGATTTGAGAATTCTTGCTTCCCTGACAATGTGAACTCACTCCAAATTCTTCCCAAATCATTGCTGAATAGATTACTGGGGCAACTGAATGTCAGGATAGCAAAAAAATTAATTTAGATTTATACTTATTTTATATACTGCAATGAATTTGAATCCATTCAGAGGCCTAAACATTAAACCATATATGAAAAACTAGAAAAAAACAAAATAGCATATGAAACATGTTTCCAGGCCTGGGCAGTAAAATTGAGGTCTCATAAAGAGTAACCTCAACATAATAAAGACCATCTATGACAAGCCCACAGCTAACATCATACTCAACAGTGAAAGGTTGAAAGCTTTTCCTCTAAGTTCTGGAACAAGACAAGGGTGGCCACTCCCATAACTCATATTCAACACAGTACTGGAAATTCTAAGCAGAGCAATTAGGCAAGATAAAGAAATAAAAGGCATCCAAATCACAAAGGAAGAAGTAAAATTGTCTCTTTTGCAGATGATATAATCTTATTTATAGAAAATCCTAAGACTCCATTAAAATACTGTTAGAACTCATAAATTAATTCAGTAAAGCTGCAGGAGACAAAACTAACATACAGAAATCAGTTGAGTCTGTATGTACTAACAATGAGATACTGGGAAAAGAAACAAAGAAAACAATCCCTCTTAAATAGCATCAAAAACCAATAAAATACTTGGGAATAAATTTAACCAAAGAAGTGAAAGGCTTGCACACCGAAAACTGTAAGACTTGGATGTAAGAAATTGATGCCACAAATAAATGGAAAGATATCCATGTTCAAGGATCAGAAGAATTAATATTGGTAAAATTACCATACTGCTCAAAGCCATTTATAGATCCAATGCAATTGCTATCAAAATTCCAATGGCATTTTATACGGAAATAGAAAAAAAAATTCTAAAATTCATATGGAACCACAAAAGGCCCTGAATAGTGAAGGCAATCCTGAGAAAGAAGAGCAAAGCTGGAAGCATCACACGTCCTGATTTCAAACTATACTACAAACTTCTAGTAATCAAAACTGTATGGTACAGGCCTAAAAACAGACCCATAGACCAATGGAACACAATCAAGAGACCAGAAATAAACTTTTGCATGTACAGTCAACTAACTAATGTTTAACAAGGGAGCCAAGAACACTCAATGGGGAAAAGGATAGTCTCCTCAATAAACAGTGTTAGTAAAACTGGATAATCACATGCAAAAGAATGAAACTGGACTCTATCTTATACCACTCACAAAAAACAACTAGAAATGGATCAAAGACTTAAACATAAGACCTGAAATCATAAAACTCCTAGAAGAAATATAGGGAAAAGGCTCCTTGACACTGGTCTTGGCAATAACTTTTTTGTATATGACACCAAAAGTACAACCAACAAAAGAAAAAAATAAACAAGTGGGATTACATCAAAGTAAAAAGCTTCACAGCAAAAGAGACAATCACCAAAATGAAAAGGCAACCTATGAAATGGAAGAAAATATTTGCAAACCATCTATCTGCTAAGGGGTTGATATCCAAAATATATAAGGAACTCATACAACATAACAGCAAAAAAAATAAATAAATAAAAATCAGATTAAAAAATGGACAGAAAACCTAAATAGACATTTTCCCAAAGAAGACATACAAATGGCCAACAAGTACATGATAAGGTGCTCAACATCACTAATCATTAGGGAAATGCAGATCAATACCACAATAACTCACACTTGTTAGAATGGCTATTATCAAAAAGACAACAGATAAAAAGCGTTGGTGAGGATGCGGAGAAAAGGGAACACTTGTACACTGTTGGTGGGAATGTAAATTGGTGTAGCCACTATGGAAAACAGTATGGAGGTTCCCTCCAAAATTAAAAATAGAGCTACCGTATGATCCAGCAATCCCACTTCTGGTTATATATCCAAAGGAAATGAAAATAGGAACTCGAAGAGATATCTGCACACCCATGTTCATTGCAGCATTATTCACAATAGCCAAGATATGGAAACAACCTAAGTGCCCATCAATGGATGAATGGATTAAGAAGATGTGGTATAAGTATACAACAGATTATTCAGCATGAGAAGGAAGGAAATTCTGCCATTTGCAACAACATGGATGGATCTCGAGGGCATTATGTGAAGTGAAATATGTCAGACAGAGACAGACAAATATTGTATGATCTCACTTGTATGTAGAATCTAAAAAACTGAACTCATAGAAACGGAGTAGAATGGTGGTTGCCAGGGGTGAGGGGTGGAGGAAATGAGGAGATGCTGGTCGAAAGTTACAGACTTACAGTTATAAGATGAATAAGTTCTGGAGATCCAATGTTCAGCATGATGACTATAGCTAACAATACCATATTATATAGTTGAAAGTTGTTAAGAGAGTAGATCTTAAATGCTCTCACCACATGAAAAAATGGTAATTATGTGAGATGATGAAGGTGTTAACTAACTCTATTGTGGTAATGATTTCCCAATATATATGTGTATCAATTCTTTACGTTGTACACTTCAAACTTATTTTATGAGTTACATGTCAATTATATCTCAATAAAACTGTGGAAAAACTGGGAAAAAGTAATAAATAGTATTTTTCCGTCTTTTTCTCCCTCTGCTTCTGTGGGGCCTCCCACCACTTACAGGGCTTTTTCTCACTTAAGCTCAGCTGCATATGGCATCAACTGTCATTTCTTTACTGCTCCCAGAGTTTCTCCTGCTGTTAGGGATTGGATTGTGTCTCCCAAATTTCATATGTTCAAGTCCTAGCCCCCAGTACCTCAGAATGTGACTTTCTTTGGATATAGGTTCCCTGTAGATGTAATTAGTTGAAAGGAGGTCATAATGGAGTAGGATGAGCCCCTAATCCCATTTCATGACATTCTTATAAAAGGGGAAATTTGAACACACGCACACAGGGAGGACGTCATGTCAAGATGAAGGCAGAGATCAGGGCGCTACTTCTACAAGCCAAGAAAACCGAAGATTGCAGTAAACCACCTAGGGGAGAAGCCTGGAACATTCTCTCTCACAGCTCTCAGAAGGAGCCAATCCTGCTGACACCTTGATCTTGGACTTCCAGCCTCCAGAACTGTGAGACGATATATTTCTGTTGTTTAAGCCCCCCAGTTTGAGGTACTTTATACAGCAGCCCTAGGAAACTAACTGCCAAGGACACCTACCAAGTCCTTTCTGGAATGTAAGCACCATGAAGGCAGAGATTGATGGTGTGTTTGTCATTGTGCCACCAGGGCTTATCCCAGAATCTCCCACACTGTGCTCAGTCAGTCTTTATTGAGCAATGGCCTAAATCCCAATAGACTCTGGCAGCGCAGCTGTGTCATGGTGGTTAAGTCATGATGCTGTGCCAAGCTGGGAGGCGGCTGTCGTGAAGGTGTCTTTTAATGGAGGGTCGCTAGAGCTGAGCTGTCAGGGCAAGGGTCTGCTTCCTCCCACACGCATCAGCTTGCTGCTGCTCATAAGGCTGGAGCTGTGCTGTGCTCTCTGAAACACTGCTAGATTGTGTGGCCGTGTTACCAGTGTTGCATAACGATCTTATATAAGGATATTTCTTTTGTTGTTTCCTTTGCATTTCACTGTTTCCCTAAGACTTTGATGTGAGTCCCTGAGCTTCCTAGAGGAAAAATACCGGACTCGTTAACGATGTGCAGAACTCAAAATTCCACTTCACCTCCAAGAAACCTAGTACTGTTTTTTAAACCAATTTTGGGGGCTGATCCCTTACCGCTTAGGGTGCTCTCTCAGTAGGAGCCTCAGTGGCTGTCAATGACAGTCTCTTCGTTGGCCGATCCCACTTGCCCTCTGGACTTGCTCCATCATGTCTGATTCCACAAGTGCAGACTGCCTAAGTGAAGCTGCAGTCCCAACTCACATTTCAGCTCCCAAGCTGTCCTTGTAGGACAGTACTGCAGTGTAACCGATGTTTACAATTCCACCAAGAAATTGTTTCAGTGTCTATTACTGAATGCAATTCCATAATCCGTTCCATCCATCCATTCATTCATTTGTACATGCATTCAACAAATAGTTTCAAACTGAAAAGTTTTGGTTCTTAAAATGGCAAGGTTTCTCACCTAAATGATTCATTTCCAAATGGCAGTAAAGGAGTAGTTCTTTTGTATCTCAACGTACTACCAATAGGCTATGTTAACTGATTGACTAATTTCATTGGCCTGTATCTAGGTTTACAGTCTTATAAAATGCCTATGTATGTAACTCAACATATGAAGTGACACAATGCTTCCTGAGATTTATGGAAAACATCCAATATTCTTATCCATGGAATTCTGATCTGTATCATTTTACCAGCAGCCCCCATCCCTTCTTTTTTTGACAGCAATCTGAAAGAGAAGGACTTAGCAATCTTTCAGAAAGAAAAGGAATACATCTGTAGAAATACGGGTTATTGCTATTTTTTAAAAAACTCAACCTAAAAATTCCATTTTTCTCCCTCTGTTCAAATCCAATTGTCCATCTGCTCTGCATTCCTTGATTCCCTGGGGCTTCCTTTGCACCTTTCCCCAGATTTATTAACACTTGTCATTCAGTCTTCTGTCCTCTCAAATCAGCTGCAGCCACAGTCTAATTTAACGGCTAAATAACTGGCTGTTCCTCTGGCTCTAATGGACGCTAATTTGAACAATCTGCAGTCCTCTGTTTGTTTGATTTTAATTTTCAGCCTTCTGTGGATGTTATCTCCGAGAGCAGCAGAGGACATGGTTGTTTTGGAGCTCAGTGCAACAGATGCTCTGCTAATTTTCCCACAGAGGAGGTAACCAGGAAAACCAGACCCGCGACAGTCCTGGGGACTGGGTGAGCCGGCACTGGTAGGCTGTGCTCTGTGACAGCAGGGCAGCTTTCGCTGACCTCATTTCCATGTTGAACACTGAAAACACAAAGTGCAGAGAGGCACACTCTTTTAAAATATGGGATGTTTTGTGAAGATAAACACATGCATAAGGAGAACAGATTAGTGGTTACCAGAGGGGACGAGGGTGGGGGGATGGGCAAAAGGGGTAAAGGGGCACACATGTATGGTGATGGATAAAAGCTAGACTATTGGTGGTGAGCACAATGCAGACTATACAGAAACTGATATGTAATAATTTATACCTGAAATTTCACAATCTTATAAACCAATAGGACCTCAATAAAATAATTTTAAAAATAAAATAAAATATGGGGTGTTTGCATAAAATGACCTGGAACACATGGCTAGATACTAGGTTTTGGGATTCTTGAGGTTCCTATTCATCTTTACAGCATTCTTAGCCCTCTGCCTCCCCCAAATGCTTGGGAGTACCCAGTAAATATTTGTTGAGTTGAATTGAATAGATCAGCATAATCAAAGGCATGGTAAAAAACTACACATTTCAAAGAAATATGATTTAGAAAGAAGCTTTAAAGCAGAGACAGTATCTTGTTTGAATCATTATTATTAGCTAGTTAGGCCTAAATATATTCAGGGTACATTTTTCACTTGCCTATCAAATATAATTGCGCCATTTTTCCTCTTCTCAGAATGACAGTCCTTCTGTTTGACATAAAATGTGAGGAAATGAGCAAAATACATCACCCCAAATTCTAAATCCTCATGAAATTTGAACTAAAAGACCATAAATTTATAGCAAAAAGACTTCCCTAGAATCCAGAATTCATTTTCTTACATAGTTTATATTATGCATCTTTAAAAAATTACTATAATTTGATATTTGTACAGACTTGACTCGAGTTTCACGACTGTCATAGGTCTTGGTTCCATGACCCTTATCTAAGGCATCAGGGCATGTTGAGATGGTGCTAGCGAAGGTGAAAAGAGCATTTTGTAAAACTCACTTCCCTGTGGAAGAACACTGGATATCAATCCAGGGTTAACATGGGTGGAGGAAAAGTGGGTGCGACACGAAGATTCGAGAAAGGGAAAGTGGTCTGGCCGGAAGGCTGATTTGAGACAATCCTGTGAATTTACTATTTTTCATTCAAAACTATTATCGAGCACCTTCTACGTGCCATGCACATCCTAGGCACTGCGACTTGAGCAGGCAACAAAGCAAGGTCCTGGCTTTCTTTGAACTTATAGGCGATAAATAAAACCATAAGAAAAATAGTAGATTTTGACAAATGTTAGGCAAAGGATTACCAATAAGTTTATGTAAAAGAGAATGACTAGGTGGCTACTCTATTTTGGGAAGACTGGTTAAGTCTCTTGAAGGTAACAATTAAGTGGAAGTCCAAATAAGTTACAGCATTGAATGCGGGAGATACTGAGAAATACCTTGGAAGCAGGTATTGTGTAGGAAAATTTTCTAGTGAGTTCTTGAAATGACCATTCAAGGGAAGTGTTGAAAGCTAAAATCCTACTCTTGGAAACTTCTCCACCATTCTCACTTGTGTGAGATCTTCCTTCTTTGAATCTCCTTTCTGGTACTTTCTGTAGGTGCCCTCTCAACATTCTGCTTGTACTTCCATCATTGAGCCTATGGCACTTTGTTGCACTAATTTCTTTACATGTTTCTCCTCTAATTTTCTCCTGTAAGCCCCTTGAGGACAAGCTTTGTGTCTTCCACTTTTTGTTTTATCTGTGGCTGGCAATTCTTAGCATGGAGTAAGTATTTAATTAATGCATATTCAATGATTATATTTGTCTCACCTGCGCAACTCGCCAGAAAGGCAGATATTGTACCACATGCATTATCGGATCCCCCTGAGAGCCTGGTGCCGAGAGGGCTGCTGTAAGCGGTGGGTGAGGATTTGCCAATTGCCGAGTTCTCAGCTAGACGAAAGCCCCCAAAGTCTTTGCTCAAACTCCGCTTGGCCGTTCAGCCTTTCCTCAAAGGGTCAAATGGAAAGATGGGCCATAGCGTAGGTTAGAGGGAGCTTTAGACAGTAGTCGGGTTTTTCAGGATGTTTGTTGTATTTTTGAGTAGATCAAAGTTAGAACTCAGGGCTACATTTTAGGGGAGGAGTAAGGAGATGAGTGGGGAATTTTGGGTAAGGGGCTGATGTATTGGACACAGGATATTTGTGAAAAAGGTCAAATGATGTTCTCAAGGATAAAAAATGTTTCCAATAAAAGGCAAGCACATTTTTATACAAGAAAATGATGACACAGTAATTGTGCTAGTTTGGCTTTTTGTTTTCTTGCTAATATTACATGACTGAGTCACACAAGCGTGGTGAGGAGGGGACAATAAAAATAAGTTATCAATGCACTATTAACTCGGCGTGTTCTTACCTATTAATAAGACATTGATGTCTCCTCTTATGCGTGTCCCATCGAGAAGCACTTTCTCATTACCTCCAAGCAGCATACACAAAATGGCTTTTTTAATATACTCACGCCTGTGGATGCTTGGTGCTAAAGACTTGTTTAAATGGTCAAAGATATCCTATTTAAGAAACAGGAAACACTTACATTGCACATTATCAACATTAGAATAGGATCTCATTATCCATTAGCTGGTATTTGTGCGATTTATAACTCACTTTAGATTGAGTTTTGCAGAATTTCATGATCTTTGCCTCATCATCAGCTGAAAACATAGGTGCTGTCTTTGCTCATCAGTTTGGTATTATTAGCCGGGATTATGGCCTTGTGTTTTCTAGGCTGCAGAAATCTTTTAAGAGATGCTGCTAATTAACTATTAAATAAATGCTTGGATGAAGTTATCTTCATAACAGATAAGCTACTTGGAAATTGCTTTCAATAAAATGGAATGAGTTAAATTTCTCTTTCTATTTTTGTTAACCTTTGCCTGTCTTCTCTACATCTCAGACAGAACACTATACTGTGTATTTTTTAGACTTGTGCTCTCTTAAAACTTTTGAAAGAAGGAACTGGTAGAGAGCCTCTCTGAAACGGCCTGTGGGAAATAGAGATGCTTCAAATGACTACCGATGTTCTCCCTGCTTTGAGACAAATCGGGCACAATGCATCTGGTTGTTCACATAGGGAGGGAAAGAAACCTAATAGAGGCAAATGTTTCAAAGCATAAAAAGTAAATCACATTATAATTCAGAGAGAATTATATATTCATTAAGTCACAGACTTTATTTTTTACCATTTCAATGAGAAAAGAAAAACTAAAACACTAAGAAAATTGGGTGCCTTGTACATTCTTAAAGCTATGACAGATTATTTCCTTGGACTGAAAACTAAATGTAGGCTTCAATTTTAAGTACAAAAAGATTTCTTTAATAGTTAGGTAAATATAGGTATTTCAAGACATTTAATACTTTTGGCAAATATTTACCTTCCTTTTTATAAAAATTACTTAAAGAAGAGTTTGTTTTCAAGCAGAATTTAAACAGTTAATTTATTTACTTTCACCAATTCAACAATGTAAAGATTTATTGAACCTGACCAGGGAGAGAGAGGCTGAGGGGCAGGTGGGACAGTCTTGGGGGACCAGGACTGAGATAAACAAGACATGAGAGCTTATAATTCAGTGACAAAATGAGAAGCTCAGACCCAAATTCAGCTTCTGAAGGAGCATGACCCTTCTGGTGTTCATATGCAGACATGCATGCTGGGTCAAAAGACACTGAGGCCAGGGCTGGGGTAAGGCATCATGGCGCAGAGACCAAGAGAAGGAGAAAAAGGCAGCTATAACCTTGGGGAAGAAAAGAGAGGAATTTGCTGAATTTAAATCCACCAACCATCCCATGAACTCACCTACCACTCACCCATCAAATAACCAAGAGATAATCACAAACACCCACTACTGACATATCGACAAATCGCTGTGGTGGTTGCTATGGGGTAGACATAAAGACGAATAAGACCCAATTCCTGGTTCAGAAAAGAAATCTAAATGCCGACTCTTTCCTGCCAGGGAAAAGGTCAATCCCTGTTGGTTCATTATCTTGTCCTTTTATGTGACAAATAATGACAAAGAATCTCCTCCCCTCTTTCTGCTAATATCTAAGCCTTGTTGCTTTTTTTGTTTTTCCTGTGGGCTTAACTTTCCTCTTTCATAGAAATGAAAGCCTGGCTGTTGCTTCCTAAAGGCAATTTTATTACTTCAATACTGCTCCCAAGACTCTGTTTAAACTTTTCAAAGTCAAAGAAAGTTAGGCATGGATTATCCCAGATGGAGAGATATACTGACTCATAAATACCCTTCGTGGAAGACACCACTTTTTTTCCTGCAATGCCTGTTGCATTCCATTCATGGGAGTTGTAGCAATAGGGATTGTAGGTATAAATACATTTTGGGCTGGAAGTGGTTGAATAGGGAAAAAATAAATGAAAAACCCTGCATATTTGCCTGGAGCTAAGGATAAAGAAATCAGCTTCTTTATTATCATTTTTTTCTTGGTTAGACTTGTGGGTAAGTCTGTTTACACCATCCCATCATTTTTGCCCACTTCCGTAGATTTCAAAATAAATTCCTAATTGAGGGGAACTCCAACGTAGCTTCAATTATGCAAGTTTTGTTCCCATTATTAGATATTTCCTTCAACGTGGAGGACTAGCGAGATTGGTCATTGCTGCTGTTAAGTGCTGGGGGAAGTATGGCCTTTGTGGTCACGAGACTGGCTCCAGCTCTGGCATAAGTTTAAGTTCCAGAAGCTCAAATAAACTTGACAAAGGATTGATTCGCAGTAAAAAGCAGATCCTGGGCTCCCCCAGAGTCTGAAGTGGGTGCCTGGGTCTTGGCTCTGACTGAGTAGGGAGTGTCTCTAATCTCTGGATGGACCTTGTCAAATTCATTCACTCATCAAGCAACATTTCAATCAATCAGCCAAGTGGGCAATTACCATAGGCCATATACTGTGCTTTCCTGTGAACATACATAAAGAAAACACGATTCCCTTCCCCAAGGCATTCAAAGACCAGTGCCTTTGTTCGACTGTTAAAAAAACAAAAGTGGTTGGTTTTAATTCTTCTTTATATCCATTTACGATAACAAAGTGAGGCTAATTTCTTTTTGCACTACATTTGATACAAACTTGACATAACACCCTCGCTCTCCCCTCCCCCCAAAAAAAGAGGTTGGGAAGGGTGTGAACAGGAATGAGAGAACATTTCTATGTTTTAGCATTTTCATATGTTTATGTATGTTAGCAAGAAGGGCAAATTTATTTACACTAGCAGGCAACTGCTTCTTCTGAAATAGGAAAAAGCTAAAACTATGAATCATATATATCTGATCTTTATCCTGTTTGCCTGATACTGTCTACATACTTTGCTGGGCTCAGTGCAAAAGGAAACTGTGGAGCCCCTTGTTCGAAATTAATTTCAAGACGGCAACAACAGTGTTAAGTGTGGGGTATTTTTTTTTTTTGACATTCCCACTCACATTTTGCTATGTAGGGAGGACTGGTTACAACACGGGCAGAGGTGGTGAGGAAGGCCTAGCCCCCAGTCTCACGTTTACTGGCACACAATAATGAATAAATAAATAGGTGGGGGTAGTGGCAGAGGTGGCACAACAAACACTGATAGCACAGGGAGGGACACAAAAGCCCCCCTCCCAAGCTGCGGCCACCATCAACACTGGACTGGTACCATGATCAAGGAAGAGCGGGGCTCTTGGCTACAGAGGCCCCCAGAGCCACGGAGTGGCTGACTGGATTGCAGTCTTTGTGGAAGAAGGGTGTCTTCCATACTTGGATCCTTATTTATTGACCGAAATCTGGACCCCTGGCAAGTCCAGTGAGATCCACGTTATCAAGAGGCAGCTGTCTCTCAGACTTCTGGATTGTTCTATTAAGAATTTAACTGACCCATGGGTTATTATTACCTGGTTCCCTGATTGGTCTACCCACGACGTAGCACATGAAAGGGTTATTGCCACTTAGCCTTCTGACTGGTCTATTCAGAGCTCAGAACAATAATGGTTTGTGGTAACCCAGACCTCTGATTGGTCAACAGGAACACAAGGTCAGGACCCAAGGGGCACCAGAGCCCTAGAGGCCCTAGGGAGTGGGTAAGGGATTAAGTGCTTAGGGTTGTGTAACTGCAGATGTTGCCTACTCAGAAAACTGGCCTTGTGCTTAATATTATATGGAGTGCAGCCCCCTTATTTCTTACACCCTGCCAACAGCTTAACTCTTAGTGAACCACATGGCCATAAAGAACTAAACTAGATGATCCCAAGGTACTGGCCTAGACCAGTGTGTCCAAAGCAAGTGCTGGGGAATGTTGGAGAAATATTAGGTTAAAGAGGGTCAAATAGATTTTCATTGAAAATTTCTCAGAGCCTTTACTATATGAATAAGCATTATGCATTTCCAGGTGGTAAAATATAATACACAGCCATTTCTCCAAAAATTTGCATGGGTTTGAGGCAACTGAAAATACAGGCAAAAATAAGGATGTGATCCCAGAGAGTTAATGACCTAACTTGTTCTAGAGCTGAGTTCTGTCCTCAACTTCTGACTCATGTATCAAAAATATCTCCAGCAGGAGAGTTCTCGTCAAGAGGGCGCTGTGAGCAGACATTGAACTCACCTCCTCCCACAAAAACAAGCAGGTTACAACAATTTTAAGAAGAATCACCCTGGATTGAAAACTGAAAACTGGATAAAAAGAACCCCCAGAACAAGGGATAATCCTGACGAAAGCAGAAGAGGCAGTAACTCCGGCCGGAGAGGAAAAAAGCCACCTTTGGGGCAGCGGAGCTTCTCAGCTGGCCAGGCGGGAGCCAACCTAAGGCCTATCACAACTGTATGCCCCTGAGCCTAGCAACCAGCTACGCTGGGTACCAACCCAATTAAGACGACAATTGCAATAAGAGTGTGCTAATAGGCGGGACCAAGATGGCGGAGTGAGTGGTCTTCTTTGCCTCTCCCCCGTTGAATCTACAACTAATTGGACATTCACCGATTAACAAAGGATATCCAGATAGCATCTCAAGACGCCTAAGAGTCTTGTACTACTATACATCAGAAGGCGGACGGACTTCCCCTCGGGAGGAGGTGGAAATAGGTGAAAACTCTCCGACCCCCGACCCCCGACCCCCGGACAGCCTAGTTCCTGCAGGAGGTTCTCTTCCAGCGGACTCCCCCATAGCATCGCCATACACCAAGGGCGGGAGTGTGCACTCACCAGCGGAACGACGGTGGAAACAGGTGACAACAGCCCTACTCAAGCCCCCCGCGATTACACCTAAGCCCAGGGGGAATCCCCAGGGTCCCGCACCCACCAGCAGGGAAGGTCTCCACTCACCATTAGCAGGGAGGCCCCGCCCAGAATCCAGAACAAAGGGAAGCTCCCGGTGGGCGGATTCCCTGGCATGGCACCACACCGCAAGCTGCTGCTGGGCCCACGGTCTCCGGCGCACGGGTCGGTGCATAGGGCACCCGGACTTCCCATAGACGTGCTTGGGGACACGGTTGGAGCTCCAGCGCCCGGCTCTGCAACATGGATAGACCTTGAGGGTATTATGTTGAGTGAAATAAGCCAGACAGAGAAAGACAAACTCTGTATGACTCCACTCATAGGTGGTAGTTAACATATGGACAAAGAGAACTGATGGGTGGTTCCCAGGGGAAAGGGGGGTGGGGGGAGGGCACTAGGGGTGAAGTGGTGTACCTACAACATGACT
The DNA here is from genome assembly GCF_021613505.1 of Equus quagga. Taxonomy (NCBI): domain Eukaryota; kingdom Metazoa; phylum Chordata; class Mammalia; order Perissodactyla; family Equidae; genus Equus; species Equus quagga. The sequence goes on along the minus strand of NC_060275.1, from coordinate 40,995,789 downwards.
AATAATGATGTGCAACTGTAATTTCACAAGGATGTTAACTTTCATAACCTTAATAAAAAAAAATTAAAAAAAATATCTCCAGCAGGATGGCCTGCATTCCCACAGTCGATGTGGGGGCAATGAATATATATTGCATAAGTACCCGTATAGACACTGCTGGTTGCTTATCCAATGTCTGATCTCTTCCTCCTAGCCCAGAGAGCCCTGATTTGTTCAGGGTTAGAAATACTCACTTGTGTGACATTTGCAGCTGGGCTGGTCATGTGACCTCATTTTGGCCAAGTAGAGATCTATGGGGTAGAGCCTCTGGGAAATGCGTTTCCTGATTAAAAAGGGACAGAACCAGTTGGCATGTGTCCTTTACTCTTCGCACTTCCAAGCTTTCTTTCTGCTTGGAAGTCAGGAAAAATGCTTGCACGTACAGGATCCAAGTTAAAGGCACAGATGAGGGCAGTGGAGCAGGAGACCTGAAGGAGCCTGGTTTCTGGATGACCTCTTTGAGTGGCTGCACACGCCCTAAATTGCCTTCTTTGGGCTTCTCGTTACTTTAGAAATACAACCCCTCACTAGACTAGCCACTGTAGTTGGGTTTTACTTCCGGGCAGCCAAACACAACCCCAACTGTTAGACTGGCTGAAATGCAACACACCCAAAGCTGAAGTAGCATCTTCTTCCCACCCCGCTCCTCAGTTTCTTTTCTATCCAGATGCCCAGGTGGACTGTCTCATGCCATTCTCAAGCCCTCCTCTCCTTCACTCCTGTGAGCCATGACACTGTTCCACTGGTGCTGCCGAAGGTGCTCTGGGCACAACCTTCTGCTCCACAGGCCCCGTCCAGCTGAAGTGAAGCCTCTAATGCCCCTGGGGAGCCAGTTGCTGCAGCTGATTTCGGAGAAATCCCAGGCTCATTGTGGTTGCAGAGGCCAACGTGGCTGGTGATGGGCAGGGGGATACCCCCAGTCAGGGATAGATAGCCTCTTGGTAGGTCCCTGCCCAGCTCTGCTGAGGGATGCTTCATGACTGAACTGCTGTTTCATCCTCCGAAGCACCAGAGGGTCTAGTGGAGATTCTGGCTTGAGCACCATCATTTATCATAAAATTCAGAGGCCCCCAGAATACTATCCTACTATTAATCTTTTACTTCCCCTTCCCATATTGTGTTAGGAGGCAGATTGGTGGGAGTTTGAAAGACTCATAGGCATGTGGGGCTATGGGACACTTTAGGCACATGCCTTAAAGATAAACACTAGCTGCCACATTTGATCAATTACCAAGTCCTTTCATTTTAGCTCCTAAACTCTGCTCCAGTTGGTCCATTTCTCTATGTCCCCTTTGGCGCTACTCCATCCAGGCCCCCTCAGCCCTTGCGTGAACAATCTACTAATTGCTCTCCTCACACCCAGGTTTGCTTCCTTTCAATCCATTTTGCACCCTGAATTCCGAGTGATCCCACCTGCTCATGTCACTCCCCTACTTCCAATGATGAAGCTCCTTGCTTTCAGGATGAAGACCAGACTCCCTTGCCTGCCTCGCAGTGACCTTCACAGAAAGGCCTCTTCCAACCACTTCATTTCTCACCGACATTCTTTGCTCACTACACTCCAGTTCTACTGAACAGTTTATGGAAGCGATGTTATGCTTTCTCACGTCTCCAGGACTTCAAAAATACTGATTTTTCCCTCGAATATCCTTCACCTTCTCCCTCCTGTCCTTCATCTTTCTAATTCCTACTTATTCTCCAGGTTCCTGTTTAGATGCCACTTCACTCAGGAGTCCGACTCTGACCTTCAAGACACGGTGACGTTCTGTCCTATGAGCTCCCAGAGCACCTTGTATGATCCCTTCATAAGAGCCTAGACAGTGGGTTAGAAAGACTTGGGTTTGAATCCAGGGCTGGCCACTTACTTGCTATGTGATCTTGGATAAGTTGCCCTTTTTAGACTCAGTTTCCTCATCTACAAAAATGGGAATAACAGTAGTAGTTACCTCTTTTTACTTCTGTGTAAATTAAATGAGATAATGCGTGTGATTTACTATGTTCCAATGAATGGCACACAGTAAGTACTCAAGAAATGATTTTATTACTGTGTTGACTGTCTATAAACCATCAGCTTGTAAACAGAGAATGTGTCTTATTCACTAGAGCAGCTTTAGCACCCAGGTCTGTGCTGAAAACTTCATGCGTGCTCAAAAAGCACTTGCTGAATGAATGGGATGGATAGAAAGAATATGTAAGTTATTCCCACCATTACCTTCTCCCTCGTTTCTCAAGGTCTTCAATTCTATTTCAAAACAGAATTGTCTTACTTTGAACTAAGTGGTGTGTTAAGAGCTTCACATATACCAACTCATTTAATTTTCATAACCACTCTAAGAGGTGGTTGTCATTATTCCCATTTTATGGGTAAGAAAATAAGGCCGTAATCACACCGATAATAAGGAGTGGAGCTCTGCTCCAAATTCAGGCCTGGCTGACTCCAAAGGTGTTAAATTATTGTCACTAGAACAGTAAATCCTCCTTCCGGACATATCCTGATGAGGAGGATGGAAGCCCATCTGAGAGTCTAGTCCTGCCTCTACGGGTGGTATTGCAAAGCTTCCTCTGGGCATTGGTGTAGCTGAGGGTGCAGTTATGAAGAGGTCTGTGGTTCATTATTGGGCCCATTTCCTCATGGGTTGGACTGGGAGTCTTTGAGAGAACATTTGTCTGTAGCATATATGTGTGTGTATGTGTATGTTTATTTGGGTCAATGTGTATGTGTATATACCTGCTGGACCCCTGGGATTTTAAGAAAGCACATCTGTAATTCACATTGATGGAACAGCTGTACACAGAACCTATATTGTGGTGCTGAGGAGAGGAAGGGACAGAGGAGGACAGGAAATGCCTACGTGCACATCTCCGGTGGCGCCTGTTTGCAGGAGCACCTGTCTAACCAGACGCCATGCTCAGGAGCTCCAGGTGGAGATGAGTAGCAGGAAGTGACCCTGAGGCCATGGCAGGACTGGGCACGGTGGCCAGGATTGAGAGTCAGAGAATAACTGAGAGTTGCTCAACCAAGGAGCAAATGAGACACATTCTCCCCTAAACATACTGGGAATGTCTTCGGGGCATGCCAGAGAGTTGGGAGCTGGCTAATAAATATTTTATTGACGCTAAAAGTAATTTCAAATCTGTCTTTAGCACTCATGCATCTGGTATTGAAAGGTAAGTTTTTACTGTTTGGGAATGATGGTGGATACTTTCCTCAAATTACTTCAATTAATGAACCCATCCAACCGCACACAGCTGCCCTTCCTTCTTCCATCTGCCTGTGAGATCCATCCAGTCTCTCCAATGTCATTTGCCTGGTGGGAGTAAGAACGTGTTTATGAAAATCAGGTTAGAGAATGTTTTAAAGCATCATAATGAGCTAACCAGAGATAGAATGAGAGAGCAAAAAAGGAATTCAGGGAAATGTGAAATTTGGGCTCAGTCTGGGTAAAGATCTAAGAAGTTCCAGGGCAAGAGGTGTGAGAAGAAACCCAGAATGGAGATAGACAGAGTAGATGGGGTCCTTTATTTCAGTAACAGTAAGACCGCAGGGGTCAGGGAGGAGAGAAACGGAGCTAGGTCTGCAGATAAACCAGTCTGGAAGTGGGATAATCCACAGCCTGGAACACGGGTGCTGGAATTGCTGAGGGCATGCTGGGCATCAAACCCCCACCTCTAGTAACCACTGCTGACTTCTCCTTTATAATCCGCCCACACCAAAATCACACCCTGACACTGAGTGACAGTCAGGAGGGGACAAAGCCTACGGATGGAAGATGAATGCTCTAAAAATGGCCAATACTGGCAACATGGAAAGGCGAAAAAATAAACATGTCTCTCAAAGAAGCTGGCAAAGCTTAAATAATAGCATTTTCCCCCTTGCACATTAATTCTGGTGAGATACACTTAATAGTTAGCTGAACGAGAAGAACGTGTACTTCATTTCCCCATTCCACGCTTCAAACTGCTCTTCTGCACAGTCATCTGTGAAAGATAAGTTAGTTATCTCAACCTTCCGATAACAAACTATCAATGATTAACTGATTCCTGGATCCCAGTACGTGATCAGTTGCTGTAACATGCTATCTCCACAGGCTGCCCTTTCCTTCTGCCAGCACAAATAACTTCCGCATCTTTCTATCATCTGGGATGATTAATATAGAGAAATTTGAGTTCTCCAAAATGTGCCAGATAACTGGTGTACACAGTGCTGAGCCCTTGGTGACAACTTAAGAGCTATTCTCATCAGAGGAAAACTAAAAAGAAAATGATCAGTTTCTAGGCCTGAGAAAGAATATGATAGAAAATGACCCGATTCGCAATTTATCCCTATGGAGGAATAGGTGAACTTTTAAACAAATTGTGATATAACTCACACACCACCAAATTAAGTGGACAATTTAATTTGTAAAATGAGGCAGAGAAGGAAGAACCGAGAACTGTTCAATGTAGGAATGGAATCTTCTACTCTGGAGATCGCTACATACAGGAACAGATCCTCACAGTATGCGAAGGCCTTTGAAGTCCTGTCCAGGACTCAGATTTTGAGACCAAGTGGGCTCATGAGTGATCCTGGCTCAAGGAGAGGAGGTCAGTCAGATCACCTGTTAAGATGGCATTTGGTTCAATGGTAAATGATAATTTACATTGCGAGACTTTTTCAACTTTAGATGGGGACAAATAGGATGCATATGGAGAGCTGGCATAATTCTACAGTCTTCACATAGACAAGAAGCCAAAAGTGAGGACCTTCGTGTGTAGGACAGAGGTAACATAAAAAGAAGCATGAAACCAGGATCTCAAACTATTTTGAAACGTGAAGAGCAGTGTTTCTGTGACTTGTGGTCCCCTCTCAGAACAGTCTCATTTTTCCATGATCCTTATTCACCAATCACTGAAATGTGACAAAAACAGGTGAGAAGGGTCTTATGAAAACTTTCATTGGCAATTATACTGTTTCAAGATGGCAACCTAAACTAAAACTGAAACTATTGGCAGTTCACTAGATTTGTCGAATCAAGCATCTCCTTAAAAGTTGAAGTGAAAAAGAGACTTCTTTTACTTTGTTAATAACTGCACTACCAAGAGGAGTAAGAAGCATGGAAAATGAAGCCAAAACATATTTATCCAAAAACTGAAGCTTAACATTCTCTTTGCTAGTTAGGATTTATCTTTATTCTTCCTTCCAGGATCTATTAGGTAGGTTTATGCTTTGAGCGTCAAGGTGAAGGAGGATTGGAGATGTACTGTCTCTACCCTAATTTGAAAGTCAGCTTTAGTGTGAAGATACTTGATAGTTTTTGTTTCCGGTTGATAGTTTCGTTGCTCAAAACCAACCAGTGGAATAAAAAAACCTGATATACAACTTTCTTTACTCAAGAGCTTCTGATTTGCATTATTCACTTTCAAAATTCCAGAGACACAGAACCAAGAAGGGGCAAGCCATCTGACAGGTCAATTTTGCGCATTGAAAATCCCTCTACCCTCTTCCCCAGTGGATATCTGGCTTGAAAAACTGTACAGTGCCCCACTTTCAAATTCCTTAGCTTTTTTGAGCCACTTCTGTTTATTCCTTTCCATGACTTCAGGAGTCTAATGCCTTTGGCTAACGAAGGAAGTGGAAAAGTGACTCATGGGAAGATAGAGACCTCTGATATGGCTGGACTTAAAATTTTACTCTTTACTGACTTGACTCACCATTTTCCTCCATCAGAGCTTTGATTGGACTAATCCTTGGTTGTCATTAGCTGGATGGAAAAGCCCGACACCCTGTGGCCACATTTAGTACTACGGCTCCTTCTTCACCTAGGTGGCCCAGTTTGTACCCTGCATACAGAGGGATGAAAGACGCGTGTGCTCTGTGGATATTTCAGTTTTTCATCTTATACCTGTCTGACTTAGTCTCTCTGCTTAGTGAGTCATCTCTTATAATCAAAAAGTAGGAGACATGCTCAGAGCCTCCATTTTATAAGCGGGAGAGGTTTCTCTTGATTTCCAGCTAGCACTGACTGGGGAGCATCAGTTGAAGATTGTCTCCCATTTTTTAGCCTTAGAAGAAGGAGAAGTGGGAGAACCAGAGTAGGGAATTAAACATGCTGAAAAAATCATGAAATGCTATTTTAAGAAGTCAATTGAGGAAATTGGGAGACAATGTTGTAACAGAGTAAGTATAAAATGGGGAACCAGGAGATTTTATTTCTAGCTCTTGTCCTGGCACAAACTGTAGGTGGCCTGGCGGAAGTCATTTACCCTCCATGGGTTTCATGCCTATAAAGTTAAGAGGTTGGACCACATCATTTCCAAGGTTTCCTCTGGTTCTAAACTTCAGTGATGTGCCCACTGACAGAATTTCCTATGCTCTGCGACAAGGTCTCCTGGTAAGTTGTACTTCTGAGCACCCAGTTTCTTATCTTCACCCATCACTGCTTCTGGTCCTCAGATCACTCCTAGCTTAGGTCATGCAACCATATCTACTACTCTTCAGTTGTCTGTATCTTTTAGAGCCAATATTTGAGTCAACCTATGGGAACGCACTGATGTATTTTTAGTTCATTTTATATCATTAAAAAATTGAAGTCATTGGCTTAATCAAACTGTGAGAAGAAAAAGTTATTCATTGGCAGGTCATATAAACTCAGTCCAGGATCTCTAAACAAGTTCATATTTTGCTCTCTTTTATTCTCAGAAATTTTATGATGAATACAAGTTTCATTTACGTCATTTGTTTGACTTCATTCTGTTGTTTTGAGGCTAGTCTTGATCTTGACGGCACAAAGACTGGTCACCATCAGAGATGTGATGGCATTCATGCTGTCATTCAATAGAAACTCAAGTAGCATCTACTTTTGAAGATATAACAATTAAGACGTAAGTCCTGATATCTTACAAGGGGTCAGAGAGATGCATAGGAAGCTGTCAGCACAGAGGAGTGAAACCTAATCAACTTGGGGGATGATATTTAGTAAATCCTGAAGGGGTTGTACGAGTTAGCTAAGCAAGGAGAGGCAGAAATAGGGAAGAGGGTGTCTTAAGGGAAAAGTCACTTCAGTGAGATAAGAATTTACCCCGCACCTACTCATTGTTTTCAATGATTTGGCGTTTTCTAATCTCAGACACGTGGGATTCGGAGGATATTTGATTCTAACCCAACTTATTTCTAAACTCAGATTTCCTTTGCAATATACAGTTTGAGGGAGTCAAATGTCCTGGCGTATTTCCGATGTAAGTGCTCCTAGGAACTTGAGGTAGATCCTTGGGCATTTTTGCCAACCCATCTCACTCTTCTAGGTTCTTCCAGTGCACATCCCTGAAATCCAGGAAAGTGGCTACCTATGGGTTTAGTCACGTTTTATCCCCGTGAAATAGGACAGAATGGTTGAAGGCTTATGTATAAGATGGACTGAACGATTTAGGGATGCTCTGTCTAGTAAACTAAGACAGGAAGACTTTTCGGTGACTGTGAACCTGGGGAGATCTTGGCGGGGATGTGGCCGAAGACATCTGATCTCATTGTTCTTCCAGCCCTTTGACCCTCCCCCGAATTCCCTCAATAAAATGGTTTGATTCCCTCCTCCTCCCAAAAAGACAGGAAGATTTAGGGCACAAAATGTTGGGAAACTACTTCACGCTATTTGGAGTACTTTAAATAAAAGCTCCCTTAACCAACCTCCACTTGCTATTTGCCAACTTCTCTGTAGACCACTACTGGTGGATGTCACAGATGTTGAATGTTCATGACTTCCTCTAGTACCCCCAGCCATTTCTGCTCACTGTTTATGCTAGTTGTAATTATATAAGTTAAACTGTATATAAGCCAAAGAGATATGAATTTGTATCATCTTTCTTTTCCCTGTATGAACATAAACTTTTTTTTTTAAAGATCACCACTTCATCTATACTTGTCTTTTGTTCTAACTCCTGACCACACAGCTACTGGATTCTTTTCGAATGCCATGAGGTTGCCGGGTTTCTGGCTTCTTCCATGTGCAATAGCCATAGTCCTCAATCTCTTAACATGGAACGGGCTTGCAGCATTAAGAAGCCCTTCAGACAAGCTCCCTTCTCCTAAATGAGGGTGGGGAAGAGAGGTTCTAGAAAACTATACACTAGATTTGACTCACTGAGGAACAACTGCAAGAGGGTCAACTTTTAAAATTTCTTTATTTATAGACATTTCAGAACCATTTAAATCAACAATGAATTTTTTAGACATAACATACCATGTTTATCTTGAGGTACACATTGGGCCCATTAGATAAAATGCTCTGGAAAGTAATACAATTGTTATTAACAATCCAACTTTCCCAAGCAAAGAAACTGCAAAGACGGTTACAAAATTCTTTGAAAAGACTATACCATTTCCACATAAGTCAAGGAAAACTTCCCAAATTTTCAACTGAGTTCAATTTTTAGGCTTAGCTTAAACAATATTTTAAATGGAACTTAACACGAAAATGGGAGAAGAGGTTTATAGCTAAGAAATTATCTGAGCCCCACTACATGAGATTGTAAACAAAGGAAATCCATAATCTGACAAGCTCATTACAAAATTCATAGCCTAAAAATTAGACAGAGCAGCAAAATTACAGAAGATATTTGTATATATTTTTAACTGAAACCATGTTTACCCCCAGTTTCTGGCCTTCACAATGAGACAAATTTTAAAACACCAAGTTTTGAAGACTACACAATGTGATTTGACAAGAAGTGACCATAAGAATTCCACAGTATTATAACCCCACACTATGAAAGTCCTACTTCCCATCTTTTGTGCTCCGGGCATTTTAAATTTCTTGTCCTAGCAGCCTGGTGCCTTATATGACTAGAAAAATAGTCAGAATTGACATAATGGACAGTTTCTGAAAGTCTCGTGTGTCCAATCTCACATGTAACTTTTCTGGTGGACTGAAGTTGGAATTTTCTTTGAACAGTTCACAAGGTTCTTTGGAGAATTGTTTTGTTTTCCAGTTTGTTATTCAAAATGTTAATCTTATACTCTGTAGGCATGATGAGTAGTGACTTGTTATACAACGTGTTTGGAAAACGAAGGACCCTCTATCCATCCACGCTCGTCCCCTGAACTTCTCGAGCAGCCGTATGGATGATGTGCAGGTGGTTCTGGAATGTGAGCACAGGGTGTTTATGTACGTGACTGAAAATGCTTGGAATGGATGGTCACAACATTTTTCCATGAGATTGCTGTTTTATTTCTACATGAAACAAGAATAAACATTGCAATTTAGTCGAATGGGCAGCTCGCAGCTTGCCGTCTATGTGGGTTGAAAGAGCATAAATGTAAATTTCACAGTTCATAAAGCTGAGCAGCTCAACTTAAAGAAGAGAGAATTTGCAGGCATTTTACAAGATTCTGAGAAGGAATTGATCTGTGAGTGTTTGAGTTCTCCAGCCCAACATGAGTCAGGTCCACATTTTACATTTAGTTGCTTGGTTTGGTTTATTGCTGATTTTCTTTTCTGATGGGAGCCATGATGATTTTAGCCAAGAATTTAAAGACAAAAGAGTCCTGTATGGACAGACACCTTCCCCCAAGCACCGTGGTCACTGCACAGACTGCAGGAAACCTGCCAGATGTACTCAGTCTTGATTTGGTTGGTTAGAAAAGGTTCTGCTTGTGGGGATCTCCATACATTACTTTTCACTACAAAACCCAGCTCTCAGAAGGAAAGAGCTGTTTCCTTCCTACCCCTGCTCGGTGTTTCTTGTCAGGATTCTCTCCAGCTATGCGTGCCTTGTCTAGTCAGGGTGCCAAGGTCCTCAACAGACAGGTGCTCAGTTCAGGAATGGCAATTACATTTATCTGTGGCTTTAGAGATGCCAGAAGATACTTATTATAATTAAAAAAAATTCCAAATCAGTAAATGAGACCAGCTAGTGGGAGTTAGAGATACTTTCTGCCTCCAACGTATTCCAAATTTTAACGGTCTTGTGGTGTTTATTTCGTATCTCTTTAATAGAGGCTGCCATTTCTTCAATCTATGGTTTCTTTAAAGACAGGACACGCTTAATTCTCCATGCATCTAACTGCCAGAGGATTTCATGCTCCTCTTACCCACACATGTGCAGTCTCAACAATTGTGACTTTAAATATAAATATTAGGAGTTCCAAGAGGGTAGAAGCCATGTCTTTTTTTCAGCTTTGTCGAGTCATAACAGCGTAGGGCCTGGCTCACACAAGGCGCTCAATGAACGTGAATACACGAAACAAAAGGCCATAATCCCTGCTCTCAAGGAGTCTCCCTAGTGCCATTGCCATCCATACAAACTCAACATAAATATGCCAAGACAAAACCCAGAAGCTACTTTGTGTAGAGTGTTTGCAAAAGGAAAAACAGAAAGAAAAGAAAAAAAGATTTATTTGGGGTAACCTTCATAGAAGACCCAGACCCACCCTGTTCCTCCCCGCTGAATTTGAGAATTGTGTCTGACGGCTAAGTGTTTTAAAACAGATGCTGAAAGGGTTTGCCAAAGAAAACTCGCAGCCTTTCAATAGCATCCCGTTTTCATTTTAAAGGAAAGTTCTGAGAGGTTAACTTTACTAAGGGCATTGCCTCTCACACAGAAGGAAGTTTTCTAAACATGAAAGTAATTGAGGGGTCTTGTCACGTGACTGCAGCACTGGGAACTGCTACATAGATTTGTCAGTTACTTTAGAAGAGGTGCTCCAGCGTGACAAATTGTACAGAGTACTCTCTTTGTGGGGTCCTTTTTACCTAGAGAATAGTATTTACATTTTGGGAGATGTGTTGGGGGAAAAAATGCTGTGTTTTTTGTTTTTTAAAGGAGATTTAAGATGGGAAATGAGAAGAGGTATCAATTCACCTCAACTCTAAACCATAAGACGGATTAAAAACATCTTTTTTAATCCCAAGAAAAATCCCACACTGGACAGGTCTTGTCTTTACCTTTATTTATTTATTTTGGTGAGCAGGAAGAGCAGATAATAAAATAGAAGCCAATCCTGCAAGTCACGCGGACCTCTGGCTGGCCAACCTCACTCACAGACTGTCTGCACATCCAGAGTCAGACCCTGACGGGATGCAGGGCTATAGATGTGATGGCTTCCTTAGAGAACCAAAACTTGTCTAAGACTGTATTCCTTCAAAAAGCCAATAATGATGATGAGGTCATTATATTTTGGATTATTTAATCACATTTGGCAAAAATTGTCAGAATAACGTCCTGGAATTCTTGGAATGAAAATGTGGTAATAATGTATTTTCTTTGGAAGAGAGGAAAGGAGAAATTATGACCTAACGTACACTTATTGACGCTTTTAAGAATTACTCAACAGCTGTAGCACATACAACAACATAAGAGGGTACGTCTGATTTCTGAGCTCTCCTAAAGCATGAAGCATGTTGAGAACATTCTACACACTCTCAGAAATGCCCTTCACAGCTCTCACTATCACACGCCAAGAGAATAAAACTCTCAAACAGGAGAATTATCATTTGACAGAAATTGCCATTTCCCCAGACATCAGCACAGGAATATTCTATGCAAAACCCAGTCCCACGATGGGCTTAAAATCAAATTTAATTCTTCAATACAGACTCTCTATTGATTTGTTCCAAGTTTTCAGTGACGAAGCCTAATAAAGACTAAACTTTGAGTGACAGGCTTCTGAAAATCTTTGGAATCATTCTGTCCACTATTCCTAAGAGAGCCAGGCCCCAAACCTCAATGCATATCTGAAAGTGAACAGATGTTATCTCAAATATCAGACTCATAATGATGTTTAAAACATATACATTTATATTGCATATACATATATATACACATATATGTATATATTCTGGGGTTTTTTCCTCTGCTTAATAAAATTAGCAGCAGTTATAGATAAATTATTGTGGTCATGATTTGTATTATTTCTAAAGATGTCTTATATCCTCTATCTACACGACTTTTGGAAAACGTCTTTTGATGAAAAGATCCCCACCAAGCATATAACATTAAAGTGTCATTTCATATCACTAACATTTTCAGGCACAAGAGTAAAACAATTAGCATTAAGCAATCCAAACAACAGAGCACAGAATAGAGTTAATTGTCTAAAGTCAATTCCTCCCAAAGGAGGGAACTGTTGTTCAATGTGTGTTTTTTTCTTTCTTTTTTTTTTAAGATTCTTATGTTTTTCAGCTTTGGCTATTTTGTAATAAATATCATACCTCCTCGCAGACATCTACTTGGGCAAGAAGTACTTCTCTGAGCACGCCTTTTGTCTTTTAGCAGCTGTTGAGTGTTGAGGGATGTACAAGGCACACCTCTAAGTGTTCTGTACAGCATTTTTATTGATGTACAAAATAGCCTGTTCACCATTCAAAAAAACGGAATCTGCATAGTAAGAGTTTCTCTTATCCCTACTTACAGAGAAGATTTTTAGTGCAAAAAAAACCCATGAACTTGTGTCCCAGCCCAACCCTTCTAGCACACACATGTATCAGTTTCGTTCAACACTAGCTGGGGTCATTTGGCTATATTTTGGGCCTCCAGCCATTAATGAATTGCATGATTTTCTTCACCTGCAGTTTGCTCAATTTGAAATCCTCTGAGAGGATTTCTTCCGTTAGTTGAACAAGCAAATTCCCATCAATCTTTTCGGTAACAAAGAACGATATGACATCTTCAGACAAACCAATAAACCGTAACGACTTGGACACTTCTTCTATGGAGAGTCCTGACAGGTCGGCGGGGGGCTGCCACGGGGAGCCATCACCGCAGGACCTGGGGGCCAGCTGGAGGTGGAGTGGAGATGAGAAAGGGTAGGAGCCGGAGAAGAGGTCCTGCATGCCCTTTTTAACAAAGTACTGGTCCTCAGACAGGTCCAGTGACCCCGCCTTGGGGTCCTCCTCAGCACCATCGATTTTCAGAGGCAAAGGAGAAGTTTCAGAGGCCGCTTTCTCTTCCACTTGTTTTGGGGCCCTGGGGGGTAAGGCAGGGCATGAAACGCTCTGCTTTGTCGTGCCAGCTGCAAGAGTTTTCTCGTCCGTGCTCTCCAGAGAGTAGCTGGCTGACTTAGGACAACCAGAGACGCTGCTACTGAATTCTGCAGTGACGGGGCCGGGGGGGCTGGCCGAGAGCTCACAGCCATCAACATCAAAAGGTGCTGGGCAGTTTCTCTTTGGTGTGCCTGGCGTCTTTTGTCTGGGATAACTGAAACTCCTGCTTGGATCCAGCAGGAAGTCACTCCTGGTCTGGCTCTCCGACGCTCCCGAGTAATGGTTGGGCCACGAGAGCCTGGAGGAGAGAGTTTCAGCAGAGGGACTTCCAAACGGGGACTTCAGGTCCACAGAATCAGTTTTCCCGCGGTTACACGGATAGCAGGAAACAGGAGCACTTTCAGAAGGACTTGGGTCACTTTTAGTAACGCTGCTTAAAACCAAACACAGAAAGAGAGATTAGTAAAAAAAGAAAAGCCAAATCCCAGGTTTTTCCTTACCCCACAGATGTTACTTCTGAGCAGAAACATGTAGGAAAAATTGAGGAAAAAAAATATATTTCTTATCATGAATTCAATAAAATACCTGCTAACCTCCTTGGGTTTTTAAAAAAAGAATCTTTAAATTACTAAAATACATTGGTAATTATGGATATGAACATGATGATTTAAAATGCTACAGTGGCAATGGCAAATATACAATTAAAAAAAATATATAAACTATGAGGTAGGAAGAAAGGCTTCAAATAAAATGCTTATGCTTGCCTTGGTTTCTGTACAATAGAGTAACATTAGTATAAGGATTTAAATGTCCAGAGAACAAAAACAGACCTGCAAAAAAGAGCTTGTTTACACTATAAAGATCACACATGGTGCATTCAGCTCTGGGGCCGTATTTTAAGAGTGACAGCGAAACCAGAGTGTGCTTAGGGCTGGGTGACCAGGCTGATGAGGGATCAGTGATGTCAGGGGAAACAGCTGATGGAACTGAGGCTGTCTCTTTTGGAAAAGAGAAGACTTAGATCATAACTGACTTGACGTTTTTCACAGGCTGACAAAGAGAAGCAGGGGGGAGCTAGACTGGTTTTTCTAGACACAAGAAATAGCTGGAAGTTACATGGAGATAGATTTCAACTCAATATAATGAAAGATTTCTAAAAAACGTTATTGGCATTTGCCAACAATGGAATGAGCCACACTGCAAAAGAACGGCTCCAGGCACTGGAAGAATCCAGACAGTGGTGATGACAACCCAACAGTGATGATCAAGAGGGAGTCCTGCCCTGAGCAGAAGTGCAGAGTAGAGAGCCAACAGGACCCTTTCAATTCTAGGGCCTAGGTGAAGGTGCTGTCTGCTTGTGTCGAAGCCAAAGTGGAAAGAACTAGATGCTAGCCTTTATCACTGAATTTCTCACAGACTCTGTGTCTTCTGAGGTCACTGGCTCTTCCATCCTAGCTCAAAACCAACAGGGCCCCATCATGCTCTTCCAGTAGAATTTTGTTTTTCTTTTTAATGTTTAAAAAGAACATTTCCTCTCCCACCACCTGCCTAGGTTGTGGCTACCTTGAAACTGTTCTCAAGAACCCGGGACCTGGCTGATGAGAGGAATCGTGTTGAAGTGGGCCCTGACGTCAAGACTTACATGTCGTGCAGCCCTGAAGAATAGTAGGACAAGGTGGGGCTGGGAGAGCGAGTCTGCTGCCGCGCTGGCTTGACTGTGCGAGGAGGGATGGAGGGACTTGTGGACAAAGGCTTTGCACTTCGGGGTGGAACAGGTGGGGCGTTCAGGAGCCGGCATTCTTCCCTGACCTGGCGCAGAAAAGAACACTCTGGGTTAGCAAAAGACCAACAATGCCACTGGGGGCCAGCTCGATCTTGTAGGGTCAAGTCACTACTCTTAAAATGCTAACAGGAGGGATGTAAGGAAGGGAGAGAGAAGACTGGAGCAGACAAGAGTGATGGGAAACACAGAGGCTGCCAGAGACAAAAACGACGCCTGTCGTGTCCTTGCTGGGACAGACTTATTTTGAAAGAAACTCCTTGGCAAATGCCAGTTGCTGCTGAACAATAGCAAGTAAGGTGAAATGCAGCAAGTTAAAGAGCCAGTGATATGTGAGGATGCATAAAGCAGGAATATTAAGAAAATAAGGGCAATCACATAAGAGGATTAAAGTCTCCTACTGAGTTGTGTTTATTCACTGTTCAAATTGAGTTCAATTTGACCCAAACCTCAAGGAACAGTGGGCCTTCTCCACTGTTAAAGGTCCTTCTGAGTTATCTTCAGGGCTTCTCACATGTAAATGTGCACGTGAATCTCCTGGGGATCTTGTTGAAATGCAGATTCTGATTCAGCCGACCTAGGGGGGCCCTGAGGGTTTGCATTTCTAACAAGCTCTCGGCTTATACTGACGCTGCTGGACCGAGCAAGAGGGCAGCTGCCCAAATCCAAAGAGTGCTTTTATAAGAGCTGCGTCCACCTCTCTCATCCTCCCTTCATCTTTGTGTTGGAGAGGAGCTGGGGGACCTGTGACACTGCAGCTTCCTCAAATCAGCCTGCCATCACTCCAGTTTGTTTTCCATTCACTGCAGGCCTCAGAATATGATTGTTTTTAATGAAGTGGACATTTTTTTATGCACTTCTCTGTGTCAGGCAGCAGGGGGCAGTTTCTACTTGGTTCTGCTACCTAGGTAAAAAAGAGCCAATTCTGACTTCATCAAATTTGCCCTCGCCTGATTTTAGGCCGTGTCCCCACCAATTTTTTCACCTTTGCCTTCAATTCTTTTCTGTCCCAGCAGCTCTGGGTGAATAAAGAATGAAACAGTAAGCTCCCATTAGCTTTGGTAATGAGCTTGCTTAACACCAAATGAAATGGGTTCCCGTTACGTAGCGTCTTCCACCACCTACACTGCACACCAGGCCTTTAACTGGCTTCCCAGGCCTGACTCAGTGCCAGAGAAAGCTAGACGGTAGGAAAAGTCATGTGACCATGCGTGACCCTGCAAAACTTAATTCTAAGTGAAATGGAAGCAATTTAAAAAGTCTCACCCCTTGCATTTCTTCCTGGGGCTGGGGATCATCGCTCCCACCTGGAGCACCCACAGCCCTGGTTACTGGGGCCCACTGGATGCAGTGTTTCATCTGGAGCTCTTTAGGCTAAAACAAAATATTCAGAGCAGCAGGTTTTCTTCTCCAACAGCTGCAGGCTTTTCCCTTTTGAGTTCTTTAAAAGGTGGTGGATGACAGCAGAAAGAAAATCTGGGAGGAAATGAGGTTTGGACAAGCAAGACAGAGGATCGTCCAGCTGGCCCAGGGGAACTCTTAGCCACTTTGGGGTCTTTTTTCCTTAAGAAGCTGAGAACTAACTATGGACACTGAAGCTCTGGTAGGGTCACTCATTTCCTGGCTTTTGGGGGTATATTCTGGTTACAAAATAAATAACCAATACACTGTATCATCTTCCTTCTGTCTTGTTAGTGAATTGCATAGTGGCCAATTACGGTTTTTTTCCTTTCTCAGGGAATATCTAGAATCTAGGGTGGATGGATATAACTTTATTATACATGTGCTTGATTCTATTTATGTTTATAGTAATAGGAATCATGGACAATCTAAGAAGATAAGGAGTCTGTCAGTTAACTTTTTAATTTTCAAAATAAACAGTCACTTCTCAACATTGAGTTAGAAAGGAACAAGAGGAAAACATGGCTGGTGCTGAATTTGATTTAGAATTTTCTAAATTTTGGTATTAGTCATTAAACATGACATTTCATTAGGGACTGCTTACCTAGATGTCAATTATAATACGCATTGTAACTTCAAGTAACCAGCCGACCTGGGTCTCAGAACACAGAAAAGAAGCCACTTGTAGTTCAATTTGACCTATTGGAAGTCTTCTCTTCCTGTTTTTATAACCAAACCCAGGCACTCAACGTCACTTAGAGGTGGTTCTGCCACTTCCTTCCATAATTGGGCTATTCCAAAGAGCTTTCCAATAGGTCTCCCACAGGGGAAGGCAGGCGAGTAGTGAGAAGAAGTATTTGTAGGTCACAGGGCTTGTGAGGTGAGCCATGGCTAACCGGGAGCGTTTAAAATGGAACTCCCCAGCGTTTGAGATATAGAAAACTTTTGGGGTGGCCACATGATTCCTGAAAGAAGTTAAAGAACTAATGTGTGTGTGTGAGAGTGTGTATGCATGTGTGCCAGTGTGTCCATGTGTGTGATCTTACTCTTAGGAGATGGGATGTGGTCAGCAAAGATATAAACACAGGGCTGAGCGTGTGAGTTCAGAGGGAAAGAACTAGGCTTATTTGAAACCTGTTTAGGAGAAAAGGTAGTTAGAAAACAAAACAAAAAATGACTTTACAGGGACCCTGTCCATGACAAGAATTGAGCTGTAATTTTTTCAAGGCACAAATGAGTGGCTTGTGCCACACCAGGCAGGTGCACGAGGGTGGCCCTCAGTGGGCGAGAGCAGCTGAGGACCCTAGTACACATCTCCACATGTCATTGTCAACTTGTAGCTACCAGATGTGGTTCCTCAAATGAAATCATATTTCACTGCACTTTATGGGGAACTTAGACGCTTGGGTGGAACGTACACGTTTGGGGATTTGGAAGTTACAAATACTGAGGGTTTACTGTACCCTCTTACTTCCTGTCTCTTGTAACAGTCATCATTCTACTTTTCTTTGCTTCTTGATTCGATTCAACACGGGACATTTTTATCCAAGAAGAAAGTAGCTGTGCTTGAAATGAACTTTATCTGACGATAAAAGGCACTTTACAAGACTAGATGGCCAATCACCCTTTTTCCAGTTTCCCCTCATATTCAATTTCACTGTTAAGTGCAACATTTTCAGCACATTCCTTCTACAGGTCTCAGCATGTGGCTTTCATCATGTTACTTCCCATCTCCAGTGGCCTCCTCTGATTACTGGATAGAGTCCAGCCTCTCCTGCCTCCCACTGAGGCCCTCTGTAGTCTTTCTAGCTAGAAGAAATTATGCCATCTTATGCTATCTTTCCAGTTATTTCTCCCACTCCTCCTCTATATGAACACACAGGTTCATGCAACATTTTGGATTCAGTGTCGCCTAAACATACCTTGTGCTTTCCTGTCCTTTTCTCTGCTCTGGTTCTCAGTGCCATCCCACCTAAATGCCAGTTCCTAAGGCCCAGCCCCTAACGTTAAATGCTGGTCTGGGACCATGGTAAGTAGCCACCAGAACTGGTCACTGCTTCTGAACTGTGCTAACACACTGTTTATATTTATTTACTTCCCATGTACATTCAATTAGCCTGAAAATGAAAATGGTAGGGACTGTCATCGTTATTACTGCCCTGTGGATGGCAGAGTGTGGGGATTTGTCACCTCTGGCACAAATATGTCACACAGAATGCCACGTGGAAGTTAACAGACATCACACAAAATACAAGAAAAAGGCACTTTTATTTTTAAGCCTATACCATCAGAATGCCTTTTACATTTTTATGTGGAAATTGTTCTTAATAAGTCTATTTGGGCTGGATGTGAATTTTTTTGTGTCTTCATATCAGTGCCAATCTAGGGAAAAAAGGTATCAGCAGACCTGGCACATATGACTACCGTCAAGTCCACTGTCACCGCACTTGACATTGTATCAGAGTGAAAAGGACAATAACAATATTTCTAAACTGGGAAATGTTGTGGCTTTCATTTTCAGCACCTCCCAGAATAATTACTATTCTAAAATGAGGATAAAATAGAATACACCATGCCTGGTGGACTAGCATCCTTCTCTTTCTTGCCAATGCAGCACTTCAGACTGAACTTCAACTGGCAGCACAAGGAGGGAGAGAGATCTGGAGTATCAGGAATAAACCTCCAACTCTGGTCCTAGGCGAGGGGTGGGTGTGCTGTTTTGAGGCAGGTGTTACGATCCACCACAGGTTATGAGTTACCTGAGCCTACTGGTAGGTAATTTCTGGTTATGAGTAGCTTGGGTGTTCATAGAGAACTCCTGGCACCTACTGTTTACAACAATGAGCGCAACATGGATTCGAGTGGCACCAGGGAGAGCTGACTCCCATCTGTACCCAGAGCCTTGGGACACAGTTCTGGTCTAAAGCTTTTCTTTCCAGCAGTTACACTTCCAACACAATTCTCTCATCCTTGCTCCTTCACAAGTCTTTTCCCTTTTCTAAATGCTCAATGTTTCAGTTCTTATCAAATATAAGATACTACTACCCAGGATTAACACAACTGTCCTTGGTATCAATGCAGCAGATTGCTAACCCAGGGCTATACACAGAGTTAATTTATTGAAAGGTGGAAGTGGTGAGTTCTGCTCTTTCTAGAACTGTCACTTTTTTTAGTCTAAGAGGCATATTCTTAGGAAGGCATATTCAAGTGACTGCCATCTAACACACTGAAATAATCTAACAGTGGGGGTTTGACGTAAACTGTAAAAAGGGTCTGTCCTGGGGGCTAACAGCCAGGATCATAGGCACCATATCTTCCATTGTCCTTAAAAGTCTGATGGACATGGCCATCCCTTTCCCTTTTCCTACATGACAATTCCATTTTGCTATTTATTTGTTCAAATAGATGCTGAGTGCCTATCATACACTTGTTGAGTATACAAAAATGACTAACTCATGGAATTAGTTGTGAGGGAGGAAGACAAACACATAACTGAGAATTGACAGTATAATAACAGAAGTATGAGCATGGGTTAGCATGAGCACCACGAATTTGTTCAAGGTGGCAGGAGAAGAACAAAGTCATAGGAAATTTATCTGAGAGAGTCTCGAGGAAGAAGGAATTATGAGTGCACAAAAGATACAGAGGCATGACAAAACCACCAGAATGAGGCTCTGGTCGGGGGGCTTGGATGACGAGACAAATACTGGTGCCATTTATCAGACAAAAACTTAGAAGGAAGAACAGAGCTTTGGAGAAACCAAAGAGTTCAGTTTTGAAAATACTGAGTTTGAGCTTGGTGTTCGACTGATGGATAGTGTGAAGTCACGGTGGCTGCACTGAGATCTCAGATGAGAAGTGAAGAAGGCTGAACTCCCAAGGGATGGGCAGAAGAGCAGACAAAGAAGGAGAGAAACAAGTGGCTGCATTTTACTGCTCCCAGAACAGAACCATGTCCAAACGGTGTCAAAGAAGCCAAGGGTGGTGGGGAGAATAACAGGAGAACGACAGTGGAAAGATGGAAGGATGTCAGGAAGTCAGGAAAGGTCTGGAAGATATGTGATAGTTCGCAGGTTACTGGGGATCTTAGCAAATGAAGCTTGAGTCAAGGGAAGGGAGCAGAAGCCAGATTCTAGTGAGTCAAAGGTACACTCACTCGAGGAGGTGAGGCTGGAGTTAGTGAAGGCAGACCACTCTGTGCAAGAACACCGGCTGGAAAGGAAGGGGGAGGCAGTTATTAGAAAGGGATACTGGATTGAAGGAGGCATGGCTTTTTTTCCCTAAGTTTAAAAGAAACTTGAAAAATGTGCCTGGGTATGTCCATGCACTGAGTCCTCGGACCTGTGCTCTCCTTTCATTTAAGAAGATGGAGAGGAGGACACACAGCTTTCCATTGCTCTCTGCCTTCACCATCAACGGCCATGTAAAGCTAGAAAAAAGTCATCAGTGGTAGCTTATTATCTAACAGCTACAGCAAAGATGGAACATACCCAACAGAATAAATGACTTCATGTTTCTAAGTGAAGGTCGTCAACAAAGTCAAAACCCAACTTCAATCTGTGGTCAAAATCATAGAATGGGGCTATTTTCTTTATTTTCAGAATACTGTCCAAAAAGTTTAACTTGATTTCCTGACTCCTGGAATAGGCGGTTAAGCGGCTTTTCACCTCTCCACTTCCTAGAGCTCTCTCTAACTCTGTTTAGCCAGGAGGGAACAGAGCACAGGATGAAGGACCAATAATTTGTGATAAATGGAAAACAAGGTCTTCTCCCTAAATAGCCACATGTTAAAAACAATGCATGAGAAGCTGTTAAAACTACAAAGCTCATTATTGCATGGCTGGAAAACAAAGTTACATGTAGATGTTTAGAGGACAAATTGAAACATAAAACAATTTTATACACATTACCTATGAACTACTTTCTTTCTCCCATGACATTATCTTTCTCTGACTCTTCCTCCCTAGGGATTAAAATAATACAAGAAACAAAAGCCCCACCAAGTGTTTATGAAACAGCCTAGTGTGGGAATGGGGGCTTTTGGTACGATAATGTTTCCTGGAAAGTCTCTATTTCTTGGAACTCCCTACTAGTCTTTTATGGAAGAAATGACACCTTCACATCCCTTCACTAACTGGACCAAAGAGACAGCTTAAAAAAAGTAAATGGAACATTTACTATGACATTTCTTTGCTTAACTGTCTTTTTTGGAAGAAACATTCTATTTCATAGCAGTAGTTACTCAGCTTTTATAGACAAGGCAGTGGGTCTGGACTTACCCACTGACAAGGCCACATACTTCCTTGTCTATAGTCTAAAATCTACTGTCACACGCCTGTGGGTGAAAATCTCCTGTCTCAGAGATCACGCTGCTTGGATTTGTGGGCTGTCATTAAAGAGATTTTGGCATACTGAGGTGGGGTAATGACCATTTTGTCAATATGTTGACCACGATTCAGAAAATATATATAGTGTAGGTGAGCTTGATCTAAGATTGGACTCACCTTCACTATGAGTTTTCTTCTCCAGAAAGCCGACTTCAGGATAATGTCAGCAATCCAAAGAAAGGAGTTTTGTAAGCAGGCTTCCTTGAACTTTGTAACTTTGCCTTCACTGCACGCCCTCTGCCCTGTATTTTACATTTCTTCCCACACTCCCTCTCCCAGATAACAAAATCATTACAGCCTTAAGAAATCGTATTTATAAAGGGGCTTTTATACAAAGAGTTCACAACCCTGTCACATACCCATCAGGGATATTTTCAGCCAAACAGAAATTAAAGTTTTATAATGACAAAATGGCCATAAATGAACCTCTATTTGATTAATTACACAGGGCAGATGTGATTTACAGTCCAAATCCTGATTCTCAGATGCATACATTTCTTTTTCCAGTGTTATACACTGATGATAAGGACCCAACACAGACCTGGGTCTGACATGGCCTCCAATCTCCAAGCCTCGGGCGAGGGAGGCAAGGCGGAGGGCGCAGGAGGCCGCTCATTCGGAGGCAAGAAGGGCAAGTGGTTCTGAAAAGAATACTTGTTTAAATTCTAGGGTGCTTCCATGGACTCAGAAGAAAGAATATGCCATTGGGGCAGAGAATAAAGACCTTTTCTGAGCAGGGAGTATAATACATGACAGACATTTAAATAGTATATAACCTTCCTATTAACGTGATTTTGTGCAAATGGTACCTAAGAGTGCAGATCTGAAACAAGATCTATCCCATAGATGATAATTACTCTATTACATACATTCTAATCATTGAGACTTTCAATGGACTCAGGAGAAAAAAAGTTCCTGGCCTAGAAGATTTCATTTAAAAACAAATAACCTACATGAAACTGAAGGCAATTAGTTTCAAAATTACCAAAACGCAATAGTAATAATTTAGTCCTTATTTCAATTAACAAATAGGAATGTAGGTATGGCTTGCTTACAGAGTAGTCCTCAAAAGCTGTAATTAAAACTAATTAAATGTCAAATGCCTTAGGAGGCCTCATTAATTAGAGGAATCCTGAGTGAGTCTTTTTGTAGAGCAATTATTTTTGAAAAGTAAATAATCACTTCCAGATCAATCTTTTTAGTACCTCAACTTGAATATTAATACATCAGGTTTATTTAAGAAAATCTGTCCTTTAATGCCTTTTCTAAATGAACATTTGATAGAAGGAAAAAGCCGAAAGATAAAATAAAAAATCAGCGTAGAATCAATTCTCATGGCCACTTCCCTCGGTTTCTATATGAACATATTTTTACAGCTTTTTATTAACTTCGGTAGAAGCGTGAGGCCCCTAATTCTGTAGGGTGGACTCATTCAGGGTTGTGACATCTAGTGGCACCATGATCTGGCCACACCCGAGGAATCAACCAAGGCAACCTCTCAGCTTTAATATTTCTATGTAGAGTTGGGAATTTCAGGTTCTTGACAGGTGTTTGCAGACTTAGAGCCACACGCAACTTTTTCACAGGCATTATAGTTCTTCAAAACCCCCGAGTCCCCCATTAAAGGATTATATGTTATTGGGATCCACAGGAAGCCGAGCATTTCCGTAGCTATTTTTTTGGTCTATGATGATTACAAATTTGGCTCCACAGCTGGGTGATGATAATATAACACCTAGCTTATCAAGCAGACATTTTCCAAGTCAGATGAAAAGAATGTTTTGTTATTTCTAAACCCAATTACGTTTTTGTAATCTCTTAGAGACCTAGCAAAATGAAACTATCACACACGCTTCTGGAATGTGGAGACGACTGGCACCCACCTGGGTGCCAGAGTTCTCTGCTGGTCTGGCTGTGGAGGTAGATGCGCTGTCCCCATCGGCCTCCATGACTCTTTGAAGACGCCTATACTTTAGCTAAGGAAGGATGGAGGAAAAAACCCTCCCCTAAAAGTCACTTTCTATCTGACCCTAACTCAGAATCCCTCCATCTCTATTCAGTTACTGCTATTATTTATTGAATGCTTACTCAGTGCCAGGAAAAAGTCCCAAGTGCTTTGTACAATACAATAATGTGATGAAGAAGTTGTTATCCCCACAGGAACTGACTCAGGGAGGTTAAATATCTTGCCGAAGGTACGAAGCTACTAAGTGGAAGAGCGAGGATTCAAACCCATGTGTGGCTCTTAGAGGCGATGCTATGTGCCTCTAATTATTCATCTCTCAGTGTGGTAGACCATCTCTCTCCCTCCAGTTAAATTCCCCTGAGAGGGGAAATGAAGAGTCCTAGGATGCCTGGGATTTCCTTGCATTTTCTCATCAACTGTTCAGTCTGTCTGAGGCAGACTCAGACACTCCAACTCACTTCTGTAGAACCAAGTCTGTTTTTTCAAGCACCTACTGGACTAGGTCCAGTCAATCTGGCATTAAAGTCACACTTTTGTTATGAGAGAACAGCTATTTTGAGTTGCTGCTTAGGCATTTTACAGTATGACAACCCTGTCACATCCAGAATCTGGACATTTTGATAAGGACCTGAGCTTACGATTCCTGCCACAAGCTCCTGCTTTGCTTTTTCTGGGGTATCCTGATGCTCAGAGGTGAGCCCAAGAAAAGTTAGTGACATTGGCCCCAACCACCTGATAAGTCCTGGGTGTTGCTACCCTGCTCTCTATCTCCTGCTTGCTCGGGACCTGGGACAGAGGACTGCCCTTCCCCTGGCTCACTGCCCGTCCCCCCTACCTCGTTTCTGGATCTGTAAGTAACAAACCTTGTGATTTTACTTCCTTTGTGTGAGAGTATTGAAACTGCGCCTTTAACTGAAATGACCCTGGGGTTTTCACTTCCCCAAAGTGAGAGGCTGGATGCTGACGGAGGTACCTGCCAACCCCATGTGGGTGGCTTGTGCCTCCTCATTCAGCAGATCATAATCTGCATATTCTTAATTTAACACACTAGCTACAGGTCCACAACACAGCTTTAAATCTTATTTTTCTCAAATACCAACAACACAGTGTGCTCCATTACAGGGACTTTATTTACGATGGACTTCCAGCCTTCTGACAATGAATATATGCTACCCATCCATCTTAGAACTCAGTCCCGACAGCTTGTTTCTCATAGGCTATGAGGCATTCCTGTCTATCACAAAGGGTTAACAAATTCTTCAGCAATGTTGAAGTAGAATTTGGTTTAAACTAGTAGTTCACAACCTAGAGGTTCTTTTATGATTTTCCTTTCATGAATCTCAGAAACTGCTGTAATGTTAACAACCAACCAAGAGTGAGAAGACTTTTTTCTGTTACTAAAGAAGATGGAGGATATTAATCCCTGGGTTCTAGGGCCCCCAAGTTGGATACTACTGCATACATGGTTTTAGAAGAGTGGTGATCCTGTAGTTTTCATAGTGATTTGTAATTTACTGCATAGACCAGAGCAGTCTGGGAGTCAAACATCCTATTTATAGATTTTATGCAATATAAAGTCTTCCCATCATTGCTCTCCAAAATGGCATCTTCTAAAGAGGAAAAAAAGAGAGAGAGACAGCTCTTAAAGGCTGTCACCTGTAAAATGTATCTGACTCAATATTTTAGATATAGCAGCCGATATCTAGAAAATTAAAATCACGGATAGAGGCCCACAATGTTATGAAAGAGAGGACGTGTTTAGAACAAATATATGAACCAATAAGGATAATCCACTTAAAGGGGGACTGTCAAGTCATTCTAATTTGAGGACACTTTGCACTACTTTAAAAAGTGAAAACGTCGGGGCCAGCCTGCTGGCATAGTACTGAAGTTCCTGTGCTCTGCAGGTTTGGATCCTGAGTGCGGACCTAGGCAGGGCTCATCAAGCCATGCTGCAGCAGGCGTCCCACATATAAAATTGAGGAAAATGGGCACAGAGCTTAGCTCAGGGCCAATCTTCCTCAGCAAAAAGCCGAGGATTGGCAGCAGATGTTAGCTCAGGGCTAATCTTTCTCACCAAAAAAAAAAGTGAAAATGTCACCATTCAGTGAGTTGGGCATGCATGTTCCCTTAGCCTGGGCCCATTTGCAACCAGAAATTGTTTGTTTTTCCCTGGAACATTCCCATTAGGAAAGGAATAGACTCTCATCCTTGGGAGACGTTAAGTGGTGAGTTTTGTGTTGAAAAAAAACTGTATTAAACAATTTTTACAAAGATATATGAGGACTAGAGCAAATTTTAAATAGCCACATCAAGTACAAAGTACGTTAACAGAGCTAAACCGATTACTCCTCCACTGACGATTTTCTGTTTGGCCCCACAACCTAGTTTTGCACCTTAGTATATGGATAGGAAAACGCTGACAAGCATAAGCCAGATGACATCAGAACTGCGGCACAACACGGAAAACACAGTCAGCATCAGTGTTGAAGGAGGAAGATTTGCTCTCACTTTTGCAGAAAGAAACAAAGACCATCAAAATTTGCTGGAGAGAGAGCACAACTATGTGTTACAACTTAGGACACTGAAGCAGGAAGTGAAGAAGAGAAGAACTAGAAGAAAATGAACAGGCTGACATAGACAGCAATGGAGCCTCTATACCTCTAGACCTTAATGGGAGCGGGTCACGGACCGTGGCGAAATTGAGTTCACTCACCAACTACCAGCTTTGCTTCCCTTACCATGAAAGTCACGCTTTCTTTGACTCTGTTCCATTGCTCCAGCACCTTCCATCCCTAAAGATCTAGTGGGAGCTGCCACTCTTTCAGATAATGTCTCACTTGAAAGCTTATGACCATCTTTAATTACTGGGTGGGATAGATATTAGATATATGGCATGTCTCCCTCCCAGGGCTCACTCCACGGTAACTATCCAAAAAAGTTTTACTTAATTCTGTGGGAGCACTTAAATTTATGCTCCATTAAAGTTCCCTTTTGAAAATTACAAGCTGAAGCCACATCTAACAACGATGACGTTCTCTGGATCCCACGCACATCCTAAAAATGGAAAATTCATTTCATGGTCACAGAACCAATAAAAAATATGACCTCATTCAAAATGCCTAATTTTTTTGTTTTTTTTTAAGTAAATTAAATGATTTCAGGTGTTCATAAAAAAAATCTTTATGATCATAGCATTTTGTAAATATTGGACATGCTCTAAAAGGATTCTCTTATGTCATAAGAAACTATGGCTTAGACCAGAGGCCAAAATCTTTTCTTTTCCTGTGAGATTTGCTTTTAGTTTCAAATTTAACTCTAGCATTTTTCTTTTAGTACTGAGGTCAAGATAGGGCCTTTTAGTATTTATGTTCTTACTCATCTTTCATTAAGCACAGAAAAAACAAGCAGCGCTAGTTTTCTCTAGACTTGGTTTAGTGAATGACTCTGGGTGTGACCACGTGGGATGAGTCAATCAGCCAGCCAACAAACGTGAGTCCCTACTAGGTTGCCAGGTAGGACCAAAATTCTATAGGAAAAGCTCGTGTGGGCACGTTCCTATTGAAGATCAGGCTTCGACCTTCAAGTATCATGAAACATACAGCCCAGTTGAGACATCCCTAAAATTGCCTAGAGGACTTGCCAGGAGGAGTGTTCTCTTACTTGTTTTTTTGGGAACACCCTCTGACATGAGTAAAAGGACCAAGGACTCTGACTCTACCAAGACTTCCCCCAAATATTCCAAGACCCTTACTGGGTACAGGGATCTCTGGGCTGGTGCCTTAAGGTCCCTGGAAGATCCTGTAAGGAGCAGGGCAAAGTCCACATGTGCAGTTTCTGGGGAGTTCTTATGTTCCGGAGCAAACAGCCGGAGGTGGGCCCTCTTGGGAAAGCTTTGCAGCAATGAGGGCTCTGCATGGACAGCAAGGCACGATGACTGGCACTGAGTGCTTCCCGATGTTCAGGGCGGTCCACGACCTGGCTCCAGCCTTTCGGCCACCACTGCTCCTCACACACCCTATTCAACTCTACTCCACTGGCCCAACAAGATTTCTTGTTTCTCCTCACCTGTCCCAGCTTCCATATATTTGCTCACACTATTCTGCCTGGAGTGCCCTTCTTTCTCATCTCTCTGCTCTTCCAATTCATATATATTCTCTCAGTTCATTAAAAATGTCATAAGCTCCATGGAGGCTTCTCTCATTCATCACCCGACTAGAAGCTTCTATCTCCTCTGAATTCCTACACACATTATCTATGTATATCTCTCTTCTATTGCTTGTCACATTTTAACTTGTATGATAGTCCTCTCTTTTCATCTGTTACCTTCCCTATCAAACTGAAAGGTACTAGAGTCCAGAGTCCAGGTCTTATAGGTGGTCATATTTCTAGCATCTCACCCAGTAATTCCATGGTTTTAAAACTGGGTTCTGGACAGCCTAAGGGGTCCAGAGAGGCATCTGGAGGCCACCTGGTAGGGGCAGAGAGTGGACAGGGACACATGGAGACACCCTGCTCCTCTAATCTGTGCTTCAGTCAGATGGGTTTTGATTTTAATTCTATTTATTGTGATTCATGTAAGTTTTTTTAAGGATTCTACAAGAGATAGAAAAAAAGAAAACCACTGCAAGAGAAATTGTCAAATAAATGAATAGAATTACACTCAATGCCTCTGGTACTTTCTCCTGTCAGATATAATAAAACCCAGTGATCAAAAATGGGTAGCAAATGTTCAGAGTGTCTGTCAATCAAAGAGCATGGTCAAAATGGAGGGCCCTTCCTCTTGTCCTGTACTGACCTTTTTGCATTAAAATTTGATAGAAGCCCCCTGAAACTCTGAAAGAGTTGTTTAAGGTGTTAAACAGAACCACCCCAGCACCTGGTTCTGCTCTGAGGTGTGTGTGTGTGTGTGTGTACATGAGCAAACCCAGTATTCTTTGATCTCAATGTAACTTTAGGGATATAGGAAAGAGTTACAAATGATGCTCATGATGCTTAATCCCCCACTCCCCCCAAACAAATCTACTCCTCCTTTGGTCTTCCCCATCACAGTAAATGGCATTAATATCCACTCTGCTGCTCAGGCTAAAAACCTAGGAGTTTTCTTTGATTTCTCTCTTTCCTTCACTACCCACATCCAACTTATCAGTAAATACTGTTGGATCTACCTCTAAAACACACTGCAAAGCAGCCCATTTCTCCCTGTCATCCACCGCTACCAACTGCTGTGGTCCAGGGCATCATCATTTCATACCTCTGCTACTGTAATCGCCTCTTCTCTGGTCTCCTGGCTTCTGCTCACTCCTCCCTAGTATCCATTCTCCAGACAGCAAAGTCATGTTTAAACCTTTCCTATTGAAAACTCTCAAAGAGTTTCTCCTCAAACATCGAGTAAAACTCTACGTCCTAACTGTTAAAAACAACCTGGCAAGCATTTACATTTCACTCCTAATTAAGCAAATTTGTTGATTCTGATAATCTTCTGTTGGAGAGTTTTCCTTTCTTGATGAAAGAAAATAAATTAGTGGATGACTTAGCAGAGAGATGGAAGGACGGGCACATCACTCAAGAATAGAAATGACTTACAGCTTCAGATTTCGGAGGCACTGGAGGTGGAGGTAGGGCAATTTCTGAAGACTTCATTGCTGCTCCCAGAGTTCCGGGGACAGGAAGAGGAGAAGTTGCACATTTGGACCGGACAGAACCTCTATACTGATCACATCTGTTCTTCTCACTCAGGGAACGAGTCAGAGGCTGATGGCTGGGCTTGCCGTCCTCCAGCCACAGCTCTTCATAAGGAAGTTCTGACTTTCCTGGGATGCCTGCCAATTCTTCACTAGCTTCTGGGAAAAGGTAGTCGCTCCCACTATCACCCGAGTCCTGATAGGGCAGGATGTCATGAGGAAAGGGCGCCCACTCTCCCCCAAGGTCCCTGCAGCCATGGAGGTTCACCTCGCTGTTGCCATGGAGATTGTTGCCATACACACAGACCGAGAGCCGGTGGAAGGACTGGGTGAGCTCATCGCGAGCGTAGCTAAGGGAATTGGGCACATGGTTGTGGCCAGAGCACCGGCCCTTCTTGGGGCTCTTGCAGTCCTCATTCCAGTCAGTTTTCACATCGCGGACAGCCCGTGAATACTCATCAATGTCGAACTGTTCTTGGCAGATACCCAGCCAGTGATGGACCAGGGTTTCTGGCCATACTTCCCCCTTCACCAGGTGTTCTGGGAGGCTAAACTTGGGGACTGTCAAGTGCAAAGGGAAGTGCATGGGGAGGATCTTGTTGTTCCGGAGCACACAGCACACCACCACTGTCTTGGTCTGGATGTTCACAAACTTGTAGCGGTGCCCCTCGCGGATGAAGTGGAGGTCGTAGGGGTTCCTCGGTGGAGGGCTGGGCACAGTCACGTTCACAGGAAGCCTGGTTTTCTCCACAATGTTGCGGATGGTGTGTTCGCCCTCCTGCATCTGAAGTTCCAGGGGACTTCGGGTGCTAAATCTGCCCTTGCACTGGAAAGGAAGGCTAATGCTTTCATTGGTCCGGTGATTCATGCAGATGAGGCAGGGCATTTTGCCTTTTCCCAGCTTGCTGATGGAATTGAGCTTCCCAATCTTTTTGAAGATTGTGTTGAGTCGTGACTTCTCCTTGAAAGTCTTTGCGTAAAGGATTTCTGCCTGTCCCATTAGAGTGAGTTCATCCCCAGTACACAGGGTGATGTTGTAAACTTCTGTGTCTTCATTGCATTCACCTGAAGCAACCTACAACAGGATAAATCAAATTTCAGGTTAGCTTCCTTTAGTCTATTTGCATAAAGAAGCAGAGGACTTTCTATTATGACACATGTGCACATACAAAGGAAAATGTTATGTTTTAATACTAAATTTAGCTACCCCGTTTATTTTATAATATTTATGTGGCTAAAAATAACAAGATGATATTGGTTTACACTTTTAAAAACACAATTTTTTCTCAAGAAAAAAGTAATCTACACATTAGTGTAAAAATCTGGGAAATATAGAGGGAAAATACATACAAAAAAATAACACTCATGAGCCTGATTCAGAGATAGCCACGATATTTGATAAATATCCTTCCAGTTTCTTTTCCTATGGAGAGCAGCCTATCATATGGATAATAATTATGGGACATCACCATTATTATCATCATATCTCTTTCAGTTATAAAAAATGCTTTTATGAAGACTATTGAAGAAAATTTCTTGTTTTTTTAACTAATAAAATTTTACAAAATTGGAAGTGAGATAAAGGATTTAAAAATGTTTTACTTCTCCCTATTCTATTATTATACAAACTATTCATGTTCATTGGGAAAAAATTAGAAAATACAGATATAAAAATGAACAAATTCTACATAATCTTACCGCTAAAGATAATCTACGTTACCAATTTCATATATAAAGAAAAAAGGTACGTCAATCTAAAAAAAAATCTATAAATGCACACACATGCATGCACAATTCTGTTGCTGAGTTTCTCACCATAATTTATCCATTTTCCCAAGTATATACTCTATCAATTGTAACACTGACCTAACATGTTCCATTACATATGCATATGCCTTAATTTATTTGACCAGTTCTTTACTGTTAGATGATGCATTTTCCTAATGTTTAGCAATAATAAATAGAACTTTTTTACGGTTCTATTAGTTCCTTAGGATAAAGGCCCAGAAGCAGAATTGCAAGGATAAAGCTATGCGGGTGTCTGAAAGGTCTACTACGTACTGCCCATGTGCTTCATCAATTTTATCCTTATTTATACTTCTTCCCCTTTATGAAATGATCTGTCTTTTCATATTCATGAGTAAGTTTAATGTTTACCAATATTAAAAGCAAAGTATGCATCCTGGATTTATTTATTCATGTTTTATTTTGAATATCTTTGATTATTAGTATAGTGAATATTTTTTGGTGTTTATACATCCGGATGTTCAGATCTCTTCCTTTGTGAACTGTCCATTTGTGTCCTTCACTCACTTTTCTATTGAGATGGTCATCTTACTGATTACTTTTTATGTAATGTGAATGTCATTTACGCTATATTTTTTTGACTTTGTTGCTTGAATTTCAACTTTATAGCTTCTTTAAGTAGTAAAGTACTTTTTTCTACGTAGCAAAGCATTTTCAAAATTTTCCTTTTGATTTCATTCTTGGTTGTTACACTTCTACTAGTTGAGAAGATAGAGATGAGTGGTTCTGAACTGGAGGTAATTTTACCCCCACCCCTGAACTCCTGGGGACATTTGACAATGTCTGGGGACATTTTCGATTGCCACAACTGGGGGGAGCTACTTATATCTAGTGGGTAGAGGCCAGGGAGGCTGCTAAACATGCTAGGATGCACAGGACAGCCCCCACAGCAAAGAACGATCTGGTCCAAATTTCAACAGTGCTGAGGTTGAGAAATGCTAGTATAATTAATATTTTCTTCTAATCTTTCGATAGTTTCATTTATTAACTACTTTACTTATTTAACTAAAATTTCTTTGGTGAATTATTTAAGGTATGGATCTAACTTTAGTTTTTAAACAGTTAATGGAGAGCCCAGTGTACTTCCTAAATAACCATCCCTTTCATCAGTAATTTGAAGGGCCACTTTTATCATATACTAAATTTATAAAACACATACACTCATGTGTATACATATATTTGTATCTAAAAAGGTCATTTTATCCTGATGGCCTTTCTGCCTGTTTTCCCATCGAAACTATGCTGTTTTAATTTCTGTATCTTTATCGTAGATTTTTAGATCTGGTAACAAAAGCCTTCATTTGTGGTTATTCTGACTCAAAGTTTTCAGATGGCAAGAAACAAAAGCAGCAAAGTCAAAAGTCATGTAACAGACTGAGTGAAAATATTTGCAATGTATATCACAGGTGAAGAGCTAATGTCCCTAATACAGAAGCAGCTTTTAAAAAATGACCAAAAATCCTTCAGAAAAAAGGGCAAGAGTCATCAAAAACCAATTCACTAAAAAGATGCACAATGGCCTTCAGAAGAGTCTATGAAAACATGTTCACCTTCTCTTATAATAAGAGAAATGTAAATTAATACACTGATTAAAACTCAAAAGCTTGACCTTACACTTGGTGAGGCTATGCGGAAACAGGCGTTGTTGTTCATAGCTGGTGGAAATGCCAAATGATATGAGACCCATGGTGGGAAATTTGCCAATACCTAACCAAACTATGCATGCATTTATGCGTCCACCCAGGATTCTTACATCTGAGAATTTACCTTGAAGACTATCCTCCAACAGTATGAAAATACACATGTATGAGATTATTCATTGTAGCATTATTTGTATTCTCAAAATACTGGAACCGATTTAAATGCCCAAACATAGGAGATTGATTGACTATCATCAATTTTTTAACGTAAACTATGAGAAATTTGTTGGCTTGAGATGACTTTTCAAATCTTATTAGTACTGTGTCTTTCCAATTCTAGCTTTCTAAAAGCTTCTAAAAAGAAATTTAAAAATTTTTTATTAAATGCTGTTTCTGTATCCAATAAGATAGTCATGTTTATTTTAAATTTTGATATATTGGTTTTATACAATAAAATAGTAGATTCCCAAATATTAAAACAGCCTACGGGCCTGAAATAATCTCTACGGGATCAGAGTGCCGTTAAAACTACGTTGCATGATTCTCTGTGCTAGCGTATGCTCTATGATTTATTTATCTCAGTCACAGGTGAGATTAGTCTACAGTTCTACCATGTTATCTTTATCAGGTTTTGTTATCAGGCTTACATTAAGCCTGAGATTGATTTTTTTTTCTTTTCTGTTAACAAAAAGCGTCTAGGTAAAGTGACTGACAGTGTTCATAGTGCTTATCAAATAGTAATCATCAGTATGTTTTTAGAAAACTAGAGTAACAATCTTTGTAAATAATTTCTTATCCACTATTCTAGGTCATCTCTATAATTTTAACCTTTGGAACAAGCAACATGTCAATCGACATAAATGCTGTAAAACACAAGCAGCTGTGTTGTCTCTACAGCGAAGTAAATTTCTCTGTAGGAGGCATCATCAGTACATAAATGGCAGCACAATACTGTTATAAAGGTAGTTCAGGCTCCTAAGGTGTAAAATCCATTTTAGGTGACTCAGATAAGTATTGCTATTACTTTTTAATGGGACCTCGACTTAACTATGTTTACTGCCAGACTCAGTATTCATTTGGGCTTCTACTTTGGGGTAAGTTTAGGAATTCAAATAAATAATACTAAATAAAATAAATTTTAACTGCTTATTTGGAATAATTTCAGATTTGCAGAAAAGTTGCAAAGATAGTATAGAAAGTTCCTGTATCCCCTTCACCTAGCTTCTCCTGTTAACATTTTACACAACCATGGCACATTATCAAAACTAAGACATTAACATCAGTAACACAATGAACTGAACTACAAGCTTTATTTGGATTTCACTTATTTTTTGTTTCCACTAATGTCCTTTTTCTGTTCCGGGATCAAATCAGGGTACCACATTGCATCCAGTCCTTTGATCTGTGAGTTTCTTGGTCTTTCCTTGTTTTTTATGACCTTGATAGTTTTGAAGAATATAGATTAGGGTTTTTTTCTTTTTTAAAGCTAATCTATCATTTATAAATGACAGTACTTGGCACATACGATGGCTGACTTTCTTTTCCTACAGGACCTGTAGCTTCAAGGTTCCAGGTATTCTATTCTTTTGACTTTGGTCATCAAGAGTCCTTATAAAGATTCATTTGCTATTGATTCTAACTTTTGGGTTATCCCTATATATCAGAGGTCAGTCAACTACTGCCCATAGTCTAAATCCGGCCTACTACCTGACTCTGTAAATAAAGTTTTATTAGGACTGCTATGCCCACTCATTTATGCAACGTCTATGACTGTTTTCACTGTGCAATGGCAGTGTTGAGTCACTGCAACAGTGACTAGGTGGCCTGCAAACTCTAAAATATTTACTCTTTGTCCCTTTACAGAAAAAGTTCGCTGACCCCTGGTACAGATGAATGAAAAGAACAATGGTCTTTGGAAATAAACTGGTACAATACTCTTAACGGTACAATAATGTTAACTAAACCACAAGCTGAGTTTCAATCCTGCCTGTATTGTTAGGTGACCTCATACGAAGTGCTTTACTTTTTTGAGCCTCAGTTTCCTCATCTATAAAATGGGAACACCAGCATCTATTTTGCAGGCTAAATCAAAGTACACAAACAACTTCACACAGTGCCTGGCATACGGCAGGCTCTCAATAAATAGAGACCATTATTATTATTGCTTTTATTAACAATAAAAACATATTAATTCTTTTGTTTCACATTGCCTTTCACATCTGTATTTACACATTCAATTTATTTCTCTCCACTAGTGTGCAAGCCCAAACCACTACTTCTAAGCATTACCCTTCCTTCTGTACTGAAGAATTGCTGAAGTTTTTCTTGAATGTTTTATCCCAGAACAAAACTTAACGTCAGACTAGAGCCTGAAATATCATTACAGTTATATCCCAAAGGAAGTGAACATATTGAAATAATTCAAAATCTATCTTTTTAGGATAGACTAGTCTCCAAAATGCTCAGCTGCATTGCTAACTTCCTTTTTATTGGAACTTTGTAAAAAACTTGGCAGTTCATCCATTTGGATCAGGATGGAGACAGGGATGTTGAGAGAAAAGGTTCTCATGAGATCTGAGAAACACACACGTTCATCCATACGACAAAGTACTTCCCATCAACCTACAGGGAGGCAACAGTACTTCTAAAATGTGAAGGAACAACACAGCGTATGTTTCTTTCTAGCCCTTTAAATTGGTGTTTACTATATTTCTTCCTAATTTACCTTTATAAACACACACGTTCCAGAATAAAGAAATTATAGGTCTAGTGAGTACTGCACACCAAACAAAACGAAAGGGAATGTTCATGCAGCTTGTGAGACATGAATCAGACAGTACATGCACAGATTAAACAGATCAAAATTACCCGTACTAAATGTCACTCCCTGGGCACATTCAGCAGTTTTGCCTACATTTTCATGTATGTGTTTACTTCTAAAAAAAGCTACTCCTACTCCCATACATAAAAATGCGTAACATATGTGAGTACAATCTGTAATTCCATGCTCCCAAGTCTGACGTCATCATTAATGCCAGCAATCAGCTCGGCATAAATTATGAGACTAACGTACGGACCAATCTGTGGTCACTGTCAGGGAAAGATGAAGAATCTCATAAATAAATACTCTTCCTTTGGCAGCTGAGCCAAACAGTCTACTCTGGTTTCTACAGATGTGATTTATTTGCATAATTTCTTTCCTTTTTTCTTTTTTTTAATAGCAAAAGAAACAATGCGTTCTGTCTAAGTGCTTCGGTATGCGTGCCTGGTTAACATTTCCAGTTTCAATGTTTCCTGAGAGGAAGTAATTCAAAGTGTGTTATCTAAACAACTCTAATAGGTCTAATCCAGGAAACGATCAGGGTTTTACTGCTCATAATACCATTCAGAATTAATACCCCATGGTGAAGCAATATTTTAAAACACCGATGTAAAATTTTACACACGCACACACGGACTCTCTCACACACACACACACACTCCGATGGCTCTGGCAACAGGCAATCCATTCTCTAAGAACAATTGTTCCAAAGATCAAATATGTAACAGAGGTTAAAGTGTCAACTCTTGAAAATCATGATTGATCTGATTGATATATACATAGACAATATTTGATTGATATTGGATCATTTCCCCCAAAACTTCAAATTTTACAACACTTTCCTTTGGGAAAATGGCAGAAAATGAGAAAGTAAGGGCATGAAGAGTTAACATAAACGTCAATCCTAAGGGTCCTTTTTTTTTTTTAACCAGGAAACAGGTCAAGGATGACAAGCACCACATCGATGATTTAATTTGTGACAGTGCAGTAGAGGGCTTGCCAGCTAGTTGTTTTTCAGAGGAGGTCTCAGAACCTCAGATGACAAAAACCGTCATCACCACTGCCACCAAAAAAACACTGGCTGTCTTCAAACAACAATAATTAACCTTGTGTTCGTATCCAATTCATCATTCTGAATGAATCTTGAAAATAAATGATATCTGACTCATTGTAAGGAAAACATGCAATTTTTTAAAACTGGAAAGTAAAATAAAAATTGGCTACGTCTAAATTCATTCACCATTCACTTTTAAAATTCATTCTTACACCTAACAAAATTCAGGTTGCATAGTAATTGATGATTTCTGATGTCTCTGGAATATAGGCAAGAACAAGGTAGTGAGCTAAAGGCCTCTGAGCAGCCAAAAAGATGTGATGTTGCTGATGTTGGGCTTCGAGAAAAGCCTTTAAGGACCTTAACTTAGCACACTTACTCCTATCTAATCAAAACTCTTCCAACTTGGTTACCCGTTTCTAGCCCGCAGCAGAATAGAAGTGGAAATTAAAACTAGAAATATGGACTGTTAAGGCAGCTATTCTAACAAATCTAAGAGGCAACAAACAAAAATTTAAACGAGACCATAAAACACCGAATTCTCAGGGTTGTGGGACTCCCCATATAAAGGCAAAAGTCATCCGCAACTCAGGAGATGAGGATAAGTTTGTTTTGTTCAAGCACTTCTCTTTAAGATGGCAGAAAAGTGCAATATATTTTAAGAAACTGAAAGGAAATTACAGTCATTTTGGGCAGAATTTTTGTTAGAAGGCACACTACTCCAAAAGCTGGCTACCTAGAACTACTCATGTCCTAAAGGCTCCAGAGGAAAATGCCAGAGCACACGATCTCTCTCCATTTTGAAAGAAAATCACAGGAAAAAACTGTCTCTGATATTATTATGGACTTACAACGTGAGGAGGAGATTCCTTTTCTGAATTGTCAAGACAAAAACTAGGAATGGTATTTTAAACTAGGAATGTTGGTTATGACTGAACAACAGTCTTAAAATAAAACAAAACAACAAAAAACCTCCCCAAAGAACACAAATGTTTCAGCACCACTGCTCTGTGTTACTTTACAGGACCAACCACAGGATGGCCGATGCACGGAGAACAAAGTCCACCAGGTAAGCTCTTTCTGTCTTTTAAAAGACAGACACAACCAGAGAGTAAAATAATTATGACAAGAGTAGAATCATGGGGAGCCCCAAACCTCTTCATTAATGGATTTTCAACCCTGTTTGTAGTTTGTTCTGTTAAGATGAGTAAAGAAAGTAACATGACATATGTTTAATATGTTAACTATGTATGGAAATAAGATACAGTGTAACTAGTTGGCAGAATGGGAAGATCTTTATTTCTCCAGCACTTTTTCAGATGGCAACTTTAAAAAGCGTAACTAATATGTTAAGATAAAAGGCACATGGATTGCTTCAAATCTATGACTTCACGAAAAAACTGGCTGATTCTCAGTAACTTGGAAGCCTTGAAAAAAATCCAAAGTTCAGCCTCAAGTTACACAAACCACATTAAACTTTAGAACTCTTGCTTATTTATTCAGTGATGCATTTTAGCCACTTCAGTGTATCTTTAACACTGCTTCAAGTAACAATGCAAGAACTCAACGCTAGTCTTATTTCTCTGTTAATACCTGTTAATACCCTACAGTGGCATTTTTGAAGGGGTTCATTTTGACACATGCTATCTAATTAGACACTGTACTGATGCTGATGGAGAGAAAATACCAACTTACCTTGTAGGATTTTATTTTTAAAATATTGGCATCATAGTCTGGTATGAAAGAAGATCTAAAAATCTGCACGTATAACATTCATAAAAACTGCCAAATCCTTTGTGTCAGACCATAAGCATTTCAGAAATACGAAAGACAGAATGATGGCTAGGTAATAATATTGAACACGTTTATTTAGATTTTTAAAAACGAAAATGAATTAACCATGCAAGCTATTGTGTCAATGTGAAAGGATATTCTGATCACAATTGTGAGCCTTATCTCAAATCCACAAATAGAACTGGAGGGAGCAGAAGGATGACTGGATTGAATTAGGAGACCTCGCTTTGCTGCTAAGTCATTTTGTGGCTTCATGTGAATCAATGAAGTCAGCTAACATGTTTCTTAGTTTTCCTATTTGTTAAAAGAAGTAGGACTAGGCAACGTGTAAGGGCCTTTTCAGATAAAATTTGATGATTATAAAACCTCAAAGTCTGTAAACTTCCTAGTGTCACTGGATTCTTTATATTTTATTATTTTAATCTTGGTCATGTTTCTCAGTATTGAGAAGCTCAGCTATTGCTTAAGTTCTCTGAATCTTATATGATGTTTTTCCTCTTAAAAAAAGACAACTCTGAAATCCTTTGCCCTACACTACATCAGCTTGGCCACTAGTCACTGATACCCCTGCCAAAAACAGGTGCCAAACCTAGAAATCTGGAGCTGATATGCAGGTGACAGGACTGTCAGCTCAGCTCCTGCCTCGGACCACACGGTAATGGTTCTTAAGAGGTCTGTGCAGGTCTGGCCCCAGGGTGGAGTGGTTAAGTTCAAAAGCTCTGCTTTGGTGGCCCAGGGTTCACCGGTTTGGATGCTGGGCGTGGATCTACACACCACTCATCAAGCCGTGCTGTGGTGGCATCCCACACAGAAGAACTAGAATGACCTACAACTAGGATATACAACTATGTACTGGGGCTTTGGAGAGGTAAAAAAAAAAGCAAGAAAAGAGGATGATTGGCAACAGATGTTAGCTCAGGGCCAATCTTCCTCACCAAAAAAAAAAAAAAAAAAAAAGAGGTCTGTGCAAGCCAAAGTGGTGAGTATGTTCCCCATCTGAGTGAAATCTCACAATTCCTGAGTACGGCACTTTCCCCAGCTGAGACAATGCAAACTTGTTATGTCGCCTCTGGGGAAATCTGGGCTGGAACAGCTGACAGCTTGAACCTCACTAGCTGGAATGAAAATAGCAACATTATAGCAACCAGATTAGGGTATTTGGGCTCTCCGATTTGAGAGCAGAAATTTGAACGTAGAGAGCTTTAGGGCAACAGCGCTGCAGTCAGGCTGCCTCTACCCACTTAAAGAGAGCTGCCTGACACCCACTGTCAAATCGGAGGCTGCGCTGCCTTCCCTCTCTCCCCACAAAGGTCACAATCAAGACAGAACTTAAATTAAGACTTAATTTGTTAGTCATTATTTTGATGGCAGAAAACAAATGTGTGGGAAAATTTCTCATCATTACTGGGCTGGGTTTGAAAGGCTGGGAGACATTTGAAATAATTCACTAAGTACTGGTGTGATGAGTTTCCAAAAAAGGATCTGAAATGAAGAGGTATTCTGAAACAACAACAAACAGCTACTACGTACTGAGTTCTTCATATTAAGACATTGGGTATACAGTACTAAATAAAAAGTAAGTGAAATAAGCTGTGGTGGGAAATTTTTTAAAAATGTGAAACTTAGTATGATTTTATGTTCTGAATCAGGGGTTGCCAAACTTCTTCTTTCAGGGCCAGACAGTAGTAATGGGCTTTGTGGGCCATATGGTCTCTTGCAATCACTCAGCTCTGCTGTTGTATCATGGAAGTAGCCACAGACGCCACTAAATGTATGTGGGTGGCTATGGGCTGATAAAACTTTATTTGCAAAAACAGGTGGCTTGCCCCAAGACTGTAGATGGCCAACCCCTATACTTATGTTCATTCTCATGACAAATCTATGAGGTGGGTAGTATCATTCCCATTTTACTGGTGAAGCCATCTGGGCTCAAGTGGTCATGTGACCTGCCCGTGGTCACAGTCAATGCTTGGAGCTGGGGTCTGAACTCAGCTCTGAATTCAGGGCCTGAACTACACTACACAGTCCAATGTGCTCTTTAGATCATGGTGGCTTATTTAAAAATGTATGTCTGAAAATTGTTGGTGTGGCTATTTTTCTTACTAAAGGTCGTTGGGATGGCCAAATCAGAAATAGCACCTCTTTTGACTTTGGAAGTAAACATGAGAATAGAGAAGGTTGATGAAAAAACTAAAAGAGGTAGTTAAGAAAACGCCTATTACCTGGAGACATGAACAGACATTTCTCCAAAGAAGATATACGGATGGCCAATAGGCACATGAAAAGATGCTCATCATCGCTGATCATCAGGGAAATGCAAATCAAAACTACACTAAGATATCACCTTACACCCATTAGAATGACAAAAATATCTAAAACTAATAGTAACAAATGTTGGAGAGGTTGTGAAGAAAAAGGAACCCTCGTACACTGCTGGTAGGAATGCAAACTGGTGCAGCCACTATGGAAAACAGTATGGAGATTCCTCAAAAAATTAAAAATAGAACTACCATACGATTCAGCCATCTCACTACTGGGTATTTATCCAAAGAGCTTGAAGTCAGCAATCCCAAAAGTCCTATGCACCCCAATGTTCATTGCAGCATTATTTACAATAGCCAAGACATGGAAGCAACCTAAGTGCCCATCAACAGACGAATGGATAAAGAAGATGTGGTACATATATACAATGGAATACTACTCAGCTGCAAAACAGAACAAAATCATTCCATTTGCAATGACATGGATGGACCTTGAGGGAATTATGTTAAGTGAAATAAGCCAGCTAGAGAAGGATAATCTGTGCATGACTCCACTCATATGAGGAATTTAAAATTATGGACTAAGAACAGTTTAGTGGATACCAGGGGAAAGGTGGGGTGGGGGGTGGGCACAAAGGGTGAAGTGGTGCACCTACAACACGACTGACAAACATTAATGTACAACTGAAATTTGACAAGATTGTAACCTATCATTGACTCAATAAAAAAAAAAGAAAAAAGAAAATGCCTATTACAGTTAAAAACAAATATGCAGGAAAGCAGTAAACAAAAGTGAAAATCTCACCATGGAAAACAAAAACTGGACAAAGAAACAAAATGTGAAAGAGGCAGTGATTGCTGTTCTAAAAATATGGAATGCCATTAGCTTTGAAGGGAATGGAGGAAATGTACACAAATGATCAGCGAGAGGCTACCTGCACCATATTCTTTCATTTTCTTCACCTCATCTCCCATCTTCTGTTTCTATCACCTCAGTTGCCCATTCAAATGGACATACTTAGATCCGAAAAAACAGCTACTCCTGTCATTTCCTATATTACTGCCTAAAGTTCAGTTTCAAGCATCTCATACTCTACCACAACTGCTATTGTGCACCCCACTTTCCTAAACATTTGCACTTCAGAAGTTCCCTAACTCCACCAGGATCTCCAGTTTTCAGTGACATTATTCTTCTTGGAGTCACACTTTCTTACCCAGTGAGGAGTCTGTGGTCCATCACTGCCTGTCACTCTAGGGCACACTTTTATCCGAACCTTTGCTGATCTGTCACACTCACCTGGTGGAACCCTGACTTGGATTAAACCCAACCCTGTCTATGCTGTACCTGCATCCAGGCAGCTGAAGAAGGCTGAAGAAAAAAGGGTTGGTGCTGAGTAATCCCACTTGAAATTTACCTTGACAAAACTCTGGGAACATCTTTCTGTACTTTCCTGGCTAACTTACTTTCTGGGTCCCTGAGCTGATTATTTCCTTACTGTCAAGGCTACCAAAGGCTTCTGTTTTGCTAAATTGAACGGTTAGTTCCTAGTCTTCATCTAATTCAATCACTAAGTAGCATCGGACACAGCTGCATACTCCTCTTTGAAACACTTTTGTCAGTTGGCTTCTGGGACACCACATGCTCCACTGTCTTTCTATCTCACTGCTACTCCTTTCAATCTCTTCTTGACCCCAGTGCTGGGGGGTTTCAGGGCTCAGCCCTTAGATCTCCTCTCTTCTTTATCTGGTCTCTAGGTTAGAGTTTCCCAACCTCGGCACTACTGACATTATGGGCCAAATCATTCTTTGATGTGGGGGCTGTCCTGTGCTGTAGGATCTCCAGCAGCATCCCTGTCCCCTTCTCATAAGATGCCAGCAGCAGCCGCCTGTACATCAAATTGTGGCAATCAAAATTGTATCCAGACATTGTCAAATGTCCCCTGAGGGAAAAAAAATCGCCTCTACTTGAGAACCACTGATATAGGTAAACTCAACTAGCCCAGGGGCTTCAAATGCCACCTAGGAGCTAACGAACCCCGACGTATAGTCCAAGCCCAGACCTTGCCCCAAACTCCAGACCTGTCTATCAACTGTCTCCTCATTAGCTTTATTTGGAGGTAGTCTTTGTGCTTGTTTATTTATTGTCTGCTTCCCCAATAGACTGTAATCAAGCAGGCAGAGGTTTGCACATTCACTCTTTACCTCCCGTGCCTAGACCAGTGCAGGACACACAGTAGGTGCTCAAAATATATTTGCTGCTTAAAGAATTAAACACTTAACAGATGCTCCTATCATGATGCTTCATTTCAATTTGTACTTGTAAGTATATATGTGAATACATATATACGGACATATATTTCTTTATTTCAAATTATGTCTTTTGACTCTCATAATTCTAGTTAGCTGCCAATTGTCAATGACAAGTCATTCCTTCAAACGTTTATTGTCTTGGTCTCATTTATAGTGTATCTGACGTGGAGATTAGAGGATGAAGTTTTCCAAGAAGGTTTGACTTCTGCTATCTTTTAAAAAATTGCCTCCTGGATAATAGCTATATTATATTTAATATTATATAATATTTAATAACATTTATAATAGCTCTATTTATGAGTAAGTTGTACCGTTTTTCATATTTTTCCTCCCTCTCCAGGGGCAGTAGTAACCAAGCATACCATTTCCTTATACCACTTAGCTCTCACATTAACCACTGCATTTAAGTACATGCACACTATCATCAATTTTTAAAGAACACCATGACTTTCAGCGTTGTTTTTTTGGGCCCAGGTAGTTTCCAGACATCTTTTCTACAGATCTCCTCAGTTTATTTATTTACTTGGGTATTTATTCACTAAGCACATTGACTTTTGTGTACTTCTTCATGCAAATTTTCTGAGGTTCCTTCATCAATTCTTCTTTGATAGAATTGAATGATATCTTAATGATTAGTGCAAGCTTAAAGTGACAGCATCTTAAAATTTTATTAATAGAGAAGAGCCAGCCCTGGTGGTCTAGTGGCTAAGATTCAGTACCCTCACCGCTGTGGCCCAGGTTTCTTTCAGGTCAGGGAACCACACACTCGTCTGCCGGTTGTCATACTGTGGCAGCTGCATGCTGCTCTGATGTTGAAAGCTGTGCCACCAGTATTTCAAATACCAGCAGGGTCACCCATGGTGGACAGGTTTCAGCAGAGCTTCCAGACTAAGAAAGACTAGGGAGAAGAAACTGGCCACTCACTTCCAAAAAAATTGGCCATGAAAACCCTCTGAATAGCAGCAGAGCATTGTCTGACAGAGCACTGGAAGGTGAGAAGATGGCACAAAAGACCAGGCAGGGTTCTGCTCTGCTCTACACAGGGTCACTAGGAGTCAGAATTGACTGGACAGCACTAACCACAAAACAGACCAGAGAGATTAAATATTTATGTATGCATAGTACAGGAAGTCAACCCAAACCTAGTCAGCTCTATGGTTGCTATAAGCCTGTACTCCATAGACTTATCTGTGCCTTTGAACTCTTCTTCGATTTAAAAAACTGT
The DNA here is from genome assembly GCF_021613505.1 of Equus quagga. Lineage (NCBI taxonomy): Eukaryota > Metazoa > Chordata > Mammalia > Perissodactyla > Equidae > Equus > Equus quagga. The sequence continues at coordinate 40,951,668 of NC_060275.1, read as the reverse complement.
GGTAAACTGCATATAATATAAAATTTGCCATCTTAACCATTACTTTTTTTTTTTTTGAGGAAGATCAGGCCTGAGCTAACTACTGCCAATCCTCCTCTTTTTGCTGAGGAAGCCTGGCCCTGAGCTAACATCTGTGCCCATCTTCCTCTACTTTATATGTGGGACGCCTACCACAGCATGGCGTGTCAAGAGGTGCCATGTCTGCACCTGGGATCCGAACTGGCGAACCCCGGGCCACCCAAGCGGAACGTGTGCACTTAACCGCTGCGCCACCAGGCCAGCCCTATCTTAAACATTTTTAAGTGTACAGGTCAGTAGTAGTAAGTATCTTCACGTTGTTGTGCTGAACTTTTGAATGATGTCACTAGTATATACATTTTAATCAATACAGTCAATCATGGTATTCTGTTAAAAAAAACCTATCAAAATGTATTGTTTCAGTATTATTCTTTCAGTTATCGCTGATTTAACACAAATTCACAAAAATAGCTGCTAGAGGCATTTTTAAAAAATCTCTTACAGGAACAATATGCCGTAAAAGACTGAATATAAAATTTTAATACTTGAGGAAATCTTAAAAATCATAAAAAAAATTTTTATGCTTGATTTCTCATCATTTATCAGTAAACGAAATGTTTTCAGAAAAGAGTTTAACAGCATTAATTTTCCTATCTACACAATATACTCTTTTCATTTAGGTAATTCTAAATATAAGTTTTAAGGAGAGATTTAAATCATATCAATACACTAATGGAATAGGATTTGACTAGCTCTTGGCGAATGAATCTTGGTAAGTTTAAAAATGAACATGTTCTCACAAATCTTCAATGTGAAGGAGTAAAAGTTGTCTTGGTGACTCATAGACTAGACCAGTGAGGAGTTAGAAATTATAAATATTTTTTAATATAAGCATAATTTGGTTAGTAAAGAATCTGACAAAACACAAAATCTCACCCATTTTAATTAAAAAAAAAAAAACAAAGAAAGAAGACAATGGCAGCTGTGAATATTTTAGAACTGGAAGAAAGAACGATTTAGCTTAGCCAATCAAATGGCAGAACCACTTCCCCAATCAGGAGGCTGTCGTGGGCCCTCCCCCCTTTCCTGAGGCGTGTGGGTGGAGTGACTCATCCACAAAGACACTGTTGCATTCTTGGGCTAAGATACCACACAGTCTGTTTTTCACAGAGTGGATTTCTAAGAAACAGGCATTCTGCCCCCCTAAATCTTGACCTGTCCACAGAACGTGACTTAGTGGGACTTCCTGCCCACTGGAGGTTAAGCAGAAAATCCTTTCAATGTGAACACTTGCTAAAATGTTTTAGTGTAATTGCAAGTGTTGCTGAAGAAAACGCAGTGGATTTGCAGTGTGGGGACCTGGAATTGGCCACCCCAAGATATGTCTCTTTGGCATGAGGATTATTTGAGGCTGATTGCTTTTGATAAACTGGGACAGGCAAGGAGGCTCTGAGGAATGGAACTTGCCCCTTATTAGGACACATTTACATTTGTAAGGTAATCTCTATCTGTAAAAGGTGCCTCCCTCTCTGTACCAGGAAGAAGAAAGGAGATGACCTTCTCTCTAAAAACTCTTAATCAATACTAAAGGCAAGGACTTAAATCTGCATTTGTTTATTGTGCTTGTCTGGTAACCTCCTGTAACTGACTTCCCTCCCCCTCCCAACTTTGGCATTTCTTTAAGGATTAAGCATCTTTCCTTAGGCTAGGAACTGATTGCTGCGCTCACCTGTGACACCCAGCTCCAGACAATAGACTTGCCTCCGGCTACGCCCTCTGAGACAACAGACCCACTACCTGCTGTGTCCATCAAGCAATGTGCTGACAGGGCAATCTTGTGACTATTGTGGGAGGGACATTTCAATCACATGTGAAACACCCTGTTTGGGGTTATATAACCACTCTGTGCACCCCACTTCTTCGGTGCCCTTTCTTCCTTCGGGAAGAAAGGCCTCGGGCCATGGTTCCTCATAAAGCTTTGTTTAATTTTCTCTTGCTATTCTGTCTCATGTGAATTTAATTCATTCTCCGGCCAGACGAACCCCCATTTGGGAAGAAGAAATGTCTTCCTCCCCTACAGCAGGCAATAAGGCTGGGCCAGCTTAAGGCTGGAGCTAGCTAGTGGCACTGCTTCTCTGGTTAGTCTCTCTTCAAGAACAAGTCTAGGCAAAGGAACTCACTTAACATGCAGAAGGGGATGAACTGTCCCTTTAAGAATGCAAAACAAACAGTACAGTAAATGCTACTTAGCATTTCTCTGATAAACAAGGATGCATAAATATCTATTAGGCAACCTTCTATACACCAATTTTCCCTATGTATACTGATAAAGATAGTCCACAAAGAATGGAATGAATACACGCTGATCTCAGGGCATGCTCTGGAAGTCTCTTTCTCTAAATAAGTGTTCAGTATTAGATTCATCATAGCCCTTTTGCTTGCTCCTATAAGAGGAGCATCTAGCCTCACAGAAGATCTGGCCAAACAACTGTTACATATTAGGCAATAAAGTCTGAATTAAAAAAAACATCTTTTGGGGCCGGCCTGGTGGCACAGTTGTTACGTTTGCGCACTTTGCTTTGGGGGCCTGGGGTTCGCTGGTTTGCATCCCAGGCGCGGACACACACACCATCATCAAGCCATGCTATGGCAGCATTCCACATACAAAATAGAGGAAGACAGGCAACAGATGTTCGCTCAGGGCCAACCATCCTCAGCAAAAAAAAAAACCCAAAACCCAAAACATCTTTTATCTGTCTTAACAGCTATTCAAGCAAAAGATAATGCTCATTAAGTAAGGTAACCTGTTGGGGAGTCAGGTCAGCTACGGCATAGGCACTTCTTAGAAGATCAGTTTGGGCCACCGACACTAACCATTAGGAGGAGGGAATGCTCCTATGAGGCACAGATGGGCACTTACTGTGTACACAGTGACCTGAAAGTTCAACTATTTGAGTAAGGATAAATATTTGGTTCTTCCAGGGCTACCTTCACGTTGAATGTTATTTCCTCCATGACGTACACGCGTTCAGGAAATGCTTTAGCCACCTCCTCCACACTGTTGAAATATTGCACTGGCTCCTTTATATCTCGGTCTTGTTCCAGCAGCTTGAATTGCCCTAAAATACATGATAAAGGGAAGAGATGTGAGATGTTGACGCTGGACTGCTGTCACCATGGCGACCGCATCCCTTTCCTCTCGCCCACTCTTCTATGTCAAAGGCTTCTGATTATTATCATTTTTAAAACAAGTTACCATGGCAGAAGGTTTCCTTAAACTGGAATACATATTTAAAAATCACTTAGAAATGAAAACAAACGTATATTTTTTCTTTTTTTTTTTTGCTTACATTAACGTTTATTCACAGAGGACCAAAATCAAACTCAATGGATGCTTACTTATAATTTGATCTCAAAGTGAAAACTTACTCTGTTGTAAGTGGTTGCTCGTTTGTTTTTAAACGGTCAGTCACCTTGTCATTTAGTTGTAATAAGGCCCACACATATTATATTCTAAAACCAAGCCCAAGTGGCCTGGGCAACTAATTTTTTTAAAGTTAGAATTTTAAAAATTTGCAAAGAAAACAGAATAACCTAGTAGATCCTTGGCTTTCACAGATATCCTCGGTTTCAACAATATGTGGGTGAGGCTGAGGGCTGACGAGCTGCTATCATTTGCATGTTGCTGCAGCACCAGAGTGAAGCGTAAGCAGCAAGTGAGGCTGGGCCGGGGGCGGGGTGTGAGGGTGGTGAGCCTCCTTCCAGTGAATGAGGTGCTCGGTATCTGGGGCAACATGTGGCTTCCTTCCTTCCTTTTTATTGCTGTGTATGAAATTCAGGAGGGTCGAATACACTGTTATGGTATCCACAATTTGGGAGACTGTTGAAGAACTTTGAACATATTCCCAAAAACGTCAGGGATCTATTATGTTGTTTATACATTTTCAATATTTATGATACTACTGCTATATTCTAGAGGAGTTGTTTTCTGTTTAGAATAAAAGATCATATATAATGAAATCAATGACATAGTGTTTCTTAGCAGTCATTTTCTGAATGATGTTTACAATATAACACTTGAGAAACCTGAAAAGGAATTAAAGCTATTATGAGGCACATTTCTCAGCATGTGTTCATGGGGCATCACGCAGAAAGAGGGAATCTTTCATTCATACTCTCATTTTTTTTTAAGCATCTATTAGGCGGAGACATTACTCTAGATGTTGGAGGTAAATCAATAAATAGACCAGGTAAAAATCTCTGTCATCCTGAAGTTTACATTATAGTGGGAGACAGATGGTAACACAATAAATGAGCAGAGTATATAATATGTTAGAATGTGAAAAGTACTGTTAAAAATAGGGCACGGTGAGGGGGTGGAGAACGCAGGGTGTCCAGAGTAGGTATGGCTAAGGCAGTGACCTTTGATGTAGGGGAGAGAGTGGCGTGCTTGGTACCTGGGAGTTGAGTTGTCAGGAATCTAAACACAGGCAACAGCCTATGCAAAGACCCTCAGATGAATGGGTGGGTGCCTGCCTGGTATGTTGCCAGCGTGGCTGGAATGGGATGAGTAAAAGTTAAGAGGAAGAGAAAGAAAGTCAGTGAAATAACAGGTGGTCAGCTTGTGTACAGCTTTGAAGAATTAGAGCTTTTCATCTGAATGGGATGGGGAGCCACCGGGGCTGTGAGTGGGGAAGAGGTGGTCCAGCCACTGCTATAGAAGGATGACTCTGGCTGCTGTGTTGAGAAGAGACTGTAAAGGTGCGAGCTGAAGAGGCAGAGACACCAGTTAGGAGGGTCCTGCAATAATCCAGGTATGAGAGGGCAGGGATTTGGAAGAGGTGAAAAGGTGGTAGGAATCTGGCCTGAGCAGCTGAAAAAATGGAGTTGCCATTAACTGAGATGGGCAGGTTTGGAGGGATGGGGGTAGGACCAGGCATTCAGTTTGGACAGGTTAAGTCTGAGATGTCTATTTGACATGCAAATGGAGATATCCCAAAATCTCTCTGATGGACATGTAAGGATGGAGGTCAGGAGAAAGGTCTGACTGGAAATAGTAAACCTGGGAGTCATCAGCACATAGATGACATTTAAAGCCATGACACTTTAATGATCCTGACCATGGGCTTAAGTGTAGACAAAGAGGTCTAAGGTTTGAGTCCTGGGAGACTGAGAAGGACTGGCCAGAGGAGTAAGAGAAAAATCCAGAAGGGGTGCATTCTAGAAGCCAGGTGATTTGAGTGCTTCAAGGAGAAGGAGTGAGAGTGATGTCAAATGCTGCTGAGGGGACTGTGAAACGAGGACTGAGAGGTGTTGGATTTAGCAGCTTGTATTTATTCGATTTGATACGAGCAGTGAAATAGTTGGGCCAAAAGCCTGACTGAACTGGATTTAAGAGAGAACGAGAAAGGAGAACTGGGAATAACAAGAATGGATAACAGATGGGGTTGGGGGAGTTTTGCTATGACGGGAAGAGAGATGGAGTGGTAGCTAAAGAGTGGAAATGGAATGGGATCTAGGGAATGTTTTTGTTGTCCTTAATGTGATGGGAGAAGTAACAGCATGTTTGGATGCTGATGGGAATGACCAACAGATGATGAGAGGAATTACTGGAGCATATCCTTGAGTAGGCAAGGGGACCTCGGAGCAAAGGGGCTGGACTTCAAGAGAAGTTCATCTGTGATGAGTTCAGTGGACGCTCCCTTTATTGTTCCAATTTTTCCAGCAAAAGTTGGAAGAAAGGCATCCAGCTGAGAATAAGGTTCAGAGAGGAGGTGTTGGAGGGTTAAGAAAAGATAAGAAGATTGTAAAAAGCCCAGTGAGAGTGAATAACATTATATGATTGCTAGGCAGCCATAAGTTCCCACTTGAGGTTCATGGTCATGAATTAAAAGGGAAACCAAACAGTATGGTTGTGTGTTTTTCTCTAGCCAATGTCTGATGCACAGGGGCAGGCACAAAGTGGGCAGAGATTTGGATTCAACCAGGGGTGTGAAATTGCCCAGTGGATATGAGATGTGAAAGAGGGGCAGAGGAGTCAGGATGTACGCAAGGGAGTGACTATGACAACTGTCCATGGAACGTGAGCTGGATTCAACATCTTGGGAGGGAGAGAAGAGGATGAAAAGAGTAATGAGATCATTAGATGGAAGATTTGCATGGAATTGATTTCTGTACCCTGGAGGGAGTAAGCTCAAGAGCCAGGCAGACGAGAGTAGTCAGAGTGGCATAAATGCAACTGAGATAATGGAGGGATGCAGTTATGATGATGACACAGTCTAGGGGGTGACCCTGGGAGGTAAAGGTTGAGGTGGCGAGAAGCTAAAGGAACTGAGAAGCCAGGAGTAATAGAAGGATCGTATACGTATGCATTGAAATCCCCAAGAATGAGGAGCGAGCATTGCTGGAGAGAATGGCAGTGAGCCAGGAGTGAGAATTATGGAGAAATGAGGGAAGAATCCTAGGCTTGGTAGATAATTGCAACAACAATGGGGTAGCAGGTGATACAGTCTGATGACAAGAGATTTAAAGCTGAGAGTTTTTAGGGAGGAGTGGAATAGAAGGGTCAAGTTAGCAAGAAAGAGCATAGAGACAACTTGATCTTAACCTTGGGGCAAAAAATAGAGAGGGCTTCAGGTGAGCAGTGTTTTCAGGGCCTCTCCAGGTTTGAGTTTAATAAGATAAAAGTAATTTCAGAGAAGAGTTTAAGGATAAAGGGATTTTGCTGGTGATGGACCTTGATGGGAGAGTTTTCAGGAGTTAAGGGGTAGGTGACAAGAACAAAATAGAGGATGCACCTCGACATGATGTAACAGCTCGTATACCTTTTAGAAGTGTGCAGTAGTATAAATAACACATCCAAAAATACAGTCAAAGTATGTTAGATTATATCCTTTTCACACAAAAAAAGAATTTTTAAAAAATCAAGATTATGGCAATTTCAATACCACTTAAACAAATTCTGCCACCACAACAAATTAAACTTTTCATTTGTCTTTATTCTACTTTGCCCAGGTACAAATTCTTAATAATTATAGTGAATCTACAGTTTTATACTCTGTTCCTACATTTTCCCACACTACTACACTTGTAACGTTTGCGTAGCATTTCATAATGGATTTAACTATTTTTCTATTCTTACACAATTAGTCTGAGTTAGGCAGATGCCTAACTGAAGTTCAAACTCTGCCACTTGCAAGTTTTATGATACTGGCAAATTACTAATCCGTCTGAGCCTGTCTCCTTGCCTGTGAAGTGGGGACACTTCAAAAGGCTGCTGTGAGGATTAACTGAGATGATGAATTTAAAGAACTGAGCACAAGTAACCATGTAGCAACTCTCAGCTCCCTTTCCTCTTTTCCAGATGCACAGAGATTTTCTTTTCTTTTTTTGGTTTGCATGTTTCGGATACATTTTCTAGAGTGGGCTTATTAAAATCAAAGGAAATCACACAATTCTTTGTGTTTAACATTCATGGCTATATTGCTTTCCAAAATACCTAAACCAATCTCTACTTCTACCAGCAGCGTATGTGCATCCTAGCAGGACCACAATCTTGCCAACACTGAATATTTTTTTCCAATTATTTAATTGAAACCATAAAGGTTATAACATTGTATAATTTCAGGTGTACATTATTATTTATCAATTTCTGTATAGACTGCATTGTGCTCACCATCAGTAGTCTAATTTTTAACTGTCACCATGCACATGCGCCCCTTTATCCTTTTCACCCACCCCTAACCCCCTGCCCCTCTAGTAACCACTAATCTGTTCTCTTTCACTGAGTATTTTTTAAATTAGGTAGTTAAATGGGTATTACAAAGCATCACTTTCTTGTATTAATCTGCACTTCTTTGAAGATCAGTGAAGTTAAACATTTGAATAACTGCATAAATGTATAATAAATATATTTGATATACTCTAAATTTCTCTTAACTTCTAGAGAAAGATATCTAAAAGTCTATTGGATATTTATACTTGTAAATCCTATTAGCACCAAATTCAACATGTCTAAACTCGGGAACCACAAAGCCTCACACACAATCGGCGCTTAATAAATGTTTACTGAATCAAAGACAGAAAATTACTTTAGTCCTGGGATTGGCAAACAATGAAGTGATGTGTTAGTAACCGCAGGTTTTCAAGGTTATAAATAAAAGGTGAACTACATTATTTTATACAAGGTTTGTCTGTTTCTGAAGATTAGATGAATGTTTTCACCCATCAGAGAAAGAAAGCAATCGTGTATTATCTATCTACTTAAAAATCATTATTTGAATACTGTAAAGAACCTCAAGAAATACCTTTTGGACAAACCCAAAGAATAGATCAGACAAGCAGTTAAAATGATCTTCCAGATGAAATAGACAATCTTTCAGCATCAGGATGTGACATACACGGGGACAAAAGTAGTCACTGCTGAGAGCTCACATTTACAGATCCATTTGGTTGGAATATCCAGAACCATCTGACAGAGACACCAGATATTTGCCAACATTTCCAATTATCTGTAATTATGATATATATTTCCTAATTTGTTAAAAAGAGTAAGAAAAGAAATTGTAGATTTGGAACCTGAATATAATTCAAGCTATTGTTAAACTAGGTATAGTTCGTGAAAACTTACAAAGGATATCATCTTTCTATGATTATGAAATAGTTTAAGTTTGTGATCAATATTTTAGAAAATTTTCCTAAGAGGGGGGATCTGTATAGATGCCAAACATTCATTAAGTGGTCTGCAGATGTTCAGTCTCTGAGCTAAGAGATTAGCTGAAAGCTACATGCCTAAATTCCATTCTGTCCCTTCAGAAATAGGGCCAAGGATGTGTCACTGCCCCCTACCACTTCTGTATCAAATGAGAAATTACACAATAGGGCTGCCTAAGAGAAATACACCGTAAGCCACACATGCAATTATATATTTTCTGGTGGCCACAGTAAAAAAGTACAAAGAGGTGAAATTAATTTTAATAATGTTTTAGGTAAATAAATGTTTTTTTATTTAAAGCATCTAAATTCAATGTAAGAATCATTAATGAGATATTTTACATTCTCTTTTTTCCACATTAAGCCTTTTAATTCCTGTGCACGTTTCACACTTGTGGCACACCTCAGTCCACACTAGTCACACCGCCAGCACTCAATAGCTGCACGTGGCTAGTAGTTGCCGAACTAGACAGCGCAGGTCCAGAATCTCTGGGTTCCCTTAAAACTGTGATAGCAGATACTGTTCAAGCCCTTAAATAAAGATCATGTGATGCAGTCCTCTTAGGGGAAAAAAATGTATCTCCTGACAAAATAAGATGTTTCTTCTCAAGTAACAAGAGCTTTAGAACACTCCTACTTTCTTTTTCTTGACCTGGTTGTCACGATGCTGATATTTTGGTTCATATAACAAAGCCTGGGTTTCTTGACAGAACTACCTCTATCTCTTTAACACCTTTCTTCTTCTCTTCCAGCTTCGGGGCTTGTTTTTTAAGCATTCTTTAGTTATTTTCTATTGTATTTATACCCTTATACTATTAGCCTCCAATATATTTTGGCTTATGGACCAAATGAATAAAACCATATTTGGTTTGGCTGTGGTCAGTACTAAGCTGTATAAATTCTAAACTTCTAGCCTCATCTATGTTTGTCACTGGCCAGTAAGACTTCAGTATCACTTACACATAGGAGCACTTACAAGAAGCTGTTCTGAGAACAATTAACATACACAGATGAAAGAATACCCAATAAAGAATAAAAATAAAGTTAACAGCTAAACATGACCAAATGTTACAAATTGTAACATGTGAACATATTGTACATCAGAAAAATAGACTTCTTACATTCATTCTTTTACCTCTTTATTGAATATCCAGTATAGTTACTTAACTTCTCTCTCCTCTTTTCCATAGTTTCTTCAGACTGGCCATGGAAAATTTTAGTTTATATGTTTCTTTGTGTACATATATTATTATTTTAAACATTTTTCTGTCATGTGTTTAATTATCTAAAACCAAATAATTACTTTACATTTCTTACATCCCACAAATGCCTTTAAAATCTAAATATATCAAGTATCTTAATGCAACGTTTTAAACACTGGGTCACAGTACATATGCAGCTTCCTATTGCAGGGGTTGGCAAAGTTGTTCTGTAAATATTTTAGTCTTCATGGGCTAAATGGTTTCTATTGCAACTACTCAACTCTGGCGATCTATCTTGAAAGCAGCCACAGACAACATGTAAACGAATTGGAGCAGCTGCGTTCCAATCAAATTTTATTTACAAAAACCAGCAGCAGGTCTGATTTGGCCCTCAGGCCACACTGTTTGCTGACCTCGGTCCTGCTGGAAGGAATGGAAAGTAGAGATCGGCGTAGTGGCAAGAAGACAAGACATTAGAAGTAAAATGGTCAGTCCTTATATTCCAACAGTCCTAAATAGTTAGACCGAGGTCTCTTCTAAGGTACTTGAAACCAGATCCTAAGCTGACCCATGTTCATCTTAGAATGGTAGTTTTTTGTTTAAATAGGAGTCTAAAATAGAGATGTGTAAGCTATAGAGGTGGATTGTATTAGAAGAACAATGCACATAACCAGCAAACGTGAATGCCCACATTCTCTCACTGTATTTTATCAGACCAAATTCCTGTGAACTTCTAACTTAGCTTCTATTCTATTCTTTTATAAAACAATATGACACTTTCAGATGCGTCAACTTAAAGTACTCTTCTACAGTGTCTGCCATAGCTTGGAAGTCCGAACTTGTCAGAGTCAGACCTTGCAGACAATCTAAAGAGTTAAGAGCTAGTTCCCTGCCAAAATGTGAAATCAATTTACATAACACATATTCCCACAACCCCCACATGGAGGAACTAATTTTTTAACAGACCATTTCATGAATAACAGAGGCTCTGTGCCACCAAATAAAAACATTTGGAAATTGTCAAAACATCTGTTCTGAGATGTTACTGTCAAACTCCGCTCTTGGAGAGGGAGGAAACTGCATTGTCTTTCAACAGCTTTGACGATTTCATAAAAACGTCTCCATTGCGAGAGCTGTTCCATCTGCAGGACCCTGAAACTCCCAGGAACTAAATCAACACCACCGACATGCTCATCGATTACAGTTTAAATAAATTTAAGGTAATAGATACAAAGCAAAGATTGGGACTATATTGCACCGCTTTCGTGATATGTTTCTGAAACTGTGTTACATAATTAGTATGTTGATGAGAAATAACATCATTCAGAAAATATCCATTTTTGTGTATGTGTCTCTCACAATAATCACAGTGATTTACCTCAAAATGGATGACACATTAAGCACAGCTAAGAGGCCCGAAGTCTTCCCCGAGGCATCTAAGTTTCCAGCACCTGTACAATGCTGAAAGGGCTACACTTTCTCCTTTCCTTAGAGGGAAAAAGTCACTTGTCAGAAATGAAAAATGGAAACAAACTTTGCTAATTAAGAAGAGAGAGCAACGATGCAGAAAAGCATAGAAATACCAGGGAGAGTTAGAGGTGGTCAAATTCAGGTCTGTTATGTTTGTTATTGGCTGGGAAGTTATGGTCAATGGTCAGTGGGAAATAAGTTCCGTGCCACTGGTGAACATGGGACTCCCCGTACTTTGTGCTTCCCTGATCCCCGTGATTGCCGGTAATGAGAACGGTCTGTGGTAAATCTTTTACAGCTATGATTTTACTATTTTCCCTCCCTTCAGCACAGTGGTCGACTTCATGTGTGTAAATAAAAAGAAATGGAATGAGAGCTGAGGCCTCTAGTATCCATCTGTGGGCCCATAACTCAAGTGAACAACAACATTCCACGGTGTTTCCCTCATTGCTGGGAGCAGAAAAACGCTGCATAAACCAGGATAGAAGAGAAAGCAACAGCAACAAAAATGGCACCAGAACACCACAGCAACTTAAGAATGGCTAAAATGAGCAAAAATGGTTAAGAAAAAGGAACCCTGGAATGTTGAAAATGCCAAGACTATGTCTGTGTCATTCACTGTGGTACCACCAACATTATACCAAACATGGCATAAAGCAGCTGCTTATTAAATAGTGAATGAATGAATAAAATCTTCTCATACCTCTTTCAGAGACAGGCCACCAACACTAAATTAGGTGGATTCGAGTCAGTTGTGCAAATGAAATATATTTTACATGCTTCAAATAACCAGACCTTAAAACCACAGGGCCATTTCCAAATGTGAAGAAATGAGCAATTCTCAAGTAACGGAAACAACAAACCAGTTGTCATTTTTCAAGAAGGAAATAATCCTGGGCAGGAATCTGCACTACACTCAAGATTTAATCTAAAAACTACTCTTGTATTTCATCTTTTTCATGCATACACGCTGGAGTTTCTACAGGATCGAAATGTAAAAGTAGGATTGCCAAGTAAAAGATAGGCATCTTGTTATTTTGAACTGTACCAACCAATATGTTGCCTTTTAAAAAGTTTACGTAAATATTCACTTCCACCAACAATTTATGAAAACTCATTTACCTAAATTTACCAATACAGTTGGTGAGCCACTCAGCTTCCCTTTTCTTGAGTAATGGGAAGAGTTTTAAAGATTACTTAACATGTGTAATTGCCAAAAAACCTCAAATAGTTCCAGGGGGTATAGGGTGAAAAGTAAGCCTCTTTCCCAATCTTACCCTCAGCTCTCCTCCCAGAGGCAGCATTATCATTCTCTTCCACATCTGTCCAGAGATGGGATCTGATACAGTCTATCTGCACATATAATGCCACTCTTTTCGAAACAAATGGTAGCATTCTGTACAGTTCTTTCATCATTCCATAAAAATCTCTCATTCTTTTTAAGAGCTGCATGGTATTCCACCCCGTGCAAATTCCCTAACTAATTTAACCAGTCCCCTATTGATGAGCATTCAGATTTATTCCAATCTTTTTCAGCCACAGTGATGCTGAAGTTAATACCCTTGTAGTGAGGGCTTTGCATATTTAATGCAAGTACATTGGTGGAAAAAATGCCTAAATGTGGCATTGCTGGTCCAAAGGGTAAGTACATTTTTATCTTTGATAGATATTGCCAAACTAACCTTCACAGAGTTTATGCCCACTTATACTCCCACCACCAATGTATTTCCTCATACCTTTCCTAACAGTTTATTGCCAAACTTTTTTATTATCTTGCCAATCTGGGTGAAAAATAGTATCTCATTGAGATTTTAATTGCATTTTTCTTACTATAAAGGTGGATTCAATTATTTTTATGATAATTAAGCAATTTCTATTCCATATTGTGTGACTTTTCTTATTACCAATGCAGGGGATAGTGAAAGTGGAATCAGGAGAAAAGAGGTAAAGAAAGAATCTCTGCACAAAGGCTCAAGACATAGAACCACAGAGATTAGAAATTAAAGCCAAAGAACAGAAAGAAAACATCAACCCCAAAATGATGAATTTCATCATAAATATCTGTGGGTATTTCTATTTATTTCTCCATCTGAGATTATGCAAAACAAGTGGTCAGACTATTACTTTTAATTCTGAAACTCCCATCCTTGAACTTAAAGACATGGATTCAAAACTGAATCATTCTGGGACACACGTTTTACCCAGTCAAGCTATTTTACACCATGCAAATGGTTTCCCTATTTTTTGAAAATGGGAACATTACATCTAATTGGTCACTTGCTTCTTCAGAATTATCAGAAATTTTCTGAGGCACAATGATTGTAAACACAATGGAATCTAAAAACGTCTTAGATTTGAACATCGTCACTAACAGGTGATGGTGGGGATCTCAGGTTCATCTTCATCTTTCTTCTCCTATACTTATTTTTCCCTCTCCTTGAAATCTCTTTGTCCTCAGTACTCACTGCTGCTATTCTGGTTTTGATCCGCATTACTTCATAACGGTTTTGCTGCTTCAGATTTTAAGCCCATCCCCATCTCTGCCCTGTATTATCACTTCATTCATCTTAAAACACAACCTGAGTACATTTCACCTCACTCAAGAACCTAAGCGTTCAATACACACCTATAGAATAAATGAATAAATGAGTGTATAATAGCTACCTAACTTTTTTTTTTTTTTTTTTTTAATTTTATTTTTTCCTTTTTCTCCCCAAAGCCCCCCGGTACATAGTTGTGTATTCTTCGTTGTGGGTCCTTCTAGTTGTGGCATGTGGGATGCTGCCTCAGCGTGGTATGATGAGCAGTGCCATGTCCGCGCCCGGGATTCGAACTAACGAAACACTGGGCCGCCTGCAGCGGAGCGCGCGAACTTAACCGCTCGGCCACGGGGCCAGCCCCAGCTACCTAACTTTTAACCCAAGCACAGGCCCCTCTGCCTTAGCTTTCCAGTCCCTCCATGATCTGGTTGCACTCAGCTTCTGCAGATGTTTCCTTGCCACCTGAGCAATCGATACTCATTCTCTCTGCTCTGTCTTTGCTCATGCTCTTTTTTCAGTCTGTACACAACTCTGGATCCTTTTAGAGCCATTCTAAGTTCTGTGCATGACCATCTTTCTTCTCCCACTTTCTCAGCTCTCCTGGGGGACCTCCTCTATCATTTTGGCTTCAAGGACCACCTGTAAGCTGACAACACACCAGCCTTCCCTCCAGCCAGATCTCCTGAATTCCACATGGTCTATCCAATCAATACCTGGTGCATATCTCTACTGGCTCTCCCAAAAAGATCTCAAAATCAATATATGCAAAACTGAACTCATCTTTTTACTTTTTCAATAAAGTAGCCACCCAAATCAGAAACCTGGGTGGTCATCCTTGACTCCTCCCTTTCCCTAATCTCTCACATCCAGTGGTGTCAGTTCAACTCCATCCCTTTCCCATAACAATCAACTCCTTTCTATCTCCACTACTACTGCATATTCCACCACATCACCTCTCACTTTGGCCAGTTTTCCTAGTTGAAGGCTTTGCCCCTTGACTTCCTTTCCAGGAAACCATCCTTTACACTACTGCTTAAAATTAAAATCTAATCATATTTTGAACATGGATAATTTACAAAGGATTTATTTACAACAGGGGACTATTGATAACAATGTGGGTGGGCTGCAAGGGAAGTAGAATGATAACCTGGTGACAGTAAAGAGATGTCACCACCAAAGGCCTGAAGGGAAAATGGGAGTGGCTAGTGACTGGAAGGAGAAAGTTATGTAAATAAGGTCACCTTGAGAAGGGGAGATGCAGCTGTTTCCAGGTGGTCTTTCAAGGGAGGAAGCCAGGAGAATAAAGACCTTGACCTCGCTTTATTTCTGCCTGTCTCCTGCTGGGGCTATTTACCCATTGGCTGACCTTAACTGAAATTCAAAGGGCATGAGAGTCTGCTGACATAGCCCTACAGGTCAGCCTCTGGGGTGGAGCAGGGTAGAGGCAGTAGAGAATGGAATGGGGATGAGGAGCAACATAGGAGATGTGTACCCCCCATCTTCTGATTAAAAGACTTTGGGGGTACAAATACACCTCTAAGATCTGACTCTCACTTTCCTCTCATCATGATAAAACCCATCTAGATCCATCCACAGTGAATTATGCCTCTTCTCACACTGAACTCGATCTGGAATGCCTTTCCTTTGTTCCCAGGTTTGGTCAATCTACTTATCCAAAACCAATTCACTCATCACTGACTCTATATAAAAATCTTCTTATCTCAGGTACATAATTGAACACACTCTTTTGTGATCTTATTATCTATCTCTAGATTTTTACCCAAGCATGTATAATATTTTATTTTCTTCGTTTACACGTCTATCTTTGTAAACTAAATAGTAAACTCCCTAAAGAAAGCAGGGGATGTATCTTTTTATTCCCAGTGCCCAATACTGTACAGGACACACAGTAGGTACTTAGTAAACAACGGCTGAATGAGGGAATGAATTTAAGCATCGGCTCAAGTCCAAAGTCATCCATGAAGCTTTCCCTGACAATCTCAGCCTATGCTGATCTTTATTCATATTTATTACCAGAGTTTAATGTTTAATTATTCCCTACTTACTTCACCTGTTTTTCTATTGTTCTCTCAGACCACAGGCCCCTGACAGCAGGAATTGTGTCTTCTGCTTCTCTGACAGCACAGTTTGAGTCCATACTAGAAACTTAATAAACGCTTATTTTGAAGAGTAAGTATTCAGAGCAGGAGAAATACATATTTTTTTTGGAGTCTCAAAACCAAACACTTACATGACCAGAAAAGTCTTATAAATTGGTAAAATTGACAAAAAGGTAGAGATGGCAACCTCATAGCTCTAGCATCTGCTGATTTCCAGAGGCAAGAAATCTAGGTTTTTATGTAAACATGTCCAATTTTTAATGGTTGGCTAAAATAAAACATCTCATTTAATCCAGGGACCAGTATGCACTTCTAAGACAGACGAGGACATAGCTGTGGTTTTGATGCGGGGTCGGTGAGCCGAGGAGTCAAAAGAAAGATTTCTTAGACTCTCAAGATCTGGCAGTAGTGCTCTTTTATTTGGAGAATAGTGTGGAATAGCATGGGGACAGGACCCATGGGCAGTCAGAGCTTCTGCTGCCGCCGCTTCTGCTGCCCCCACTGGCATGGGGACAGGACCCATGGGCAGGCAGAGCTGGTGCGTGAGGACAGGACCCATGGGCAGTCAGAGCTTCTGCTGCTGCCCCGAGTTGAGGGTTAGGGCTAAATTTAAGGCATAGGTATATGATTCATCTCTTTACAAGACAAAGGAAAGAACATGAAAAAAAGTTAAAATGGTATCAGTGCAGGTGGGGTCTGGTCATTGGGTGATCCCAAGACTTTTAGACAAGAATCAAATCGGATTAAGTAAAGGTTAGAAAGGTTAGACGCCACCACCCTAAACCAGTTACATGAGATTGCCAGACAGCAACCAACTGAAGTTCTTGCCTTCCCCATTAAGAATTTCTAGGGATAAGGTCACCTCTCTTCTTCTTCCTGGTACAGAGAGGGAGGCACCTTTTACAGATAGAGATTTACCTTACAAATGTAAATGTGTCCCAACAAGGGCAAGTTCCATTCCCCAGAGCCTCCTTCCCTGTCCCAGTTTATTGAAAGCAATCAGCCCAAAACAATCCTGATGCCAAAGAGACATATCCTGGGGTGGCCAATTTCAGGTCCCTACAAGGTCATCCCCCTTCCTTCACAAGTGCAAATGTCTCTCAAAAGGGCAAGCAAAATTCCAGTCCTCGGAGCCTGCTTCTCATCTGTAGTTTTAAAAGTAACCAGCCTAAAAATCCTCATCATAAACCGTTTTAAAATTAAGCAGCCTAAAAGTCCTCATCAGTTTGACCAAGGGCTTACAACATCACTGATCTAGATGATGCTGTATGTAAGTGGTTGAATATTGGTCAGGAAACGTTCAAGAAATTTGGGTGGGAAGTCTAGGCTCTTGGAGTGCTTCATTCTTTCTTAAACTGAAACAAGGACCTCAAGTAGGAAGCCTCTGTTTACAGATTTGAGCATAAGCCTTATGACCAAGCTCATTGAAGACCTATATTGTTGACAGCTATCTGTCTAGACATATCTCGAGGTCCTCCTTCTTCTGGCCTGCCAAATATATTCAATCTAAAAAATGGTAATAAAGGATGGTAGGTCCTGCCTGACTCTGAATGTCAGAATATGTTAAACGCCAGCACTAACTGACAAAGAATTAAAACAGAGAATCACATAATAATCAACTTCTTAAGAAAGAGATTTGATTGGATGCATAAAGACAAAATAGAAAAGAAAGAGGAGTCTGAGCCTCTGGACCAGAGCCATCTCAGGAAGATTCTTTACAGCCAGCCTGCTCTCACTCGAAAGGCGTTCAGACACAGGACCTCACTCAACAATCCAAGGCGGTGGGTGGTGATGATTAGAGACTTTACCTATGAGGAATCTGAAGCTAGCAGAGATTAAGGAATGTGCCTTTGGTCACAGTGAGCCAGTAGCAAATCCAGGATTCTAACTCACGTGTTCTGAGCCCAAGTATACCTTTATTATGCTGCTTCCCCATACCACAAGAACCTCTTTTCACATGATAAGGTCAACAGGGTGAGGGGCTGGCTATGCCTTGTCTGTTACTGAAGAAATATCCAAAATCTAGTAGGAAGAAGGGTCATTTACTATGAATACATGCAATGAATTCTTCTTTGATAGTTTGAAGGGCTATTCAAATAGACTGTTTCATTTAATCCCCCAAATGACCCTAGCAATTGGTTAAATGATAAAAAATACCTTCATTAAAGTGTAACTTAGGATGACTAAAGCATGGAAGATACATGGTGTCACTGATAATTTACCCATTCTGTGGAATCAGAAACCAGCTATCTTTTTAAATGTCTGGTATTGTAGCTAATCACCAGGACAAAGCAGCTGCTTCTATTAAGGATCAAAACCCTATTTGAGGTAGGATCCTTTTGGAGAAATATAAAATGATCTATTTATCTACATAAAAAATTAAGACCTGCAAAAATAAAACAAAGTTTTATTTGTAGAATTTTAAATCATATATTTTGAAAAGGGAAGAGGAAAGCAAAGGTAAACAGAACATGGGAAGCAGGGAAGAGAAAAATGAGGAGTAAAGGAAATATGGAAACAGATTAAAAAAGAAAATGGGACATAAAAATCTGCAAAGAAAAAAATGTTACGCACAGATAAACACAATTTCAACCCAGACAAAGGAAAGGAAGACTACGCCAACGCAGATGGACAAAATATGGATGTACACCACAGACAGACTTGAAAGCTATGTTGTCATTTTACAACTTCAGGCAAAAATGAAGGCAAACTGTACAGAACTAACGTTGAGGTCTAGGAGTTTTCAATACTATGGTTCTTATGATACATATTTCTCTTCCATGCCTTATGGAAATATTTAAAAAGGAAAAAGAGAGCCAAACTGCATGTCCAAAGTGTGGGGAGGGTGAGGAAAACACTCAAGGATTTTAACATTCCACCATTACTTCTCTATTGAAACATGACCCCATTCTTGGCTTCTTATTTGCTCCCTTTTCCACAGCCCAACAGTAAACTCCCACACACCAGAGGGACCACAGAGGAGAGACAATAATATAAGCAGCTGCTCAAGCTGTGGTTTTCATTAGGAAAAAAAGTGCCTTGATTATAAGGGATTTAGATTTTAACCTTTCAGCCAAGACTGAAGTGATTAAAACTCCATGTAGAGAAACACGAATGGTTTCTTAAAAGTATGATGCAGAACATACTAAGCATTATCAAAGAGGGATGGGGAGGACAGTCCAAATTTTAATGCCCAGCTTGGCTTAGTGCATGGCCTTGGATATGGGAAAGCCAGCAAAGACCCAAAATAAAAACATACTATAAAAGTCCTAAATTGCATTTCTGTAAAGGTTAGGGATACATTTCACCAAATTCTTTAGTTACAAAAAGCAAGGCAATCAAGTCATAAAAGATATGGAGGAAACCTGAATGCATATTACTAAGTGAAGGAAGTCAATCTGAAAAGGCTATATACTGTGTGATTCCAAATATATGACATCCCGGAAAAGGCAAAATGATAGAGACAGAAAAAAAGATCAGTGGTTTCCAGGGGTTAGTGGAGAGGGAGGGATGAATAGAGGAGAGGATTTTTAGGGCAGTGAAAATACTCTGTATAATATTACAATGGCGGATACATGTCATTAGACTTTTGTCCAAATCCATAGAATGTACAACACTCAAAATGAATCCTAATGTAAACTATGGATTTTGGGTGATGATGATGTGTCAATGTAGGTTCATCGATTGTATTAAATGGACCACTCTGGTGGGGGATGTTGAAAATGGGGAGGCATGTGTGGGGGCAGGGGTTATATGGGGAAATGTCTGTACTCTCCCCCTTAATTTTGCTGTGGATCTAAAACTGTTCTAAAAAAATAAAGCAAAGCAACTCCCTAAGGTTTGCATTTGATACAAGAGCAGAGCCAAGGTATGACATACCCAGAGCCAAGCATGTTCTGTTCTCATGGCTCAGCACAAGGGTTGTGACTTCCGATTTGACACGCACTCTGTGGTTATCATTTTGTCTCCACATCTTCGCACAGCAGTTAAGTGCATGAACTTCTGGAATTGAAATGCTGGCTTTCCCTCCTACTGTGCCACCGTGGTTAAGTCATAACCTCCTACACCTCCACCCGTCTCCTAGTTCTATAATACAAGGGCAATAAAACCAACATCAGTTATTGGGATGATTAAACATAATATAAAGGGCTTAACACAATAAGTGGCACATAAGGGCTCCATAAACATATATATCAGAGAGAAGTCAAATGTGACACAGGTGTATACCTGTCATGAATGAAAAGCAGTGTAATCATGCATTTATTCTGATTGTCTTACTGTTTAGGAGAAAGACAGTAGCTCCTTCTTATATTAATCCTGGAAAAACTCATCCAGAAGCTGAGACATCAGAAAGTACACCAAATTTGACACTGATAAGGAAGTGGCACAACTAGTAGCTGGGTAGATGGGAAGAAAGAGAGGAGAGAGAAACACAGAAGATGGGAATGCGGGCAGATGCACTGCCACCTGGTTGGAGACTCTGGTTCTGGGAAAGATAGGGAACGGAGATAACAAATGTTATCTTTTCTATGACAGGCTGCCTACAGAACCCTCTGCTTAATGAAGAGAAATTCCAACTAAAATGTCTCATGCTTAAAACATAATTACTCTAATATAGTTGTGACCACAATGACTGTGGATGAGAGTCCTATGCTCGTTAGCAACCAGTCAAAATTGCAGTAAAACCCGGAAACTCCAGTAAAATGAAAAGGCCCTACATGACAGAGAACCCCTCGTTCTTGTCAAATCTTTTTTTTTTTTTAATTAAAAAATGGAGCAGCAATAGCCTTGCTGTTGTTCTGAGACTTGGGGCTCCATTTTTGTTAAAGTGTTTAATGAATGAGCACGCTTTCAAACAGTAAGTGCGTACCTTTGCCCTACACTCCCGAACCAGGGAATGGTTTTCCCCTCCACCCCCTCACAAAAGAACTACTCTCTCTTCCTTTGTTTTCTTTAGTCTTTGCTGACAAAACGCCCCTGCTCTTCCTCCCTTCTTCCAATACTTCATTTTCATCCAAATGCCTCCACTTTGATTCACCACAGATCCAGCTTATTGAGCATTCTCTCCTGCCTTTCAGGTTTTGTCCCTATTCCATGTTAAACACGCTGCGGTGTAAGTGCAGGACTGCGCTCAGAAAAATATTCCATCCAACAAGGGCAGTTATGTAAACCCAGCTGCTTCTGGCAGGAACCTCTGATGGGATAAACAAGGCTGGAGAGAAAACGTACTTGGAGAGGAGTGACTTTGTCAGGGCACAGAGATACATTTCAAATAAAAATACTCTTGTTTCTAATGTAAAAGCAGGCTTTTGATAAACCTAAGTCACTGGGGAAATTTAAAAGAACAATTAGGACTGAGTCAGCAGCTATGATTTCTGAAACTGTACTAAGGGGACTGTTTCATTTTCTGGTTTTAGAATTTGATTTCTTTAAAAATAAAAACCAAAAACATTTAAAGTGCCAAGGATATTAGAAGGCTTCTTGACGAACTGATAAACATTTAAGAATCTATATGGATGCTGAATGGAAATTATAGCTAATAATCTATCAATTAAATAAAACACGTAAATCATGAGAAAATTGGTAGATTGTACTTATGTTGATGTTTAGTGTTGACAAAGAGGATTAACACTGTCTTCAGTAATATTTGGTCCATAGGAAGGTGATGAGAATGCAGTATTTTACTTGCAAACAAGAGTATATGTAGAAAATTCACTATACAAAGGTGATGATAGCTCCTAACGAAGACAACAGGTATCATTAAATCCAACAGATATTGCAATACCTGAAACTGGACACAGCTAATATGTGTGACAAGGAAAGAATGACTAGAAAGTTAATGCAGGTTTTTTTCCCATTTTACTAGAAGACATATGAACAGTGTATACCTGATTTAGTAAGATGATTACTATTTTTTTGTTATCAAGATTCGATAACAGAATTACCAAAAGCCCAAATTAATTTTTCCTCCCTATTTTAACTATTAGTCAAAATAATATAAAGATTCAAAGAAAATTTACTTATATACTTACTACTCTGTTCAAGGTAGTGTGCAAAGTACTAAGGATATTTCTGGGACACAGACATTACTAGGCAGACAAATACTTTAGAAATCTGTATTTCTTTCTCCTTTATTTACATACAAGTTTGAATTTTTTCAATGCCTACTCAATTTTCAAGACATGAACAACTTAGGGTAGCATGTTTATTTTGCATGTCCTGTAAATAATTCATAAATCCAAAATAATTAGATACTTGATAAATCGAACCACTATAGGATATAATCGGATGGGAACTGAATTTACGCTGGCTGTTGTGGTTGACACCCTGTAGGTAGAATAGACAATGTCAACAAATAATAGTTTCTTTCAGCAATTACACTGAATTTCCACCTAGCATCCAGCTGAAATTTTCCAAGGCTGGGCCAGGAGAAGGGTGTGTTGACATTGTTTTCATGAGTGTTATTCTTACTAGTCATCGAGAGGCAGCTTATTCTTCTCTCTTCTGAGTCATTTCAACTTATACAAATATCTTTATGGAATTAACAGGTTAGAGAGGTTGGGGAAATGAAAAAAAGCTTTATACTACATGATGAAGACAACTGGAAAAGACTATTTAATCTTTGGTGTTGCTAAAACTGGTTCAGCATATTGAGAAAAACTAAAAATGAATCCTTACCTGACACCACCCATGGGCAGCGAAGGGCTTCAGAAGGAGAAATTAAAAGGCAAAACCAGGATTACGTTAAAATTAAGGATTTCTGTTCAATGAAGGATATTACGGAAAAAGTTGACAGACAGGTGACAGAACAGATGATGCTTGCAAAGCCTAAAACTGAAAAGAGATTGATACCTAAAATAGTCAATGAAATCCTACAAATCACCTAAAAAGACACCACTGCCAATACAAAGATGGGCAAACAGTAGGAACAGACAATTTACTAAGGAGGCTATCCCTAAAGACTAGCAAGCACGTGAGGCAAAGCTGACTTTTCAAATGAATGCAAATTAAGAGCTATTACTTCACATCTATTAGACTGCAAAACTGTACATTCCTCATGTGGCTAAGGAATCTCATGGGACTGTGGTGGGCGTGAGGCTGGGGCAGCCATTCTGGAGAGCGACCTGGCACCATTTAGTCAAATAACTTTACATATTTCTAAGACCCAGCAGTTCCACTCCCATGTATATATCCCAAAGAAATGTTCACATAAGACCACCAGGGGAATGCATGAAGATGCTCACTACAGCATGATTTTTGCTGCCCACTTTGGGAGACCATGTGAACACACAGAAACAAGAGTGGATTTTAAAAACATAGTGGATCTCCAAAATATGAGATTTAAAACACAATAAAAATTAGATAAGTTAAAAATATCGGCACACAGGGGCTGGCCCCGTGGCCGAGCGGTTAAGTTCGCGCGCTCCGCTGCAGGCGGCCCAGTGGTTCGTCGGTTCGAATCCTGGGCGCGGACATGGCACTGCTCGTCAGACCACGCTGAGGCAGCGTCCCACATGCCACAACTAGAGGAACCCACAACGAAGAATACACAACTATGTACCGGGGGGCTTTGGGGAGAAAAAGGAAAAAATAAAATCTTAAAAAAAAAAAAAATATCGGCACACAAACCATTGCACTTTCATAAAAACACATCCAAAGGAAAAAGGAAGCAATCCATTTAAGTGGTTGCATACGGGAGGGTGGGAAGATAATGTACTGTCAGGATGAAACAGAATAAAATAAAGTCTTCCCCCATACTTTTATTTCCAGTGAGAAACTCTATGACTAGCATTTTTAACACTTAGGCCTTTTCACATTCTCTGCAAAACTCCATATAGGCCCCCACCAGAGGTGTCTTCTGACATAACTACACTGGAGCCTTTGAAGTGAATGGGAAATACAGCCCAACCAAATCAAACACTTCAGCTCACAAGAAATCTGTTCCTCCTTTCATCATCTCCACCAAATTGATGTCACACAGAAAATCATTTTTTTTCCCCTCTTTAATTCTGTTACTATTCATTTTGGGGGTAGCAAAAATTTAATTATCGCAAGAACATTTCTCCCCAGCATTTAAAAAATCCACAAAGAATGGCTCTGGAGTTATAACCCTTCCTTTGTTATAATGCACCCTGTACCAATAAGGACTTCTCAACAACTTTCAAAAGTTGTGAAGAATTTAACTTTGCCCTACATATACCACAGATTCCTCAGCAGATCAAGATGAAATTAATAGTCATGTGAAAGTAGGTGAAAACTCATTGGAACAGCTTTCAGCGATGTATCCAAATGTATATTAAACTGTTACATACAAATATGTATAAA
Organism: Equus quagga; assembly: GCF_021613505.1. NCBI lineage: Eukaryota > Metazoa > Chordata > Mammalia > Perissodactyla > Equidae > Equus > Equus quagga. The sequence goes on along the minus strand of NC_060275.1, from coordinate 40,927,281 downwards.
CATAAATGGCAAAAATAATGGGCTTATAACCTCGTTGTGGAAGCAAGATGTTAATATATGAAATAAGAAAATAAGGGAACAAAATTAAATTCTAAAGGAGTCACATAAACTAATGGTTCTCAAACTAGTGTGCATCGAAATCACCTGGCAGGCTTGTTAAACCAGATTGCCGGGCCCCACCCCAGCCTCTGATTCAGTAGGCATGAGGTGGGGACTGAGACTGCATTTCTAACAAGTTTCCACGTGACACTGCTCCTGCCGGTGCCCACTTTGAGAACTCCTTACAAACTCCTAACAGAATGGGCATAAACTATTAGGGGAGGGAGAGATCATAGTGATGCTGTTGGGACAAAGGAGAAACTGGGGCACTAGAGAGACCCGAAAGATGCACTGGGTTTTGGGTAATGAGAGAATGTGGAGGTGGAAGAGTAAAAAGAAAAAATGGAGGTGGTAAGAACACCTGAGCACAGGTAGAGCTATGGGTGGGAATGACAAACAGCAGGGACAGCCTGATGGGCTTGGTGACAGATGGGAAGACAGGTGGGTGGACTCGATCTACTGCAATGTTGTGAGTAGAGGACTGACATAAACAAACTGCTGCCCTGGACAGCCGTCCTGTCCACTGGGTATGCACCTTGTCCAGCTGCCACCCTGCACTTACACTCCTTGGATATAATGCTGGGCGATAGCACAGTTAAGAGCCCTCACCAATGAAGGCTTTGGCCTGCTTGCCACACTTTGGTAGCACTTATCATAATTCCAATTAAATAATAATGACAAAATGAATTGCATAAAATGTATTTCTTTATACATATGTGAGAGCTGGGGCTGTATTTCTAGCATGTTGCCCAGCTCGCCTCTGCACAATAAATATACACTATGTGAACGAGTGCCAGCAGGCAGGACTGCTGACCTAAGCTGGCCAGTTGGTCAGAGCACAGTGAACTCCTGGCTCCCTCCATTGCTCTTCCAGAACCTAGTGCCAAAGCCTACACTAAGCATGTATTTCTCACTCCTCCTCTGGGCAGAGCCAAAGGTGTAGCACACAGGGAAGGCACACAGAACCAAGTCTTACCACTCCAAAAAGGAGGAGAAAAAAGGGAGGGAAGGTATTCAAGTCCCCAGCCATGAAGTCCCCAAGGGAACTGCCCTCACATGGCAACCTAGACTGAGAATCCATTCACCCTGACGATTCTAAAGTAGGCAGTTGGTTCTGTGATGTCTGCAGAGGAGGAGGGGAAAGAGCAATGCCTGTCCCCTCTCTGGGTAGAATACAGTCCCTCCTATTCACCATCCCACGGGAAGCTGTGAGGACTAAACGGAGTAAGCCTAGAAAAGTGTTTTGTACAGTGCTTGGCACTTAGAGCTTCATACATGGAAACTATTGTTTCTAAGCCCTGAATGCTGGTCCCTCCTATGTGTGCCCTGGAACTGTGCTTGAGCCCATTCTGGGAAGACAGGCACAAAGCAGAAAGAGTATGGAGGACCAACATGGTGGTCTAGGACATAGACTGAAATGACAATGACAGAAATACACACAGGAGGAGGAGGGTCCAGTGTAGAGAGTAAAAAAAATTTTTTTCTCTAGACATATTGAGGCTGAGATGATAATAAAGTAAGGAAGTAGAAGTGTATTCAATAGGCAGCTGAACTTTGGAATGAAAGAAGTCAAAGTCAAAGAGTCAAATCCATAGGAGGTGACAGTGGAAGCTGTGAGGGTAGGTTTTCTGCGGAGCTAGAGAGAGGGAGACATGAAGAGGGGAGAGTGAGAAAAAAAACAGGCACTGAGTCTTAAGGTCAACATAGGAGGGATGAACCAAGGAAGACAAAGAAGGAATTGAGAAGATGGAGGAAGTCAGGAGAGTGCACCATCACAGAGAGAGGGAAGAAGAGTTTCAAGGACAGTTCCCAGTAATGTCTGGTGTTACAGAGTCAAGGAGCAGAAAGCAACAACCATGGCTCTGACTATGAGAAGTCATTATGACTTCAAGCCAAGTTTCAAGGGAGGAGTGACCGCTGAGAAGACCAAGGCCTCTACAGGAATTGCTGGGATCCAGTTCTCCAAGTGAGAACTTCAAGAGTTCTTGAGAAACTTACTTCTTCAGAGCTAGGTATACAAACTCCAGTACAGTGAAAACCTAGCCTACTCTTGTTCATTCAAAAGAGACCCAAATACTGCAAATCTGTGTGATTTCCTGTGAAGAGGCAGCTGGCTCATGGCAACAGAGCTCATCCTCTGCACATTAGCTGTTCCAGATACTCTTCCTGAGCTGACAGTGATGCTTAACCCAGTGCTGATTTTTTTTTGGAACTTTCCTCTAGGTGCTCATCATTGGTGTAAATAATAGGGGTGGGGGAGCAGCTCTGAAAAGTTTGGAGAAAAGACTCAGGTCTCTATGCAGGCTGGTGTGCGATCTGCAGAGAGAAGAGCAAAGTCTATTTCTGTTCTTCCTAAGCATGAAAGCCATAACCACACAGGACAACCCTTGCCGTGTTGGGGAGGATGATTCAGGGCAAGATTTATCAGGGATGCTAAGGACTATATTGTGCACTGAGCAGTTAAGAACACTGTTAAATTACAGTCAGAAAGAAGCAGGTGTCTGGAGAGGAAGAAAAAGCAAAACCCCACACAAACTGTAACCAAGACAAATACTTCAATTCCCAACTTAACTTAGCCACTTCCCCACTAGAAAAATCTATAAGATAAGACGGAGTTTATAGGAGGCTCAATCAGACCCTGAGGGGTGCAAATTTCTGATGAGTGATGAGAAAGCCCAGTGGTATATTTAGACTCCGCTGGGAACAGCTTTGAGACGGATGACACCCTGAGATGTCAGAATTGTTATTCTCGTGGAAATAAAACCTGCTGCCAAGTTTTTATTTACCAAAACTTCTCACCGTAAAAGAAAAATAAATAGAAAAGCAAAAATACTCTAAAACAGTTACATACTGGGAGGAGGACAGAAAAGGAGGAGGACGGTCTCAATACTCTTCAAGCCCAATTAATATATACCAAAGAGAGCACCAGCTTTCTGTGGCAGAAGACAGTTTCCTGAGTGGGGTTCCACTTCGGAGAAGGGAGACCAAGGAGGTAGGAGATGTAAAAGATGGAGTCATTTTCAAGGGCACACGTTGTTCTGACACGGTATAACTTAGTACTCATATTTTTGCTGGTTTCTTGGTCTCTTTTCAATGTAACTTTGACAAAGACTAAGGATATCCCAATCTTGTCTTCCTCCCCTATAACATCTCTCCTGAGATAAACAGGGAAAGACGACCCCCATCAGATTATCAATTCTCTGCCCTTTCTCAGTGAAAATCTATAATTTTATTTCCCTCTTCTTGGTAGAAGTGGGAAACAGTTTTTGGGGAGGACGATCAGGAGAGCTGACAAATATCAGAGACACCTGCAACAGAAGGGGGTGTCTGATATCACCCTGTCTTTGCTGGCTAATGCCCACTCAGACTGGGGAGCTTTTATTTTTTTTTTTTTTAAAGATTTTATTTTTTCCTTTTTCTCCCCAAAGCCCCCGGTACATAGTTGTGTATTCTTCCTTGTGGGTTCTAGTTGTGGCATGTGGGACGCTGCCTCAGCGTGGTCCGATGAGCAGTGCCATGTCCGCGCCCAGGACTCGAACCAACGAAACACTGGGCCGCCTGCAGCGGAGCGCGCGAACTTAACCACTCGGCCACGGGGCCAGCCCCAGACTGGGGAGCTTTTAGGAATGCTCTTTCCGCCCACACCTTCCTTCCTCCTCAAATATAGCCACCCTCCCCCACTGCCAATTTTCAAATCGGCACAATGATTAATGACCCACGCAAGAACTTAATTTCCTGTCCAGTAGTACAAGGCTGATTTCCAATAAAAGAACTCACTCAAGACAACTATTTCCTCTCCACAGCTTCTAATCTTTTATTCAATTGTGGGCATTCTTCCCTCTCAGTGTGAAAGCAGAATCAATTTTTGAACTTCCATTTGTTGAATATTCCAAAGAATCACAGAATGCTAAAGCTGGAAGGGACCTTAAAGGGAATGTAATTCGACCTCCTCTTTTCTCGCAATTCAAGCAGGACTTAAGATGAAGGCTTTGACTCACAACTCTGTGCCCATGGTCAAGCGGCAAGCGAAGAGGGAATTACTGTCATTAAAGCACACAGCTTGGGTCTTTACTGGTCTCATTATGGAGTTACCTTTAATGAAACAGTCTATTTTAAATTAGGAACTAATCACCATGAGAGAATATTTCTGCAATTATGGGCTCACGCAAAACAAGTGTCAGTGAAATCCCTCAGATACAGCAACACAATTACCATGTTCAATTACCTCAGGACTCCTTAAATACCCATTGCAGATGTAATGAGTTGTCCTGGTTTGAACTACATGTATCCATCTCTTGTCTTCATTTCTCAGAAATGCTTGATAGATAACTCCACTGCTTTCTGTGAAATTAATTCTGAAAAGCAGAGGTTCCTAAACAAGATGCTAATGACTGCATAATATAGTACCTTCTTTAGATGCATGATTTCGCATAGACAATTCTAGTTACAATTCAGGAAATGCTTTCTGGGTTGATGCCTAAATTATCAGAAATTCACAAGTGAGGGTATGCAAATAGCACGGAATGGGTTGGGCTGATGGTGGGTTGAGGGACAGCAGAGAGACCACAGTAGCAACAGAGCGTGTGAGCAGTGAACGTGGACCTTGGAGAAAGGGTAATGGACATGAAGCTAAAAGACGCCACTGCATATCCAGCTCTACTTATTAGCTGTGTGCCCTTCCTCACATATTTTATTCTTTCTGAGGCTCAGTTTCCTTATCTGTAAGCAAACAATAATTAAGGCCTGCTGGAATGTTGTAAAAATCGTGTTAAAGAGTATGTATGAAAGCACCCACCACAGCACCTAGCAAATACGGTGCTCTATAAATACTGGGTGAATTTGAATATTGTAATTCCCTCGTGTTATGCTTTCTTCTTAGTTGAAACATCTTGATTGGCATAAAAAATGCAAATATAGGGCTTTATAGCATTTCATTATTAAAGTTAGCAAGTGGCAAAGATAGGATCCAACAAGTCTATTTGCATTGGCTCTGACCTATTTCTCACTCAAATGCTGATGAAGTAAAACTCAAATAGAGGTCATAAATGGCCACAGAACTTAATGATATCAATCTGAACAATGTAATGAAGGAAAACTTGAAGAAAAAGCGTGGTCTTCAGACCAGATGAGCGCCACTGACCAGCAGCAAGACCTTGGACTGAGTATTTAACTTTCCTCCTCATCTATAAAGTGAGAACCCTACCAGTGACTTCACAGGCTGTTATGAGGATTAAATATTAGCAGATGTATGTAACACAGCTAGCTAGAATCCGTTCCATGATTCAAAGTGGGTGACTGAAAATGGTAATTGCTAAAAATATGAAGTCCAGGGGTCTTTAGGTGAATGCTATTCCTCTGTTTCCACTTATTTTATAAAACAGTAATGACACCAGCTGTTCTACCTACTGCACAGATTTCTTATTAAAATCCAGTGGGATAATCTAGGATAATTCTCTGTATATTTAAGGCAAAAGTATATTATATTTTGGTACTGTTTTTGGGAAATTAGACCCTGGAAAACATATGTTTTATTTTTAATGGTCTGCTTTTAGCGCCAAAAAGGTCAAAAAGGTGCTAGAATTGGGACTAACAAAACCATATGTAATTTTGTTGTGCAAGATCAAATGGAGCTTTGGTTATAAAGTTAAACTTCATCCACACAAACCAAGGCAGATGATGTACGCATGAAAATTTTTTGAATAGTTACAATATGTATGTAAGCCAGGCCAATTAATACCCACTGTGCTCTACAACTCAGCGTCTGGTACACGAGCTTGAAAGTGGCAGCTCAGGAGAATCCTGCAGCCCTGTGTGCCAACACTCAGTTTATCCACTTACAAGTGAGACTGCTGCCTGGGGCTCACCGCTTCCTATCTACATTAGTCATAGGAAAGAGGGGCAACTTTTCCCTTTCATGACCTTTGAGAGCTGGATGGTCTAAGGTAGAAAGTCACATTTTCAAAACTAAAGACTTGACCACACTTAACAGGATAATAAGGGGGATCTGAACCTTCAAAATGGCAAAGAGCTAGAGAGCCAGGAGATACTTCCAAGGGCTATAGAATGTCTTCGTGGGATGTTATGTTCTACTGAAAACTCAATGTGCGCTCCAAGCTTTCCCAGCCTAAAATTAGTGGGTGGTTTGCTCCATCATCACCCAGAGAACTCAGCCCGTCTGCCACTCGTAAGTTGGACAGCACTTCTTCCCCAGCTGGCTCTCTCAGAGAGAGTATTTGGAACTTCCTTGGTTGAAGGCAAAACACATTAGCTAACTAACCAAACAAACTAGAAGGAGGCATATAATGCAAGTCCCAAACCTGGTGGACTTGATGACTGTGAAAACACTCCTAAATGCTATGGGCAGTGGGGAGGGTGACCCAGAGAGCGAAGGAGGAGGTTTCTTTAAGGTTTAAATCCTTATTTGTCGACAAATATTGTCACCAAAACTGCAGAACTAGAAAGGAATGGACTTCAAACCCAAATTCCTCTAACACCCACAACTCCAGAGTGATCAAGTAAGGCATATAATCTGGAAAAATTTTTTATTTCTTCTATCCTGAATTCAGGTGGGAGTTCTGTAAATATTCATTCTCATAGTCTCTCTCTCTTCCCTTCCTCCTCCTTGAGAATTAAGGTGTTTCAGGGGGGCGGGTAGAAGGAGAGAGGGGAAAAGCTCAGTTTAAGGTGAGGAGACCTAGGTTCAATCCAGTCACTTAATGGCCATCAATTTGGCATGAAACCTAATGTTGCCAGTCTCACTTTCCTTATCTGTAAAATGGAAAAGAACCGCAAAATGCTGATTTCTATGTGTGAGTGTGTGTATGTTGCTTTTCAAAGGCAATGTAAACTGCAAAACAAAACAAGGAAATAACGATGCTTAAACGCCTCTAAAGCAAGAGCAAAGCTCCTGAACTAGCATAAGTAAGTAACAAAGGCCTCTGGCTCGTTAAGGCTCTCAAAACTGTGGATGTTTTGGGAACCTTACATTTAAGGTCTAGATGATCAGACTAAAATCTGAACCTCACACACAGCCCATCTTTTAGAGACCCGCAGCATTCCAGAGCTTTCCTGGAGCAGGCCATGGTATAGGCAAGGGCAGCTAGGGTGTGATGGTTCATTTTCTGTCAACTTGACTCAGCCACGGTTCCCAGATATTTGGTCAAACACTATTCTAGATATTTCTGTGAAGTATTTTTTTTTTTTGGAATGGAATTAACATCTAAATCAGCAGACTTTGAGTAAAGCAGATTGCCCTCCATAATGTGGGTGGCAATCACTTGAAGGACTTAAGAAAAAGACTGAGGTTCCCTGAGGAAGGGAGGAGTCTGCCAACAGATGGCCTTTGGACTCGAACTGCAGCTCTTCCCTGTATCTTCAGTCTGCTGGTCTATCCTGCAGCCTTTGAACTTGCCAGCCTCCATAAATGCATGAGCCAATTCCTTAAAATCAATCAACCAACCAACCAATCTCTCTCTCTCTACGTATGTATGTTTGTCTACACACAGACACACATACACACACACATCCTATTGCTGGTTCTCTGGAGAAGCCCAACAGACTGGGTTTCACATTTCTTAATTTTCTTTAAGAGTAAACCATGAAAATTTATTTCATATTGTTCTTTGATTCTACTCCAACTGCAGATGTGAATGCTAGTCCTTGGCCCATGATGAATGGCTGAAGAAGACACCTACTATGATTCCTGCAGACCTACTACGTGAAAACATTGTTCTAGTGCTGCAGGGAGATCTCTGAGGGCAGAAACAACATTTCTGCATATAATAGCTTCTCTGCAGACCTCTAAGAAAAACTTCTGAAATAAAAAAGTGCTTGAGGAGCTATCTTTTGGGGCAAATAAAACTTACAGAATATCCATAGCCCAAGTTAGTATTTTCTAAGCTACAGAACTGTGCAGCCTAGGCAAAACAGGCAGAAGAACTGGAATCCCTGTGGATTGAAATTTTCTTTACAGAAGACAGTGGGCTTGGGCTGGGTCTATGGGAAGCGTTGCTGCCTGGACCACCCACCCACACCGTCAGCACCCACCTGGTGCAGACCGCATCTCCTAAATCTCTCTCTTGAGCCTAGTTTGCCTTAAGCCTCCACTGGACAACTCCTCCAGGATGCCACACAGGCATTTGTCATATACAAATCTCACCTCATAGTATTTCTCTCTAAATATGATTTTTACCCTCTGTTTCTTAACTTCCTAAATCAAAGTCACAATCCATAAAGCAATATAAACCAGAAACCCAGAAGTCATCTTCATCATCACCGCATGGCTCCACATCCACTCCATCACGTACTGTTATTAGTTGTTCCATCTGGATATTTCTCGAAGCTACTCCCTCTGCTCCATCCCTGCTATCTGAGTCCTGGTCCTCGACAATTTCCAGCTCTGCATTGAACTATACACTCTGGCTCCGAAGTCCACCCATCCATCCACCACACTGATGTTGGGGTGACTGCTCTAAGATGCAACCTAACCCTACAATCATGGCCCTGGCTGAAATCCTTCACCAGCTTCTCAAAGTTATTTGGATACAACTCAAAGTCCTTGGCAGAAATGACAATATCCTTCAAAGTGCAGCAGCTCCTCTGCTCTCCAGTGTCACTTCTGCCAGGTCCTCACAGAGCCTGTGGTCTCTCTTCCACACCAACCTGCACTCTCGGTTCAGTGGAACACCCCTTTGCTTCTCAGTGTGGCAAACTGCTGTGCTAGGCACTGGGGAGAGAATGGTGAGTGATACAGACAGTCTTGGACTTTTAGAGGTTCTAGTCAAGTGATGAGGGGGGAAGGGATGTCAGTTATTAAACAGTCAGTCAAAGAAATATGTAATTACCACTGGGATAAATGCTGTAAAGAAGAAGAGCTCCGAGTCAGGGGGATGTGATCTTGTCTCAGAGACCCAGGAAAGGGTTTCCTGAGGAAATCACTCTGACCTGAGACCTGAAAACTGAGCAGAGGTCAGGCTGCAGGAAATGAAAAGACTCGGGTGATTGGGGTTCAGAAGATCAAAGAGAAGAAAAGCAGCACAAGGACGAAGTTACGAATAGGCAGGAGCTTGTCAAAGGAGGCCTTGTAGGCAGTAATAAGAATTTCCCCCAGGTATCCTTGAGCCTCTTTGTCCTCCTTTTTAAAAAAATTTTTGAATGTTATAAAAGTAAAGTATATTTATTGTAACAACTCAACAATAGAGAGGGAAATAAATAACAGCAGTAAACACATAGTACTTACTAAGTGCCAGGCACTAAGTGGTTTCACGCTATTAATATCCCTATAAAGGTACAAACAGGTTAAGTTTAACTTGCCCAAGGCTATATGGTTAGCAAATCAGCGCTGGATGTGGACCCAAGCAGTCTAATCTTAGAGCTGGGCTCTTAGCCACCATGCTAAGGCCACCAATTGGCCCCGCCTCCAATCTCACCCCCTTAGGACTGATAAAAAGTGTTTCACATATCTTTGTATAGGTTTCTCTGTGCTCAATTACATGAAATCAACCGGACAAAAGAGAAGTTTATTTTGTTAACATGGCAGTAAAGCAATCAGATTTCTGTTTTAAAAAGATCCTCACACTCTGGTTCCTAAATGGGGAATGGGGTGGGGCTGAGAGAGGTGGAGGCGAGAATCAATGTTTTTGGAGCCTATTGCAATCCCTTGGGCATATTGTTCACACTGCAGAGTTTCCTTCTTTTTAAAGGTTGAATAATAGTTCGTTTGTATACATGTATCTCACATTTTCTTTATCCATTCATCTGTCGATGGACCTTTAGGTTGTTTCCACATGGTGCCTACTGTGAATAATATTCAATGAACACTGTAGTGCTAGTATCTCTTCGAGATCCTGATTTCAATTCTTTTGGATAAATACCCAGAAGTGAGATTGCTGGATCAAATGGTAATCCTATTTTCAATTTTTTGAGGAACTTCTATACTGTTTTCCACAGTGGCTGCACCATTTTGCATTCCCATCAACAATGTACAAGGGTTCCAATTTCTCCACATCCTCACTAACACCTGTTGTCCATTGTTTTTTTGATAACACCACCCTAACAGGTGTGAGGTGATTTCTCACTGTGTTTTCGGTTTTGCATTTCTCTGATGATAAATGACACTAAGTATCTGTTCAGATACCTGTAGGACATTTGTATGTTTTCTTTGGAGAAATGCCTATTCAAGTCTCTTGCCCATTTTTTCATCGGGTTTTTTGCTATTGAGCTATAGGAGTTCCTTATATATTCCTTATATATTTTGGAAATTAACCCCTTATCTGATATACGGTTTGCAAATACTTTCTCCCGTTCTGTAGGTTGCCTTCTCATTCTATTGATGGTTTCCTTTGCTGTGCAAAAGCTTTTTAATTTGATGTAGTCCCAAATGTCTCTTTTTGCGTTGTGTCTGGCTTTTGGTGTCATATCCATGAAACCATTGCCAAGACCAACATCCAGAATCTTTTCCTCTATGTTTTTTTCTAGGAGTTTTATAGTTTCAGGTCTTATATGTTAAGTCTTTAATCCATTTCGAGTTGAGTTTTGTGTATGGTGTAATCTAACGGTCCAATTCCATTCTTTTGCATGTGGATATCCAGCTTTCCCAGAATGGTTTATTGAAGAGCCTGTCCTTTCCCCATTGTGTATTCTTGGCACTCTTGTCAAAGATCAATTGATTGTATATTTGTGTGGCTTTATCTCGGGGCTCTCTATTCTGTTCCATTGGTCTGTATGTCTGTCTTTATGCCAGTATCTTACTGTTTTAATTACTATAGCTTTGCAATATATTTTGAAATCAGGATGTATGATGTCTCCAGCTTTGCTATTCCTTCTCAAGACTGATTTGGCTTTTCATGGTCCTTTGTGGTTCCATGTGAATTTTAGAGTTTTTCACAACAGCACTTTAAACCAAGCTAGTTAAAACCAAACCAAACCAAATTTGTACTTCATATAACTAGCCTCATGTGTTCCAGATTATAAATATTTTAGTATAACATATAACTATTTGCCTGTAATGCATTTACATCATCTTCATAGGAAATGGTGGCTGCCATCTTTATGGCTCTCTAGATTCATCTCAGCAGTTAGAATGCACATCCAAGTGTCAGCAAGTCACCCACTCCCCAGCAGGATGCCTAGGGCAGCAGCCCAGGATATCCACATGCACCTCCCACTCCCAGCTCTTCGGCCCAATGCCTCAATACAGAGGGCTGCTGCCTGGTTCTCTTCCATCCCAAGCACTGGAGCAGGGGGCGTTTCTCCACTCCCTTCCTGGGCACACTGGCAGTCTCTGGATCATTTCCTGCTCTGTTTCTGCCAAGGCTCAGATCTCCAGGGGCCTGTGCGCATCCTGCTCTGGTCTTCTCACATCCTACCCTGGAGGAAGTTTTGAAACGCACAGCTTGGTAACTGGTATTAATATCACCTCTGCATTGTATTCACACAACTGTGCTGCCTCCCCCATCCCACCTCCAGACCCCATCTGTCAGACTGTTTCTGTTGGATTTGATCTCTTTTTGGATCCAGATATCCAAGTGGACTTAGATGTAATAGGCTACATTCTTTTTGAAACCTAGTCCTGCACTGCTGACTTCTTCAGAGAAATTATCAATAATTCTGTCCAATCCTGCTAAATGGGAAAAAAGGTAACTACTCACTATGCTGAGTAAACAGCGATTCACTATATCCAGAAATGCCTAATTACTTGGACAATTTTTTGGAAATTAAATGGGTAAAAGATTATGCTTAAGGATTTCTGATGCAAAAACCATTTTCAAAGTAAAACACTACCAAATGATAAAACACATGCATATACCTATAAATTTATAACAATGAAGCGACAGGTCAGAGAGCTGGTGAGTAGTCTATAGTCTATAAGCTAACCACACAAGTAAAATGTATGAGCAAATCAAATATTTGCATAGAGTACAGTTAACTTTTGATTATCCAGGGACAGATTAATTACAAAGTCACGGCATTTGTGAAAAGGTTAAAATGCCTACACATTAGTGAAATGTCTATGTACTAGAAGACCATTGTTAGGAATCCAGTATTACTACCCAGCACGAAAAGTCCCAGTAGTCACAGTTCACTTAATCAAATTGTTGAAATCTAAACCAACACTAAGATCTGGCAAAAATTTTTAGTTGATAATTAGAAATATCATTAAATGGTAAACTAGTAGAACAAAAAAATTATATGAAAAAAGATAAAGGGCAAGTTTATTCCATTTTAATCTATACTGACTTCTTCAAGTAGACTAAAAAATAGGAAAACGTTGAGGAAGTCTTCTCACTACAACCTTGATAAGGCAATGCTAATTCGGTTAAATTGTCGATGAGCACAGGAAATGGTAGCTTCTGGTTAAATTTGCTCAAATAAGCAAACACTTATTTGACTCTCAGGATGAAAAGGAACTGATGATTCACACTGCCAACTTGAAAATGACACCGTGGGCAACTTGACCTGGGGCTCAGAATCCGGCGATGATGACACCACTGACACAGGTAGTCAGAGGGAAGGGTCCAGCCAACCAAAGCAGATCATGTATGATGAAGCGGTTAATCATCTCAATGGCCTAAACACTGGATGTGGTTTCCACTAAGATTATACTAAGCCTACTTTATACTATACTTTGGGCTAGTTTTATTTTAACTTTGACTTGCGTTAAAGTCTGGGAGTCCCCACATAAAATGCCATGTGTATCAAATGTTGACAAGAATATCAACATCAACATATTGCTTAACTTTACCTAAGTGAAAAAGAAGCAAAGTCAAGCAAGTATAGAATTTTAAATGTAACAATTAGATACAAACATTTAAGGGTACCATCACACAAAACAAAATTATTGACCTTAATTGGCTTCCTGCTACCAATACAAACTCCAAATATAATTGGATCAACCTTTTATGAGAATTCCTTCAAGTATTCTGCAACTGTTTCATCAATATAAAGCAAATCCTCTTAGAAAGTGACAGATATTGTGAGAGGTAACTTGCTATATGAAAAACGCGTCCAAGCCCTAGTTGATGGTTCTTTTGTTTCAGACCATATATAAAAATAAAATTCTAATACAACCAAAGGATTTGGGCACTCCTTTGGGGACTGTAGAACAAACAGTTTATTGTTCTGCTTATTTTTTTAGTGCATTAATGTTATGAGAATCATAAAATTGATCAACTTACTACTCCTGGTTGTGTTTCAGACACTGAAAAGTGAAAGGAAGTAGAATCATTGGATTTTGGAGAACTTAACATCATCTGATTCAAGAGCTTTTAAGAAGGTTCCCAAAACACAACATCAGAAGAATGTTTATAAAGCAGAGTTGAACTGCAGGGGACAAAAAGCCTTGCAGAAGGCAGCAGATCTGAAAAGAACTTCCCACCAAAGAGAAGGAGGTCATCACGAGGGTTAAAGAGAAGGGAGGAGACACGGTGTTGGCACCATCTCAGTTCAATTCAATCTTCAGTCTTGGCTTTGTTCACACTCCATTTCTGCTTGGAAACAGAATTTGGAGAAGTCTGAATACAAGCCCACCCTAAGCCAGGTTTGAGGCCTTTCATTTACGGGAATGTGCATACATTGTGTCTCCAACTACCAGCCATGTGCACACAACAACAAAAAGAAGAACTTATTTTAAGACAGGGATAAAAAGAAATACTTGAGAGAATAAAAGATTAAAGTTTAGTAACAAGATAAAAACAAACACAGTTACAACTCTGGTCTATAGAAAGCACCGCTCTGCAGCCAAGGGCATTAGCTTCCTGTGCTTGATGAGCAAGGATCCTCTCAGTCTTCTAGTTGGCTGCTTGTAAACCAAAAAACAAAAGGGAGCTCGAGCTGGGAACAGGGAGACAAGAGAAACATCAAACAGAACCAAATTTGGAAAACAACCTTTTCAAAGGTGAGCTGAGGGAACTGTACTAATGAGATAATAGAGAATGAGTTTAGTCAATTTGGGAAGACTTCTTGAGGAAGAAAGGGAATCTTCTTTAGGAAATGCCACAGGATGCACAAAACAAAAACGACAACTACTTTAACTCAAAATCACAGAAAGCCCAAACCACTGTTAATTAAAAAATATTTACGTATTTTGTACAACGTATAAAAGTAGAAAAAAGGGAGTATAATGGTGTATAAGACAGTTTCTGTCCATAGAGAGACAATAGTAAGACCTAAAACAATAGAACAAAATGTGCAGCTTACCAGACACTTACCTTGGCTCTCCTTTCACGCCAGGTAACTGTCTCGTTTGTTTGAAGACCGCTATAGTATTCCACTGTATAAATATACCTTAAGCAATTCACTAATTTTGATCTGTCACTGTCATGAATTGATTTCAGGGAAGGTAGGATCTGGAAGCAGGACATGGTTGGACTTCCAGTCCCTTTCTAGCCCTGCAAATTCACTCTTGAAATTTCAGAGAACGTGGTGAGGAGTTCTAAGACAGGAATGAAACCTTGGTCGAGGCCTCCTTGCTAATTTGAAAACTACTTTTGGAATCTGCAATTATTTCTTAAAATAGAGATTTAAAAATCTCTGTATTCAAACTAGATTTTAATTTGCCCAGCTTAAACTTGTTTTGAAACTTTTGTAAAAAGCCACAAGGGAACACTCTAGAAATTATCAAGAGGATACATTATGCCGCTCAATGAGAACAAAGGGCAGAAGGCCAGAGTTTTGCCTATGATTAACAATACATGCTTTGGCCAGTGTAGCTGTAACAAGTCTCGTTATTCCGAATGAATCAAAACTTGGTAATTAAAAGAAAACTATTTTTACCTCCCATTATCATAAGAGAAATGCAAAGTAGGCAATATCCAACATCAGCCTAGAAAGTCAAGCAGAGCTCAATTTACACATTAATATCAAAGAAAATCCCCCTTTCCCAGAGTGTAAATATATAATTTACCAGCTCAAGTGAGAGGACATAAAAAAAATCAAATATATCTACAATATAAATATTAACTGGTATTTTATTTTTTTAGGTTAATTAGGTCATTAATGTACAACAACTGAGAGAAATCCATGAAAAACACACTCATCTGTTTGGTATTTACAAAGAATTTATAGATCACAGAATTTAGCCTATTTAGTCTAATTTTCCTAACATGTAGTGAAGCTGTCCAGAATCATTCGATAATCAAAGCTTTACCTGTAAAATTTTAGTCAGACTATTGGTTCTTCAAAGATCATTGCAGAACTAAAATTCTATACATTGCTTTGGATCACATAACTTTTGGATCACATAACGTAACTAGATAAAATGTAGCAGATATAAAACAGAACGGGTTTATTTTAAAACTCTGTTCCCTCAAAGTCCATAAAATTGAACTTATACACATCTGAAACATTGGAAGGACTGAATTCTTCATGGTCCTCATAATTTCTCCATAAACAATTGAAGTCCATTAAGTTTAACAGGACAGGTAAATACAAAATTAAACATTAGGTCATTAATGTACAATAACTAGCCATTTTTCTAAACAATCTTCGAAAACTTTTGGGTTTTTCTAATGTTTATGGTTTACAGGTCAAAATCATTTATTAAATAGTTAGAAATAATTATCTACAGCATAGTTTCCAATTAGCTAGCCAAGAACTAAGTATTGCAAGACACCTGAGAATTCTGTTCATCGAGTAACATCTCCTACATACAAGTATTTCTTTCCAAAAATATAGATGCCAACGTTATTTGTAAAAATTTTTAATCAATAAAATATTATAAATAAATATATAAAATAAATATTCACCAGATGAGGGAATACTAAATTAATAAAATTTCAATTTATTACACTAGGAAATCTTACTTCTCTCACCACCTGATAAATTTTTGGTCATTCTGCATTTCCTTTATCAACAGATATAGAATGTATCATGTGGGCTTGTAAACTGTCATACTGTTAAAAATGGATCCTTGATTTTGAAAAGGTAGCATAAAATACTGAAAACAAGGCTTGCTTTTTTAATCCAGCCCTAAAACTTCAATGAGCTCTGAAAGGCTATGTGCCCGAGTCCAGGGAATGTGGAACACAGCATGAGAAATGTGAACATTCTTGGTAAACTGACATCATCATGACAAGTTTTGGCTGCGCTCCAAGCGTCTGAAGCAGAACCGAGTCTTGTTTGTGAAGTGGGGGAAAGAAACTTGGGCTTTCTGATTTACACCTTGGCAACAACGAGAGATAGTTAAAAGGAAGGGAACACTTTTCATGTACAGTCACCGGCAAGTTTCAGTGAAGAAATGAGAAGAGGAGAAAAGAAAGTTATTTGAAAAGTTAAATACTGGCCCCCCACCCCTTTCAGAATGAGTCATTCAGAGTCTCTCTCCTCTCTAAATATATATACCCATGGAGACATAAAAAGGTCCATTTATGAAGTAATATAACCACTTTACAGTTTGGAAAGCAAGAAATAAAATAACCCTTAACAGCTTAACCTCAATAGAACTACCCTGATTAGGATTTTTGGCTAATACCAGTACATTCTGGCCCCAACTCCTTTAAACATAGAGCCAGGCCTTTAAAGATATTAAATACAGACCCAAAGACATTTAAATTAGATATAAAGAAGGATTAAACATTTCTACTCAAACTTCTGGATGTCACTATTTCTGACTCTATGTGTGGTCCAGCTGATACTGCCTCAAACTAAGACAAGACCCCTTTTTGCTAGGAAATTTGAAAACAGCTTTTAAATGTAGTTTAAAAATAGCTTTACACGTCTTATCAACTCGTGTAGGTTGTGAATCGCTTTTTAAAGTTCTTATTTGGATGTTTGTCCTTCTTTATTTAGCAACTATAAATTGAAGAGTTTTCACTTCTACCTTATAGAATAAAAGGATAATGTGAGTTATAAAAACATCAAAGTTCACACTGTAGAAACAAACCAAGTTACATCCTTCTGGTTTCAAAATACACATGAAGGGGGGCTGGGCTGGTGGCGTAGTGGTTAAGTTTGTGTGCTCTGCTTCAGCATCCTGGGGTTTGTTGATTCGGATCCTGGGCGCCGACCTAAGCATTGCTCATTAAGCCATGCTGTGGTGGCATCCCACAAAGACGACCTAGAAGGACTTACAACTAGGATATACAACTTTGGGGAGAGAAAAAAAATAGAAAGATTGGCAACAGTTGTTAGCTCAGGGCCAATCTTCCTCACCAAAAATGAAAAAAAACCCCACACACATGAAACCCAACTGGTCAAAGTTTTACATTTCTGTTTCACATTAAGTTTTATGGCCTATCAGGAATGTAAAGTATGGTGTTTTAATAAAACTGCAATTTATTAGACAAGTTCCTACTTTTTAATAAATGTACTATTTTTTGAGTGGTATGTCTATTTTTAACTGGAAAGAGAGCAAACATTAGCAAAATAGTTTGTGAGAAAGTTGACAAAACATTTATCTAGGAACCTGTATTTTAAAGTAATTTCTTAGTCCTTTGGTTAAACTTCTGATGCTTCTGTCTTCTCAACCGTTAATTTTTAATGGTGCAATGTTGTATTTCCTCACAGCATTAAAAAAGTTTAAAGTAATCAATGATGCTATATTAACATAACTAGGAAGTAATTTTCATTCCATTGCATTAATAGGAAGGAGCACCAATGCACCACTTGAATGCATTGAGTGCCTTAGTCACATATGCTTCTTAATCACAATTACACATTCACTTTCTTGGCTCTCCAATGGTTTTAAAAGGTTATCTTTAGATTGATTACTCATTAATCTGATTCAAATTTATTAGTAGAGAAGACTTAGGTAAAACTATTGATGCAAGCAGGAGATGTAACTGTTAACAATTACAGTCCTTGGCCTCAATTTAACTCAGATATAAATAACATATTAATAAAGGTTCAGACACTTTCCATGAGAAGCTTTACAGTGTGGATTAAAGGGCCTGCGTGACACAAGTTTCACACAATTCAACAAAGTTCATGAATACATACTCCACTTACACGAGTTTAACCAAGAAAAGTGTGGAGACAGTTCAAGGACAATCTTAAACATTCAATGTCCTGGAAACGTGGTTAATACATATTCCAAATCATATCTTGAAAGAGGAAAATGTAAGTATTTCTAAAGCACTACCTTGTCTTTTTTTCATGCTTCTCACTTGAACAGAAAGTATTAATAACACAAAAAAACCCAAACTTTGCTCAGCAGGACTGGATACCACAGTTTAAATCTGACCAGCTACCCTACATTAAAATTCTCAGCACATTCCTTGAAAAGATGGATTAAAATATTAGTTTCCATGCCATAAAGAAACGTCTGTGAAAAGGAATCTTTTCTTCAGTGTAGGTACACAGCTGTTGATATGTAGATTTATGGAATTATATGTATCAGAAATACATGTTTTTCTGTGCAAATGCATTATGTCTAAGATGCTCAAATTGAAATGCAAAAATAATATAAAGTGATTAAAAAGTGCTTTCAGAGCTAAAAATCCTCAATGTTAAAACAAAATGAACAACCCCCATTCCCTCTCAACCCCAACCCCCAACAAAGCCCTTTTGAGCAGCTGCAGGATCCACTCTTATCAGAAAACAGGCAGCCACCAATTTACAAACGTATGGTATTCCAGAAGTTCAGTTATTAGTCAGTTCTTCAAAACTTTAACATTTTCCCAGGGAAACAAGATTACAATTGGGGATTAAGTTGCTAGATCAGCACACCAAACCTGATTTAAAACATACTAATACTAAGACAGGCCCAAGAGCTCTGCAGAACACTGGGAAAATGCATCCCAGGCGACCCCACATGGGGTGGCAGGGACCCATCTTCTTGTGCTGCCAGGCTGTCCTGAGACTCTGTGGGGAATCTGGTCCTCCTCACTGCTAACCCAGAACCCTTTCACTGCCAGTCACTGCAGGAGGATTTGGGGCTGTGTGCTCCATAAGGCATGGCTGGGGAGTGGCCACTAAGAGGTCCACTGTTTCAGGAGATGAGGGGCAGAACCAGGAGTTTTGAGAGGACAAGTTGAACAGGAATGTGGCAGGAGGCAGAGAGGGGTAAGGAGGTGAGATGGAGTGGAAAGTGGAACAGAAAGAAGAGAGGAGGCGGGCTCTAGGGGTTGGCCAGTAAGAATTGATGAGAGCCAAAGTTGACCTCCTCCTGCTTTCTGTGGATCACCTGTCTTTCCCCAGGATCAGATTAAAAAAACCCGACCTGTGAACATCTGTGACTATGAGGGAAAGCAAGACTCTCCTGGAAGAAGGGTTTGGAAGGACGGAGGAGGAGAGAGAATTCCAGGCAGATCTGGGGTCTTGTAGAAGAACCTCCCCAGCTGTGCCCACGGGATAGAGGAGTTCCCACTACCTCCCTTCTGGAGCTGCTCCTAATATGTAAATGCTATAAATTGAGAATACAAAGGGAATTAGAATACAAACAACAAAGGAGTTCAATTAATTTTTTATCAATAGAGGCCAACTTACACTAAATCTTTCAACTATAATTTTCCATATGCCAACTAGATCATGGGTTGCTTTTGATAGAGTACTGAGTTTTTAGAACAGTCAGATGTTAATATGAAAATAAAAGTTACACTGATTTTCTATTTAGAATGAGGGCCTATATGTATATCTTTTTTAACTGACTTTTATTTCATTTATGTTAAACTAATATTTTTAAATGTCCTCACATACAGATATGTACAAAGTTCTAATCGGATGCTAATGAAGTCAGAAGCACTTATTTTATTTCAACAAATACCTTTGTTTTTTCGAGGAAGATTAGCTCTGAGCTAACATCTGTTGCCAACCCTTCCCTTTTTGCTGAGGAAGACTGGCCCTGACCTAACATCCGTGCCCATCTTCCTCTACTTTATATGTGGGATGCCACCACAGCATGGCTTGACAAGCGGTGTCACACCCAGGATCCAAACCAGCAAACCTGGGGCCACCAAAGCACAATATGCAAACTCAACTGCTGCGCCACCAGATCCGCCCTGTCAACAAACACCTTTTGAGGGCCTCTTGTGTGACAGATATTTTCTCAGTGTAGAGGATACACCAGTATTGAGTCAGAGAAGTGCTAAATGCTACTTTTATTTCTTAGTAACAATACTGCCACATAAAGGAGGTATTGCCTCAACTTTTAGCTGGCCTTTGAGCACTACCATTTATTTATATAATAGCTATTTCATTAGTGTACGGCCAACATCTTTTGACCTTGGCCCAACTATAAGGGTTAAGAGAATCTGTCACACTTTGATAAGTGCTCAAGTAACTGGCATAATTTATTGAATTTCTTGCTTTGATTGTATCAAGATCTTCTTAAACTATAGGCTTTAACCTATGAGGTACATTAGGTAAAAGTACCTTAGAAATAACATAAAGTTTACCAATAAATTAAGAACAAGAAGACAAAGATGAGTCGTGGAAGGAGGAAATGACTATTTAATCAATTTGACTACAATGAAATCACACCACCTTTGGCAAGTGGCTTCTAAGGTGCCTTCTGATTGTGACACGATTCTCTGCTGTCCTGAGCGTGTAAACATATGGGCCAATGGAACCTGAACCTTTATGATTTAGAACTGTTAGACGGCTGGGGAGAAGTTACCATGGAAGAAGGGGAAGCAGTGGAACTCATGAATGGAAGAAGAGGGGAAGGGAGAGGAAGGAGGGAGGACTAACTCTTGAAAGTCAAGAAAACTAAAGTTTTGTACTTAGAAAGATTATAAAATCTTTTATTAATAAATTGATTAGGTAGAAATGAATGATTACAAATAAAAGATGTCCTATATGGGTCTATGTTATGAAATTGATGAATATTAGTGAAGCCAAAGGAACTACAGATAACATATATGTGAGGTGTAAATCATGTTGATAATCTAAACCAACAAATTCATTAGCACTATAAAGTTGCAGTAAAAATGAAAAAGTAATTTAGTACCAGAGGTTGTGCCTTTCCTGCTCCATGTTTGTTTTGTGTCCTCTACATTGAAATTCCTATTAGTGGTGAAAATATTAATTAAGAATATAAGCAAAACAACATTAGCAAAGGATTATGTGAAAGAGTTTCACATATTTTGTGTGCACTTCCAAATATTAATAGCTTAGTCTTAAAGTATGAAAAAAGTCATTAAAATACATAGATTTGCCAAATTTAAGACATCTGTATTATATAATACATTGTATTTCAGTGCCTAAAAGAGTGCCTGGTACCCGGCACATTAGGTCAATAACTATTTGTTATATGACTGAACAAATGTTACGACAAAGGAGAGAGAGCTCTGGCTGGAAGAATTGCAGTTTCAACCTGAGAGTCCAAAATTAACTCTAACTGCCACCAGCACTCCCTCTACATGAAATCTGGTTTCTTTTCTACGTACAATGCAAATTTAAAACTTTAATAACACATTGTAGCTAAGAGAGAAACAAACTATAATACTCTCTAAACCTCCACAAAAGCAGGATTGACATTTTGATCATTCCAGAATGGGCTAGAAGAGACCTCAGAGATAGCAAAGTCCATTCCCTCAAATCACTGGTTAAACTTGGCCCAGAGAGGTTAAATGATTTGCTTGAGGTCACACAGCAATGTAGCAATTAGAATTCTAGTCCTATGACTTCCCTCCAATGTTTTACTCTTCATTGTGTCTAAATAAATGTTTTGTGAGAAACCAGAAGTCATGGGCAAGATATGCGAAGAGGGAGTGACAGTTTAAGAGAAGAGTCTCAGGATCACTATGCATATTGATGAGCTCACGTGTAATTATGGTATTGTTTTTTCCCGAAACTCTCTAGTTGTACAGTTTTACATATTTACATGTAATTCCTTTTTAAAAAAACCTCACAAAACAAGAAGCCTATGATGAAGAAAAAAATAATGCCACCTAGAATTGTATTTTTTCATAAATAAACAAAAATGTTTATTTTGCATCTTCGGAATAGACAAATTTTAGAGATGGCTGTTTTATCTGGATTTCTGTTTACGATAATTATTCATAAATTTTACTTTAAGAAATCAAGAATAGAGAGAAAAGTGGTTAAAATTGCTAGCTGTACATTCAAGTTTCAGTAACTAACAACAGGGGGAAAAATTCAACAAACATACAAACATATTAGAAATTTCTTACTTCATTTTTATCTTTTTAAATAATGACAACTAAAAATTACTGGTTTCATACTGGTATTTATGAATATGGGGGAACTAAGGAGTTCTTTCATAGTATCCTGACACCCTGAAATTTGATTTAAATTCACAGAGAGAACAAAGAAAAGTGTTTTAACAGGTAAAAAAAAAAAAATTATGAAGGAAATGGAGGATTTTTAAGGAAATAGACGCAACCAATAGGTTATAAACCTCCCAAACTGAATATGATTAAGGTCTACACAATTCTTGAAAAAAAGAACAAACACCTAGTAGAGTGAACAGGAAAATTCCACACACACTTACTATTAGAGAAGGCTTATTTTAGAATATGAATATATCTATAAGGGCTCTTGGTTGCTATGAGCAACATTCTTACAACCACATTCTATTGCCTGAATCAGGTCATGATTACCCCAGACAGACCTCATCATTTGAGAGAAGCACTTTTTCTTTCATTCAGGATTTCTAAGGGAACGGCTTTCATCTTAGGCAACCAAACATCTGGCTCCTGGGTTTGTTTTAAGGAGCAAAATGGGAAAAGAATGAATCACCATGAAGCAGGTCAGGTTAGCAATTTTTTCCTATTTCAAAAAAAAAGTTATAGTCTCCAAACCTTTTTCTTGAGAAAATGAGTAATTCAAAATGTACTGATAATTATATATCAGGGATTTTCATCCTGTGTCAAATGACCATTCACACTTATCTCCTGTGTTTGCTTTCTCAACTCTTACATACAAGCCATTTAACTACACAATTCCAGAAAGTAAAAACATCCAAGAGGAAAAGGAGTGAAATTACACAAGTTTTACTGCTAGGTTTTTTCAGTTTTCCCATCACAAAGACAATTAAATAAATGTAATTTTTGGGCTCCTCTCTTTGATTCTTGGAACAAGCTCTTCTATTTACCCCTTTCCTATTTAATGACCAGATAGTTTAATTATTTATTACTCTGCTCCTCTGCCCACTTCTACTTGTTTAAATTTTCCAAATACATAATAATAATAACAACAAAGATGACCACTACTATGCTCACCACCACCAGATATTAAGAACTTTCGAGATGTCAGATACTGTACGAGTGCCTTATTTATGTCCTTCAATCTCCTCTACATACATGGTATTATCATGACAATTTTACAAATAAGAAAGAGACTCACAGCGTTAAGCCATTTGCCCTGGCCTAGCAAGGAGCAAAACCAGGATCTGAACCCAGGTTTATCTGACTAACCCAAAAATCTCCAAGAAGGTGTGAAAACTACCTCCTCAGAGAACCATTATGATGCTATTGAAAGGTCCAAGACTTTTAGTTTTGCTGTTTAAATTGTGTTGTGCTCACCCTGCCCCCCAACCAATGGCTTCCCATTGTATGTATCATTTTAAAATGAATACCTTAACGGAGTTCTCAGTCCTGGCTGTGTGGCCCCTGCCTGCCTCCGCAGTTCAATCCTGTGCCACTCCACTCCTCCCTTTCTGAGCTCTGGAGACAGGGACGCTCTTCGGCTCCCTTTCACAGAAAGAGTTTATTCTTGCTTCAAGTCCTTTGCACACTCTGTTCCCTGTGCTGGCAGTACTCTTTCTACTAACTCATCATTCACGTTTCAGTTTACAAGTCATTTCCTCAAAAAGGTTTTTCCTGAACCCAATCTAAATTAGCTCTTCCTTTTCAACTCTCAAGATACCCTGAGCTTCTTATTTACAGCTTCCATCTCAATGTGTAACTGACGAGTGTCTCTCTCTCCCTGGACTGTGAGCTCCCCAGTGACGGAGACTGACTTGATCTTGTTCCACCTTCCATCTCCAGCGTCCAGCACAGTGTCAGGCATGTGACCTGAACGGATATCAAGAGTCACTACAGGCTGGGAAAAAGGCAGGCCTCCACTTGTTTCATCAGCTTCACCTAGCACTCAGCATTAAGTCATGCCAGAATTAATGTTACCTGTGTGGGAACTCTCACCCTTTACCAAACTGTTTATCCAAAATGTAAAGAAAAAAAATTTCATCTAAGCCGCGAATCACATATATTTCCTTATACTAAACACAGCTATCTCTAGAACCTTGTAATTTTAGGTCATGAGTAAGATATAACTATAAATAGCTTCTTTGATGAAATACAGCAGAACATGAATATCCAAATTAGTTGCGTCTTTCAAATGTATCATTCTGGGAGCTATGCAATGATTACTGTGACACTGTTATTGCTCTAGACATTTTTAATGCTCCTTTTTGGTAACTGCTTTTAAAATCAATTGACTAACCAAACAAGAAAACCTGTCTCCTCACTTTATGGTGACAAGCCATTACCCCTTGGCACCATGTGTCCCTTCCCTCTGTAGACATGTGACACACTCAGCCCAGCCCCCACACAGAGCTTGAATGACACCCTAGTCCCACCCATGGGCCTCTGGCTGGCTGGCAGCACAAAGACTTGCAGCAGGAAGGCCACAGGATCACTCAGCCCATGGAGGAAGGGGACAGAGGAGACCCTCTCAGAGAGCATACCAGACTTGTGTCCTTCCCAGGAACACAGGTGTGTGCCCAGCCAGGAAATGAGGACTGTCTGCAGAGGGCGTTGCTCACTATAAGAAGTCAAGCGAGGCCTTCCAGTTGGCCATAAAGGGCCTGATTTTCATCCTCTTTGCGTCCTCCTTGCTTGGGGGTAGGGGGGAGGGGATGACTTTCACACCTCATGGTCACCATAAACTTCCTCCTCTCAAAATGGGGCTACAAGCTGAGTGTACCACTTCTCTGTTGTGGAGCACTGATATTCTTTCCTACAAAAACTAACTCAGCATGTAGTTCAGAATTAAAAATAACCAGGGGCTGGGGGCAGAGAGGGAGGAATAGGCAGAGCACAGAGGATTCTTAGGGCAGTGAAACTACTCTTGATGACGTTATAATGATGGATACATGCCATTACAAAGTTGTCCAAACCCAAAGAATGTACAACACTGCTAGAGACTGAATGTTCGTGTCTCGCCCCAAATTTATATGTTGGAACTTAATCTCCAGTGTGAGGGTATTTGGAAGTGGGGCCTCTGGGAGGTGACTAGTTGATAAGGGTGGAACCCTCAGGAAGGGGATTGGTGGCCATATAAAAGAAACCCTAGCGAGCTCCCTCACCCCTTCAGACATGTGAGGGCACAAGCCAGCGCCTTGATCTTGGACTTCCCAGCTTCCAGAACTATGAGAAATAAATTTCTGTTGTACCATAGACCACCCAGTCTATGTTATTTGGTGATAGCAGCCAGAATGGACTAAGATAAACACCAAGAGTATACCCTAATGTAAACTATTGGCTCTGGGTGATAATGATGTAGCTGTGTAGGTTCAGCAATTGTAACAAATGTACCACTCTGGCGGAGGAGGTTGATAATGGCGGAGGCTATGCATACGTGTTGGGGAATCGAGTATACAGGAAATCTCCGTATCTTCCCCTCAATTTTGCCGTGAACCTAAAACTGCTCTAAAAAATAAAGTCAATTAAAAAAAAATTACGTCTTTTTGTGTCAAATGTCTTCTTTAAAAGGACAAAGAATCTATTAACTAATAAAAGATGCTAGAACGGTTTTCTGGGACATCATATAATACAAGACTTCTAAAGTCTCTTGTGAAGAACATCAGTTTACTCCAACCCTTGTGGCTATAGCATGGTAAGAACAGGCCACTAGAAGGTCAGGGTCAAAGGAAGTAGTATCAACCTCAGTCAGGCCAGGATCCAAACAATGTATCTATTAGAAGCAGGTCTGGTTACATAATTTGCAGGGCCCAGTGCAAAAGGACAATGTGGGGCCTCTTGTTCCCAAATTATTAAGAATTTCAAAAGAGCAATGGCAGAGCATTAAACCAAGCGTGGGGCCTGTGTGACTGCACAGGATGCAAGCCCATCAAGCCAGATCTGAGGAAAGGAACCACATAGCCAACTCCAAACTGCCCAGCTGTGCGTTCAGCTCACATCCCTCTCACTGTGACATTCATATGTTGTTTCAAAACTGTATGTGGCAGGCTTTGTAAAAAAACTTTGCCTCCTGCTTTAACTTTTTAACCAAAGTAACACATGCCCGTAGTTTTAATAGTCAGAAAGTACTGTGTCTTATAATGAAAAAAAAAAAAAAAAACAGCGGCCGCTGCCTCACACCTCCCAACCTGATGCCTGCTCCCCAGAGGTGTACATTTCTGGCTCTTGGAGCAGTTTCTTCTGATATTTGTCTCCACGTTTCTAAATATATATGATTTGTATGGATCCTCCATGGATTTCCTATTATGCAGAAGGCTTCTTGCCCCACCTACATTCACTCAACACACTCCCGCCTCAATCTCCCCAATTTGGTTCCATGACAATTT
Organism: Equus quagga; assembly: GCF_021613505.1. NCBI lineage: Eukaryota > Metazoa > Chordata > Mammalia > Perissodactyla > Equidae > Equus > Equus quagga. The sequence continues at coordinate 40,900,754 of NC_060275.1, read as the reverse complement.
AATTTTGGGATTAAAATCAATATTCAATGTTTATATTATACCGTTCACAGTGGAACCAAAGGGATTACATATCCTTTCCTGTGCAACATTCAATCTTTTTCCCCTGGGGTAAATAACTGCCTTACAGTAGCTTTGTTTTTTTAAGTAACCAGGACTAACTCTTATTAATCTAAAACATAAAAACCCTCTCAATTTGGTCAAACACATCAGGTAATCTACTGGCTCTTTCCTTGGAAAAAAAAATGGTGTTGACGATCACCTCCATCCGTTCCTTTCCTGCAATATCTGTTATTCAAATATTGAGCCTCGTGCAGACATTCTCTAACTTGTTTCTTTTCTTTCCTATCTTATCTCCTCTCCTGTAGAAAACTTTACTTTCTGAGAAAGTTCCTCATCTTTAGCTATCTAATCATTCCACTGAATTTCTTTACTTCTGCAATATTTTTAATTTCCAACAGAAGAGCTTGCTTATTTTGACTGCTTCCGTAAAAAAAAAAAAAAAATGCTGTTTTTGTTTAATAAATATCCTCTGATCCCTTTCAGGCAATTAAGGAACTTTTCTTCTGATTCCTGGATGGCATTTCTGCCAAGGCTCTTTTTTCTGGTGTGTGGTTTGCTCTTGACAGTGACGTTGCAGACATTCCCCGGAGTCTGACGCTCCTTTTGCCAGTTCTTATTTAAGAGGGAGGCACTGAAACTCAGATGGGAAGTTTTGTGTGTATGAATAGGGCTGGCTGACTGATTAATTTCACTGAAGGGTGATCAGCTGGGGAGCCTACTATTTCCTTAGGGGACCCCTACATGTTAACATCTTTAGACCTTTTGGGGGGGTCACTTTTCCAAAAAAGAATCCTCCCGCATGGAGGAGTCACAGCTGGCCAGAAAACACCCCAAAGCCCAGTAGGGCAGGGTTCTGGGGGTTAATATTGGGTGTTTTGACTTCCACAGAACTCCTGTTCTTAGTACTGGTATCTCATCGTGACCATGGCTCCATTCTTCTGAAAATTTGATAGATGCTGGGTGAAATTTCCATAATTTATTCTAGAGATTTGTTAATATCTTTCACTCTGTCATCTCCTCTCTCATGTTTGTTCTTAAGGATCTACCCCTATTTGTTCCCTTACTTCACATTCCTGGGTTTTGGGACAGAGCAAATCCTAAACACCTGTGCTGAATCTGCACATTTCATCAAAGTTCTCCCTTTGCTTTAGACTTTAAATAGAAGTATTGTTATAATGGCAGCATTCCCATTAGGTGGAAATATATTTCTACTTAATATTCTATTTAAAATACTAAGATTCTCACAGATAGACTTCTGATTTTTTATCTAACTGTTAGGTCCTGCTATGCCCCCCTAAGAGAACAAAGTACAGTCCTGTCAAGGCTTCTTAGGCAGACATCATTACTACCACCTTCATTACCCCACACAGGAACACCTCCACACTTTGATGATCTACTTCACAGATCACCTACAGATAATTCTGAAATCTCAGCCTGGCTCCTTACCTCCCGCACCGCCATACCCACAGACACCTGAGCTAGTGCCTCATCCACATTTTGTTGGCATGAGCCTAAGGATTCTGGCTATTTTTAATGTTTGAACCAGTCAAGCATGGTGAGAAAGGCAAATCTGCTGTGAAAATGAATCAAAAATAAAATAATATCTCCAAATTAAATTACAATATTTTTGGATATTTGTTTCCCCTAAATGAATTCAAGAAGGAAGAATCAACTAAAATATTACTTCTGAACAACTAGGTCTTCTTAACTTTAATAGTATGATTAACCATAAATTCTTTTTGGTGCACAGGCCAACTCTCTTTAAGTTTTGATTTTAGAAAGAAAATTATTTTCAAACAAAAGTGTTTGAAAACTTGATGTCCCACCCCCCATAAAAGTAACAGGAAATGGAATTAAGATGTGTTATGAAAGATTTTACATCAGTATTTCATAATTTTCCAATATCCTGTTTAAGCCAATTATTTTAGGAAAATTTGTAAACTGGTTGTATTTCCTAGTAGAGTTTACAAAACGTACCATGATTCTCTCACATAAAATCAACATCAAGAATCGATAGATAGAAACTGGTATGGAATCCATTCATTCAATCATCTTTTGAAGACATGTGCCAGGTTAATAATGAAAATGTTGAATACAGTGCATATCTTTACATCAGTGTACGTCTCCATTTTAAGCATAATCATCTATATGTGTTGCTTAACAATGATTACTTTCAAGCAATGATATAAAAATAAAAGTTTATAAACCATTTCTGCCAACTTCAATAGCTACTAGGAACTACCACAGTTGGCCTGGCAAAGAGAGTGGGAATTCAGAAGACAGAGATACAATAATTAGACATGCAAATCCTTAATATTTGGACTAAGTAGCTATGATCTTCATTATTTCCCATAGCAGATGTTCTAGCTCCAAGAACTCATATTCCAAGAATACAGTCTCTTGTTCACTCATCTTTGCATCAGTCTTCATTATCCACACTTCCTTTCCATTCTGGTACATTTACCCTTAGGGTACCCAAAGGATCTCTCTGGAACATGTCATTTTCTAGGATAAGACCTTTGCATGTCCTTGGTCAAAACCGTTTTAAGAATTTTAGTAGGTTAATCATCTAACTCCTGCTGTATTCCTAAATTAAATGGACTTTAAATGGCAAATAATATTTAAAATTATAATAGTTCTTCAGTTGCTAAATATGTATAACTAATCAGTAATGGACAAATGGAATGTGCGATTTTCTCAGTTTTTCACATACCAGTTGTAAAGGCAAACTACAGAAAAGAGAGAGAATTTGCTGGGAAGCATGAAAACCTCAACCATAAAATGACTGAAAGAGACAAATTTATATGGTTTAACCAAATGATGACTAAGCTAGTATTTACTGGGATAAAACTCCTAACGCCATGCACAGCATCAAAGAGAACCCTACCCGTCTATTTACACTGCAATCCGGCCTGCCAGTTTCAGTTTCCAAAGAACAAAATCCAAGATATTTTAACTATCAAAACAAGAGTATATACTAATGAGGAAGGAAGAGATGTTTATCGGCAGAGTTTGCATTTTTAAAACTGTAATATCCCACTAATTATATACTTACCATTTTTACCATTATATACTTACTATCGTACCTCTTCACAAAACCATAAATTTACATCTATATTGAATCATTTTATATTGACTAGCTAAGATTGCTCTTCCAAGAAATCCTATGGCAAATACGTCAAGTATTAATAATTTATATACCTTTCTACCTGGATTCATATATCAAATTTGCTTAAATTGGGGTAAATTGGAATTGTAGCTTATACACATTCAGCTTTGTCAATAAAATACATAAGAGGTTTGGTTTTGAGTCCAAATTGATAGGCTTGGCTTAAAAACAGAAATATTCCTGAAAAACTGGATATACCACAATTTTCCTCATGATCATTATAAAAGTATATACATGTTTCTTAAGGGAAAAAATATTTTCCTGACTCAAGGCCAAAAAAAAAAAAACTTACTTAAGAACACAGTAAATCTTTAAAACACCAATGATTTTAAAGAAATTAAAAACAATTGCCTAGCCATTAACTTTAGTCCATGGCTCCATTCCTTTGCAAAGGTAAATGTTACTTTTTGGACATTATCTTGCCATTGTTTCTTTATAAAATGAACATGGTGTCATAATTGTCTAGTTAACCATTCTGGTTAGAAGTATGAGTGATCACTTATATATTATTTGTAGTAGGTAAAACTGAAATAAATAAAACTTCTTTAGAATTTTCCTGATTCAATAAGATTTCCAACTCTTGGTGGGAGATCCTTTTTAATCCAGGTACTGCAAACCTGGGTCTCAGTCTTCAGTCATAACAAATCAGGATGCAACTGAGGATCTGAAAATTTTGCAAATTCTCAAATGCAAATGTCAGAAAAGATTTAATGGGTTAATTCAATCCCTCATACCCTACTCTAGTGTCTAGGAACACTTGGAGCATTTCGAATTTTCAAAAGAGACAAAACCTTATAGTTCGTGGATTTTCAGTCATCAACACGTAGAAGGGAGGCTTGCTGACCTTTGAAGAGGCTCAGGTGATCTTCCTGGAACTTTCTGAAATACCACAGGAGAAGCCCTTGCCAAATCCAACTTTAAGGCTTACCCTTATCAAGGTTATCCTTCTGGTACCATGAAAAGAATAATTTTAATATCTCACTTTTATAAGTATTCATCCCTGCCCTCCCCTCCCCCACACAGAGCAGGCAACACAGAAACAGTAAGTGTGGTAGAAAAGCAGGATCCAAGCGCAAGAACTATATTTACTGATTCTATACAAGTCTGGTGTGGTAGTGTTAACAAAACACTTTATATCTCATGAATACATTTATGTTAGTAAAGTACATTTATAAAATTCTCTAATGTAGCTCATAAGACTGATGTATAGAAAATTACTTTATAAACATAAGGCAAACGTTAACAGCCGTAGAAAAATGTGGAAAAAATACAAGATGAGATAATCAGATCAAAGTTTTTAAGTATAAGAATATACCATGTGCCAGGCACATATAAGAGCACAAGAAAACATCAAACCCTGTAGATAGATTAATTTCTGAAGACTTCTCGATATATTGTTTTTGAAATAAACTGAGGAGGAAACTGATCTCCAGAATGTAAACTTAATGAAATCACAGAGTAGTGAGTGGCAAAGCAAACACTCAAACCCAAGACTGCTTAAAATCTGTGCCCTTCGCCATCTGTAGGAATTTTAAAAAATAGACCAAGGGCAGTGAGATGGAATTGTTTTCGCTGCCAGTCTTCAGGAAGAATGGTGGTTCAGAACAATTAATTTTAAATATAATCAGAACCTTTATATATAGAATTAATTTTTATTTTTATTGGGAAACAGTAAACATCATTCCAATTGTTTTTAACTCTGATGTTTTACTATTCTGGCAATGACAGATATTTTAGCTTATTCAACAGGAAAAAAAATCTAGCCATTCACATCCTCAGGAAATACTGTCATTGCACACCCACAGCTTACACTAAGGCAACAGAAAACCATCTTGATTGCAAATATTCTGTTCACTATACAAACATATGGAAATTTCCTGTAAATCCAATATTTAAGAGTCCAAATGTTTCACAGGAAGTGGTACAAAAATCTTTTATGGGATCATGGTTTCAATTTTTGGTTAAAAAAATAGGGACGCTACAGGTGAATGTTACAGCGGTAAATGTCCTTTATATATTACGATAGGGGAATGGGAAGTGGAAATGAGGAGGTAGGTTGACCAAAACTCTAAGGATGGTGACAACATACTTCCCAATTTGTTCCCACTCCCACTGGCCTGCCTCACCCCACCCAAGTCTCACTTCAGGATCTCCCCTGCTTCACATTCCAGTTACTTTTTGGTTATCTACCACCTCGGTCACCGGTACCTCATCAAAAGGCCTTCCTCTGAGCACCAATCCTCACTCCCTCAGGCTCATCTTGGAAGGAAAGCAACATCATTAAAACAATGCAAAATAAGTGTGATTGTTTTCAGCATGAGTTAAACCTCTGAAGGTATTTGATAAGTAAATGCTAAATGAGGATTTCCAGAACCCCTTTAAATAATATTCCTTAGATGTTGCTTAAAGTGCTTAGAAATCACATATGGTCTTCCAGATCTGGCTCCTGTTTACCAATTCAGCTCAACTCTCCATTTTCCCTTCTTCAGGTTGTTGGTTCCAGTAGTTTCAAATGTATAATTTTTTCACTGAAATAGACTGCTCTCTCTCCCTGCCTGTAACACTTCTCTCCTCGCCCCACCCCACCTTACTCACCCCATGACCCAGCAGAAGCACCCCGTGTAGTTCCACCAACTGTCCTCTAGTCTAGTTAGGAGCCTCTCCTAGACGGTCCTGCAGCACCTGCATTTCCCTCTACAGCACTGCTTATCCCCCTCCATTGTAACAGTAACTAAGCCCTCTTCAGGCAGCCTTACGATTCCCTTGTGCTTCGGTGACTAGTACAGTGCTTGGCATAAGAGAGTCCTCAACAAATATTTGCTGCATGAATTTATAACTAAAGTTATGGCAAGGGCCACTCCAGGCAAGGTGAGAAAGAAAAGTCTTTACAGCGTACTAAATTTATATATGTTTATAGGAAGAGATCTGTATATAATACAGAAACATTCTTGTTCACTGAGATCCATTCATTCAAAAACCTAAAAGATTAGTAGACTAGAAAGCTGTGACAATGCAGTTTTTAATCATCTTCCTCATCCATTTTTACAAGACAAGCTAACCACCACATTGTAATATGAGATAAACTTCGGTTAAAACCATTAACTAAAACTAAGTACCACACTCAACGGGCAGTTATGCAACAAAGAAGAATGATTTAAATTATATTTTGCTTCCGGCTAGCTGGGAGGTCTACATACCAAAATTGGGTTGGCAGCTCTTAGCTACTGAGAAAGTCCTACAAATATTCTGGAAAAACCAGTGGGTGGAATTTAGGTCCTCAGTCATAAGCTTCTACCGTCACAGGTGAAATGCAAGGTTGAGAAACCAAGAATGTATCATCATATCACAGTCATGTACTCCACACTGAACACCCCACATACCAAAAAAAACACTCTGAATGCTAATAGCTCTTTTTACTTAAATTTTTTTTTAAAAGAGAGAGGAGTTATTGATGCTAGGCTACATGGACACGGGCAAATTGGGGAATCTATTTAAACAACATCTTAATCTCCTGTAAGCCCTTTCCTGCTCCTGGAGCCATCCAGCAGTGCTAATGTTCTTAATTTATAAACTTGAGTTTCAGATTTTCCTATTGATTCATGTCAAACAAAACCAACAACAATAACAACAACAAAAAAAGCCCACAGAAAATAAAAACAGTAAACACTTTTAAAATTTATCTATGTAAATATCTTTATTTTCTACAAAATCCAACAAAGCAGTTTCTATTTAAATAAAACTGATCAACTACTATTTTCAAACAGTATTTTAAAAAAACAAAACATTTAACTAATAGCAGTAATGCTTAGGGTTTACACCAGATACTGATTTTTGACTGGTGGTCCAAGACTTTACACTCTGAGTCTGAAAGTCAGACTAAGCCTTTTTCTTCTCCTAAGATATTTAGTTTTATAACATGTAGGGATAATCCAAATTCCACTGATTTACAAGAAAACATATTCCTTTGAGAAATTTCTTAACACTTCATCTAGTTTTGAGATTACCTCCCTGATAAAACAAACCCAAGAAAAACAATCTCTCGATAAGTTATTCATTGCCAAAGTCCAAATTTTATTTTATTTTGTTTTATTTTATTTACTGAGCATTTCCACACTGGGTACTCTCCCAGGGTTTAGGGATACAAGGATGACTAAGAGGGTCCAGTCCCAATTCTGAGCAAGCCAAGAAGACAGACATGAAACGTAAGAACCATATGAAGCGAAAGGCTACATGGAAGTAAGAAGAGCGAGCTCCTTTACGTGTGGGATGACTAACTGCCTGAGGGAGCCAGGTGAGGTTTTCTATGGGAGGTGACATTAATCTGGGGCTTGAGGGATGGACAGGGAGAAAGGTATTCCTGGCAGACAAGGCAGAGCCATAAGGACTATGACATGTTGGATATGTTCACTCTGAAGCTAATCTTCTATTCCAGGCAAATCCATCTATTTACTTTTTGTAAAGACTTAATTTTTTTAGAGTAGTTTTAGTTTCACAGCAAAACTGAGAAGAGGGTACAGAGATTTCCCATAAACATCCTGCCCCCACCCAAGACTAGCCTCCCCAATTATCAACCTTCCCTTCCAGAGTTCCATCTGTTACAGTTGACTGACAACACTGACACATCATTATCACCCAAAGCCCACAGTTTACATGAGGGTTCACTCTAGGTATTGTACATTCTATGGGTTTGGGCAAACGTACAGTGACCTGTATCCACCATTCCAGTGTCATACACAGTAGTTTCACTGCCTGCCACCCTGTTCCTTGTATCTCTAGTGCTTGGCCCTCCACAGGGAAAAACACTTAACAAATGTCTGCTGCCAATGAGACCAGTGATTAAAAATCAGTTATTTATGGGGCTGGCCCGGTGGCGCAGCAGTTAAGTGTGCATGTTCCGCTTCAGTGGCCCGGGGTTCGATGGTTCGGATCCCAGGTGTGGACATGGCACTGCTTGGCACGCTATGCTGTGGTAGGCGTCCCACATATAAAGTGGAGGAAGATGGGCACTGATGTTAGCTCAGGTCCAGTCTTCCTCAGTAAAAAGAGGAGGATTGGCAGCAGTTAGCTCAGGGCTAATTTTCCTCAAAAAAAAAAATAAAAATAAAAGAGCTATCTATTATTCCAAAACTTGACCAAACTTCTACAAACCTGTGGATCTTCACATCTCTTAGGAATGTGTCACAATTGGTGACAGTCAAGAAATTTTCATGGAATATTAGGCAAAAATGTTGCCTAGTAGAAAGAGAGGTCTCAATATTTCTTCAGTTGGTAAAAACACCATTCTCCTTTTCTACTTTGAGTCACGTTCCCACTGATTTATTGATAACCTCTAGATTGTAGGAACTCTACCTTTTACATACTAAGGTCATGAAGTCTCCACAGAGCCTGGTGCTAACTACCAAGTGGTTAAATTACTAATTTTAATGAATGGAAGTGATTTGTAAAGACCCTTCACAACTTAGCCCTAGTTACTTCTCTAGTTCATTCCTGGCCACTCTTTCTCCTTCTTTCACATACTTCTCTACTCTTCCCCTTCTGCTTCTTTCTCCCCACCTCCCGCTCACGTGCACACACAATATGAATGTGGCTTTTCAAAAGTAGGCTCTGCATTTTGATCAGAAATGTGAGAAGCCCAGCTCCCTGGCAATAACAAATAACAGTGAAATTAAACAAACAAAAGGCAGGGCCCAGTACTTTTGTTTAAATCTAGCTAACAAGAAAAATCCGCTTTGGGAATTTAACATAAAATGTAATAACTGTCCTTTTAGAAGATGGACAATTAGTCTGTATTTGATCTGAATGGTACATCTACACCCTCAATCCTAGTGAAGACAGATCAGGACAGTTTGGCATCCCAATGTTACTTTGAGAGTACTGCCTTTCCCGCAATAAGCTCTAAGGATGACTATATTCTGGCACAAATGAATGTTATCAGACATTCCGAGAGTGAGCGAGTGAAAGGCAAAGCTAATTCCGAACGTATATTCACATTTCAGGGCCCATATGCTTCTTTAAAAGATGTAGAAATGACTTTCACATCATGAATTTGGACAATGATCCAAATTACTTAAAGTCTGCATATGTTAAATTTTTTTGTATGCTTTAGAAAAGATATAGTTAGAAATTAGACTTGTAGAGAGTTTCTTTTAAAGTCTACCGGTTTATCAATCTGAAACTCTTTCTACTTTTAGCACTAACAGAGACACTCTGTTGATAATGTTATTTGTTGCAGGTAAAATACACACACACACACACATATCTCAAGCCCCCCAGAGTCCTTTTAAATGAGAGAATGATAATTTTATGATTGCTAATAAACAATTAGTTGAAAACATCAAGCATTTTTTTTTTGGTAGGGGTTGGGTCACATTATCATTCAAAGTAAAGACTTTCATTTAATTTCTTCTTGATCAACTAAACCACATCACCAGGCAATGTGTACATAAAGAAGAAACCAAATAAAACATCAGTGAATTCTTCCAACATAATTCTGACACAATCATTGTTTTGGGGTCTTTCTCTCTGAGTATGGATCTGTCCATATCACATAGAAAATGCTGAGCAGAAGTCTCTGTAGACAGTGGCCTGGCTTGCTCGTCCTGGGTCTACCACTAACTGCATATGTGTCTTTTATTTCCTTCAACTGTGAAATCTGGGCGATGAACTTCTCTTTGAGCTGTGGGTTGCTATAAGCATCACTAGAAAGTACTCAAGATAAAATTTTATTTATATAGGTTCTAGATGAAGAAAATTATAAGTTTCCATTGCCTGAGAATTTACACACTACTTCAGGACAATTTTAAAGTGAATGTGACCACACAGTTTATACTGACATGCTTATAAAAGTATAAAATTAATTTTTACCATAGGCATAACTCCCAACATTTAGAATCATGTTTCAAGAATTTTTTTAGGTCAATGTTCCTCAATTTATAAGCCAAAATCTTTTGATTCTTAAATTTCTATTTCCTTTACATTTAAAATTTCAAGGTAGGGCTGGCCCAGTGGCATAGTGGTTAAGTTTGTGCGCTCTGCTTCAGCGGTCTGGGGTTCGCCGGTTTGGATCCCGGGCGCAGAGCTACACACTGCTCATCAAGCCATGCTGTGGTGGTGTCCCACATACAAAACAGATGAAGAGTGGCATAGAGGTTAGCTGAGGGACAATCAAGAAGTCAAGGTAAGTCAAGGTAACACTAGGATCATGCTCAAACCACCTACTGTTTACAATCTTTATATATTCTACTTCTTATCAGCAATTCAAACTACATAAACATCATTAATCCAAAGATTTCTTGTCTTATTAATGCCAGATCCTCTGTTAGGTACTACAGATACAAAGGAAAATCTGTACTTGCCCTCAAAGAACTAAGGATCTACTGGGGAAAAACACAATCATAAACGTGGACATGCAACATCAGAGACAGAGAGAGTAGGAATAGCAAGGAAGCTTCAGAAGAGCCCTCCTAGATGATAGATGACCATTCTAGGTGGAGAGGAGAGCATGGCCAAAGGAAGGGCACAGCTTTGTAGGGAACTACACCAAATGTGGCAGAAATGTACAGGCAAGACCTAGATTAGAGTGTCTTGCTCTGTCATACTGACTTTCTCTTGTTGGCCTGGGGATCCATGAAAGGATTTAAGGCAAAGGTATAAGGTGGGTAACTTACAAACACCATGTGCTTTGAATACCGAGTACCTTTCTGGCTACCATGTGGGTAGCATACTTTAGGGGAACAAAACTGGAGGCAGTTCAAAGGCCAGTGTAAGTGAAAAATGAAGAGGGTTTGAATTAGGGCAGCAGAAATATGTATTTTTTTTTTTTTAAAGACACATTTGATATGCAGAGAAGATAGAATCTGCGGGACTTTTAATCACAGGATGTGGCGGATGAAGTCGTGGGAAGACTCCCAGATTTCTGACTTGGGTGGTGATGCCACCAAACAGGACACAGGAAGAAAAGCAGGTTTAAGGTGGGTGGGAAGTTTAGGGTAACTGAATTGAGTAGGACACTCCTAATGACATATCTCAGGGAGGAAGAGGAGTGGGCCAAGGATGGCACTCTGGATGACACCCAGTACCAAGGGGTAGGTGACACTGAGAATGAGAGCTCCGAGAGGAACCAGGAGCATGTGGTGATGTCCTGGCAGCCTAGAGGTCCAGAATGTCAAGGAGAAAAACATAAACAGTTGTTTCAAATGTGGTAGAAAGGTCCAGCAAGAAAAGGACTGGAAAATTTCCATTATGTAGAAAGTAGGATGCACTAATGACCTTAGTAAAAGCTATTTCAGTAAAGTTATGAGAACAAAAATTACGAAGTAAATGAGAGATAAGGAGCGAAGATGTTTGGCTAAAGAGCTATTAGATGTAGAAATAGGGTTAAAGACAGGGTTTGGGTGGTTTGTCTTTTAAGTCAGTTGAAATCTCACCATCTAGAGATGGCCAACATTAATACTTTGGTGCCATCCTTTCACACATCCTTCTGTGCATATATATATACACATATAATAATGCACAGGCACAAAGAGCAAAATTTATGGTCAAAAGATTATTATGTACTAATAAAGTGCATTCTATCTTTACACCTAAATCACCCTTTAAGTTATCAGAATCACAATCACACATAAAAGGAAGTATAGTCTCTCTTCTAAATCAAAACCCAAGACCACCATGTGATATACACTACCCTCTGACAAAACAAACCTGTTTCTTCTGAGAAACATAACATAGAACAGTCAGCCTAGGAAACGGACACACCCAATCCTATTGATTTTCAGAAGGTAGAGAGCAATTACCCACTTGGAGTGTTTCCACAGGTTTAAACACACAATCTTATGAGTAGGGCCCTAGGAGCTATATACCTCTGAGGGCAAACAACCTCCCAGCAAGGGGGTACTGACAATATACACCCAAAGAGTGGCACCCAGTGAATCATCAGAGAGTAGCAAGTTCCACCCTGTGAAGATTCCACACCTGCCTTCTGTCTCACCACTGCGAAGAAGAACAGCACACAAAGCTCTCCAGCGTGCTGTTGCAATGTCAACAAAGCTGGGAATACTGGTTAAACTGGCCTAGTCAGCTGAATGGCCACTGATTTGGCTTGGGTTCACTCTATCAGGAAATGGGGCAAAAGGTCAGAATTTTAACATAGAAATGGCAGCCCCCAAGGACTTCCGGAGAAGAGAGCATTTCACAATCATGACCGTAGTAAATTGGGTGTTGCGTCATTTTTAGGGGGAGAGGGACACAGTTTCCAAGCAGCTTCATTTTGGTTACAGCTCTCTCTCCACTCACTCGGAATGTTCTTATGCCAATTTTCCTTCCACAGAAGAAGTTCTCCTAGCAGTTATCAGAAGAAAGCTGTTTCATAAAGCTTTTCTGTATTAATCACTCTCCCTAGACTGTATACAGTAGCAAGTTTTAAAGCACTAATGCTATATCTATATATACGTTAGATAAATATCTGAAAATTTATTTATTTTTTTTGTGTGCATGTGTGCGGAAGATTGGCCCTGCTAATATGTTGCCAACCTTCCTCTTTTTGCTTGAGGAGGATTGTTGCTGCGCTAACATCTGTGCCATCTTCTTCTATTTTATGTAAGATGCCACCACGGTGTGGCTTGACGAGCAGTGCTAGGTCTGCACTCAGGATCTGAACCTGCGACCCGTGAACCCCAGGCCACTGAAGCAGAGCACATGAACTTAACCACTACATCACCAGGTCGGCCCCATTAAAATTTATTTTTAACTAGAGAATGAAAAACTAAACAATCAAACAGCCAAGCTGGAGGGGACACACAAAATTGCTATATCAACTTGGAAGATAATCCTGTTTCTTGTTTATAACGTCAAAACCCTAATCTTTCTGGACATGTTTTAATAAAAGGAAATAGTATCTAGTTGGTAAAAACTAGGTTCCATTTAGGGGGAGGGGATGTCTTTCTATCACCACGGGACAAACACAGTTATAAAGTCAATGGGACCCTAGGATACAGTAAACAAGACTGTGTGGAACTCAAAGTCCAAAGCAACACGTTCTTCAGGGGGACGAATCAAAGGGGACGATAAGGGGCACTTCCTGCTGCACACATTGCTTCCTATTCTCCTTGGCTGAGTTCTCCAGGGAAGGACAAAACACACATAGAAACAAGCAGAAAATGGTGTAGAGCATAAAAAGGGCTTTCTCTTTTTGGCTGACGACCTACTTAATATCATCTTCTGGTTTGGTCAAATTATAAAAAAAGAAAAGAAAAAGACCTATATTTTTTTTTCCTTCACATTTTCCCAAGAAGACTCTGACATGAAACAGTGAAAACAAATGAATTTTTCAGGTCTTCAAGGGTGTAACTTTATAAGCAAAGGCACCTGAAAATAAGGCCTCTGGAAGATGATGCCAAAATGGGACAGCTGTCACACAATATGCTCTCGCTGCCCACGAGGATTTCTCCAGAGGAAGAGCACTAGGTTGGTCACTATGTGTTGTCCTGATTGTTTTTTCAACCTTCAGAGAACCTGGTAATTTTCCATCATCTGCTTTAAAATGGACCAGATTTACTGTCAGTGGAGTCCATTTACAGGAATCTTTTATAATTATTTTTGTTAATTAGTCTTCAAAGCCTTATAAAGCTACAGATAAGAATTTCTAGCAAAATGAACACATTGCTATCCACCCTAAATGAATTATGCAAACATAGCGTTCATTATTGATGTAGAATATGCTTAGAGATTTCATTTGCTAATACACTGACTTGAAGTTTTGATGCTTAAAACCTAGTATGTGATTTCAGCAGCTTTCATAAACAAGAGTGATAAGACTGGGTTGAGTTCTCAGATGTGAAATGCTTCAGCTTCCGCTGAAGAATATGAACCCAGTGTTCACACCACACACTTCCTATCAGATGTTTCATGCATGGTCTTCAAAGACGTGAGGAACATTCAAGTAGATGTTAGAAAGGTGACACTATGCTGAAGGGAAAATGAGATCACATAGTCATAAATTTCTTTTCTGGGCAGTTAGCCAATTTTGTACATTGTATTCAGTCATTGCATACCACCCCACTTCTTGCTCTGCACAATAATTAAAGTGCTTCCTTCAATTTCAAGGTTGGTTTTCTAGATGCTAGTTTCTGTATTCTTGGATCAATGACTTAATTCCCTACCTGCCTGCAAGTGACATTCTCCTTGTTGGCATGCGCCCATATGATAATGTTCTACCTCTAACTTAAACCAAACTGATACTAATAATCACTTACTCACCTTATGCTAGACCCTTTCTTACATTCAAGCAAAACAATATAGCTCCAACGAAAGTAAACTCTGCATTAGCTTTAAGCAGTAGCTCTGGGGAAATATATATATATACATAAATTGTCTATCAAGATGTTAAGGGAAGATAGAAAAGTAGAGAATGTAAGGCGAAAGGAAAATGCCTGGATGATTCTAAAATTAAAAACTGTTGTGTATAATGTGTGCCTTTGAGAACACCTCTAAATGGTAAATAAGATGTATAGTAATCTAGTGTTTGTTCATGTATTCATTTGTTCAACCATATCAGCATCTACTATGTACCTGGCACACTGCAAGGTATTGTGAAGAATGCAAAGATAAACGAATTACTATATTCAAGAGCTTACAATAAAGTAGCAGATACAGGTAAAGGGCATTTTATACACTCAAGTGCCAGACATGGTTTTCATAAAGTGCTATGAGACTTACAAGAAGAAAAGTCCTTCCAACAGCTGGATTTAAGGTGAGGGCATTTAGAATGGCTTGAAGATCAGGTACCATTTATTCTAAGCACAAAAGACACCTACTTGTTCCTAAAGAAGGTGCTAAGTATATGAAGGACCAGGAAAAGCTAGATCTACTACAAGTAATGCTTTGCAAAAGGAGAGTTCCTTAAGGTCAAGCTATGCGGGTTTTTTCACAGGTTTGAGTTTGAGGGACCTCTGTATTTTACTCATTCAGAACAACTAAACTGAGTCAAGAATCATTTGAGAAACCCAATCCACTCAAAAGCTGCCAACTGGAGCGATCTTTTCCCTGAATTGGGTCTCATGTAGATACAGCATTGTCATGCTAGATATCCCGCTCACCCTTCAGGCAGTCAAACTGGAAATCATTTCTTTAAAGGCAATAGTTGGAAGCTAGATCCAGTGATTTGGAACTGATTCCAATATTGAATAGATTTACAAAAGACAATGATACATGCCTGGTTCTTCAATCCAATTTACATCTACGTTGTTTGGAAAGTGATCAAACAGATTTTGTTGAGATTCAGTACTGATTTCATAGCCATCCTAGAGCAAGAACTGCCACACTCACTGCTGTGCAGCCACATATGGATTGCCAGGTACCCTAATTTCTAACAGGGGGTCTGCATGTACTTAGCTGAATCTTTAAAAAAGCTGGACAGTGACCTTCAGAAAACTGTCTCAACATACCTCCCATCATGTTCGGACAAATGACTGAATTAAAGGTATGGTACAAACTAATCAGGATCTTTCAAAATAGATTTTTGGAGGATATGTGTAAATAAGGTCCTCCATGAAAAGATGGGAGGAACATTTTAAATATTAAAACAAATCTATACACAACATTTAACATGTTTTCACATGCCAACAAAGAATCACTTGTCTTAGTGAATAATGGATGTGTTGACACTTCAAGGCTTAACTGTCTTTATTTAGATCAAGTGAAGATCTTTGCAAGGGAAGCAAGAATATGTTCTGGATGCTACTCTGTACTACTTTGTAAAAATTACTTTTTCCATCTGGTTATTTCTCGTATATTAGAAACATTATTGATTTTTATAACCTAGTTTTACGTCTGACCACTAAATTCTGATACTAATTATAGTCTATGGTTCAGTTGATTTACTCAGATTTTCTAGTGAGACAATTATATATTTGTCTCTTCCTTTCTAATGTTTGAAATCTCATTTCCTTTTTTGTCTTACTACATCAATTACAAAATAACAGCGACAGCAGCAGAGAGCACTTACATGGTATGCAGTATTTACCAGATGGTCTTCTAAGCATATTAATTATAAGCTCATTTCCGCCTCATGACAAGTATATGAGGTAGGCATTATTATTCCCATTTTATTAATAGTGAAATTGAGGCACAGAAAGGTTAGGCAACAGGTATAAAAGATTACATAGTCTCTAAGGGGTTGAGCCAGGTCAATGAACCTCCTCTCTACATTGTCATTTTGGTATAGTATATATTCTATTTGGGAAGAAAAATTCCAGTTGCTAGGCCACTGCAATGGACTGAATATGTCTGCCCCCTCACCCCTCCCCCGCAAAACTCAAATGTTGAAACCCTAAAGCCCAATGTAATACTATTAGGAGGTAGGGCCTTTGGGAGGTGGAAAAAGTAATTTTTACAAAGTAGTACAGAGCAGCATCCAGAACCTTCACTTGATCTAAATGAATACAGTTAAGCCTTGAGATGTCATCCATTATGCTCTGTGGTCATGAGAGTGGAGCCCTCATGAATAGGATTAGTGCTCTTATAAGTGAGACCCCACGGAGCTCCCTAGCCCCTTCCACCATGTGAGGACACAGCAAGAAATCGGCCATTTACAAACAGGAAGAGAGCCTTCACCAGAATGCAACTGTGCTGGCACCTTAACCTCGGACTTCCAGCTTCCAGAACTGTGAGAAACAAATTTCTGTTGTTAATAAGCCACCCAGGTGGGGTATTCTGTTATAGTGGCCCAAGTGGAATAAGACAGCCATAGAAGAATAGAGGTGAAAGTAGAAACCCTCATCTTGTTTCTGACTCTACACTGTTGTTGCTGGTTTTTGCCATAAGGAAGGAGGCAAGGAACTTGAGTCTGCCGAGAATCACAGAGCTCACCCAAGGTGGTTCCTGACACCTAAACATCTTGGAGCCCGTGTCATTCAAGGTCTAGTATTACTACTGGGCCAGTGTGGCACTGCCGGGCTGGTCAAGCGTGAAGACAGTGGTTCAGGAATGACTGCACACCAGCAACACTAGTGGACATCATCCCTCTACAAAGCAACATGCTCAATGGCTGCCACAAGGAAACTCACCAGAACCACAATATCACAGAGAAGATAATTTCTTAATGGCGCCTGCAACAGGTAAAATGTGTCATCTGATGTTTCTTCTACCACCTCACAAGAAGGACTACTGATTCCCTATATATACCATGTGTGTGTATGCGTGCGTGCGTGTGTGTGTTCAGGAGGAGAGCAGGGCTGAGGTATGGTGAAGTTATAAATGCCAGGAATTCTGTAGCTCAGTTTAAACATCTTTATTCTATAAGTTTCCAGTTTTCTGCTCTGCTAATCCAGACCTGGGTTTTTTGCACAAATAAAAGGACTGTGCTTTCCCCAGCCCATTTAAACCTTGGAAACACATAGAAGACCTTTCTGCATGGTGCTCCAATGGGAGAGAGGAGGAACACAAAGCCCTCAAATTTGTGAGCTTTTCCTCCTAGATGAGCAGGAGGATGAGAGCTGGATGAGCAGAAGGACATTATGTATGTCTATTGGTTGGCAAGAAGGTTAAAGGTAAAGGAAAGATGGACAAACAAAAAGAACAATTACAGCCTCAATCACAATGCTTTCTCATACCTGAGATTATATCCTTCTCTTCATGATTCACCAGCCCGTCCCTGAGAGTCTCGGAAGCAGTCTCAAGGAACAATGGAATGTACTCTTTGCTACTTCACCTTACGCAACTTGCTAGTCACAAAGGGCTATCCCCACCTGTTGCCAAAGGTTTATCTCTAAAACACAAATACAATATCATGGGAGTGAGCTCACTGCTGACAGGCTACAGCGCAAACCCAGGAGATCTGTAAGACCTTTGTGATCTGGCCACCGTGGCAGGCTGCAGGCCCAGTGCTCAGGCTTCACAGTTGGACGGCTCTGGGTTTGAATGTCGACTTCACCACCTATTGACTGTAGGACCTTGGCTGAGGTCCCAAAGCCTTGGTTTCCTCATCTAGAATAGGATAGTTTCTATGATTAAATGAGATCACGGCTCTGTGCCATTCTTGCTATTGTGAGCCGTATGTGCTACCACTTCCTCCTCTTCAGTTGTCCCCCCACCTCTGCGTCACTGCCCAGCGTCTAATAGGCATTTAGTTATTCAAGCAATATCTGAATATATCCACAGACCTGCAGCAGCCCTGCTTCAGTGTATTCTCTCCTTCTAGGCTTTAGATTCTCTATGCAGTTGCCCAAAGTAAAGAAAAAAACCAAAAAGGTGTTGTTAAAATGTTGGGAAGGAAGAATTAGCAACAGAAGAGAAACGTGATACATTTTTATTCTAGGGGGAGAGGCTGAACAGGGGAGATCCCAGATCTTGACCCCACACAGAAAAACATGTTAAATTTTTAATTTCAATAGCATTTTAAGAACCACATGTTATGTAGATGTATACTGGAATCTGAAGTAGGTAAACCAGGTTTTACAATGTCGTTTTAATTCTTTTAAAATCTGTTTATGCTAGGCATTTTCAGATACATTCTTTTTTTAATATAAAGGGAGAAGGAAAGAGCCAGGATAGTTCTGGAAGATAAACAAAGCTTTGAAACTAAAGGGATTGCTCCTCTGCTGCCCTCTGAATTTTTCTGCCATGACACACATGGTTGCTGTCAGTCTCATGCAGTGTGTGCAGAAAGTAATATCTATTCACAAACTGTTTAACCTTTTTTTTTTTTTTTCCAGTCTGGGCAACTGCTTATTATGTTTTAGAAATCAACTCCGACATGGGTTTTCTAGACAATGTCTGGCAGCCTCTGCCCAAAAAGTGAGAATTTTTGATAATGCAGCCTAAGATAAAACTCAATACCAACAATAAAGGTAACAACAAAAATAATAAACATCTGGGTTTCTTCCTCTCGGCACCACTGACATTTTGGGGTGGATAACTCTTTGCTGTGGTGGCCGTCCTGCGTTTTGCAGGATGTTCAGCAGCATCCTTGGTTTCTAGCCATCACATTACAGCGGCTCCTTCCTCTTGTGACAACCAAAAATGTCTCTAGACATTGTCAAATTGGGACGTGGGAAGATGGGTGCAAACTCTCAACTTGGTTGAGCAACTTGCTTGCTCAAACTTGGTTGAGAACCACTAGTCTATGCTAAAGAAAGAAAATAATCATTCTTTTTCTTAAATAAGGAAGTAACAGAATTATAAAGTATTGTGACAAATTCTGTAAAAGATGTTTTGATCATAGCAAGTCAACTTACAATACACATATTCTCCTTCACAGAGGGATTTCTTTATCACAGTATTGAAAATATATGACCAGACTATTTCATTCAATTCACCAAACTTTCCTAGACTTTGACACATAGAAAGAGAATTCCTATTGGATTTAGGAAATAAGTAATTGCCAAATACAGGCAAACTTATTAAATCTTTATGGTATTAAATTTTAGAGCTTGAGACTTTTGTACCTTTTTTTTCATTATTTGATCCCTTACTCCAAACACACTTTTCTGTGGCACTCCTATCTCTGACATACCCGGCAGGCCCAAGAACTGAAAGGATAAAAGCATTCTTGCTAATCTAAAAGTCTGGTACCTGAGATAATGAGAAACTTCTAGGAGGACCTGAGTGTCCCAAAAGATCACAGAGGGCTTTTAAAAGAAATCTGAATGTTTACTTTCTCACTCATTTTTTTAGGAAGAACCTGAAAGATTTTATTTTGTTGACAAAATTTATTTTAAGGTTAAAGAGGTTTAGCAAAAAAGAAAATGGCAGAAATAAAGTCATTAGGAAAAGTGTGCACAAGCAAATGCCTATGCCTGGGAGGGTAAAAAAAAAAATCTGTTTCTATACAAACTGGAAAAAAAAAAATCTCAGAATTATGTTTCTCTCCTTTTTCCCCATTCCTTGCATCTGGATATCAACTTTTACCTCATCAGCATTTCTCCCAGCCTAGTTCAGCCTAGTTCAGGTCTTCATTACCTTTCATCAGGTCTATTTCAACAGCTTCCTATCTAGCTTCTCTCACCCTCTTCTCATCCTCCATTCCAGACCAGTGGGGGAGGTGATGGGCTTGGGGGTGGGGTGGTGGCCTCATGTAATCTTTTTAAAACACAGGTGAGGCAAGGGACCGCCCTCCCCCGCCACCACCACCACAAGGCCCAGAGATTCCAGTTCCCATTATTCATCCTAGAATTCAAATCCCTTCATCTTTTGGTCCAGGCTAGGTTTCTAACCTTATTTCCTAAATACTCCTTCCCCCTCTACCCCACAAACCATTTAACTTATCGTGACTACCGCCCACAATCCAAATCTTTATGTCAGCTGGTACTCTGTCAGAATGCCCTTTCCTCCCATGTTCACTTGAGGACCCTCACCTCACACTCCCAGACAGAATGGCTCTCTCCTTATTCAGCAGTTCCTCAGCATTTGTTTGTGCCTTTATCAGAGCACTCATGTATTATCTTCTCCTACTATCCCCGAAGGGGTTTAGAGCAGTATCTGCCTGCTCCGAGGGAATAGGAGACCAGACTTGTTCTCCAGGCAGTTCTCAGGCATCCTTGTAAACCTACTAAAAAAGTTTGTCTTTTAACAGTGAATCAAATTTCAGTTAAGTCAAAAATATTTAGCGAGCCCTTAAAGCATCAAGCCTGTGCTGTGAGAGCTAGGACTGGCCTCAATAAGCCTTCAGGAGAGAGAAGAGTAAGAGCAAGACATAAACTCTTGGGCACAAATTGTTATAGAGATTCCAAAGCAGAAGGATGGGGAAGGATCTTGTCTATATACACGGTATGTCTATAGGAAGGTGATATTTCAGGTAGGATTTCACAACTGGGTGGTGACTCTGATGTGCGAGCCCTAAGAGTACTAGAAACAGCAAGGAGTAGGGCAGGGTGTGTGGGGCCTGAGGAGCAACAAACAGCCCAGTGGAGCTGGCCCCCAGTGGGGTGTCTACTGGACGCCAGGCCTCAGAAAGACCCTAAGTTAGACAAGAATCCGCACTCACATGGCAGGCGTCTCTGAAAAGTCCTGGCCAGTAGTCAAACAGCAGAGCTGCAGTTGAGAAAAAAGAACCTGATAACAGCATAGAAGACTGAGTGGAGGAGGAAAGGAGACCCTGGTCTTTGGAGCAGGTGAGACCCAGTGAGGGTAGCTGGAGACAGGGGGCAGCTTTGATAAAAATTGTGGAGGCAGCATCAACAAGACTTGGTACACAATTACTTTAGGGGCAAAGAGGAAAGGAGACAAGGTAGACAGAGCACTAAAAACTTCCACCCAAGGTGACTGGATTCATTACTGGAAGGAAGAAAGCCGAGATGATGAAATGGTGTGAATGGTGTCAGCGAAAACACAACTGCCACTGAATATGAAACTCATGGAATGCAAAGACACGAGCGGAGAAATGGAATATTTCAAGTGTCTATCTGCCCACTGCATTTCATTTACCTACAGTGATTTTTAACGTCTAGAAAATAAAAGCTCTGTGTTTATTTTGCTTGTCTCACCCTCTCTCATTAGGGACAAACCTCATAATGTTCTGTAAACCAGTTCTAACAAGCTGGAGGCTCTGGGAATGTATACCTTACTAAAAATGCACATGGAAGTTTCTGAATTCTCTCTCCTCCTGCTCTAAATGTCAGAGAAGTTCACACGATACACATGGTTCCTTGTTTTCCTGTGTACAGAGACACCTGACAACTACCCAGATGAGTAAGCGGTTTAACAGACGGCCAGCATACGAATCACTGGAGAGTGAGTCATAAAGGTAAGGGATTCCAATTCTAAGACATGGAATGGACTGGCTTCAGGGAGTTTCACCAGCATTGCAATCAGTTTTGGAACACATTAAGTCTGTTTTCCGGAAAGAAAAAAAATAATTCCTAGAGGCTGAAAGGGAGCCTTTTAATACGTCACACTACTTCTTAGAGGTACAAATCCAACACGGAAATCAAATTATGAAGTGACACAAGCCCATCCCCACCCAGGCTATAAACATCCCATTAACAGTGTGGTTACAGGCAGCTTGTTCAAACTTTCCAGCTGATGTTCATCATATTATCTCATAGGTTACATTATACTCAAACTGGTCCCTTTCAAGTAGCAACTTTCCATTCAGTACCACAGACAAGGAGAAAAGAAACAGAAGAAAGCACCTTAGGAGTTTTGAACCTCAAATGCCACCTCTGTTTTGTGCCAGAGTTTTTGTTTTACTTTTTTGATCCTAGATTTTCTCTTTGTAGATTCAGTATATGATTTGCAAGCATTCTGAGGGTAAACAGGCTGAAATGTGAAAACAGCAACAGAGGGAGTCTCAAATTTTTATTAAAGTTATTTTACTAGTGTTTATAGATCAAGAAAAGCCACACAGTGTGACACCAAATAACTTATTTTAACAAGAAACTAATAAAAAAATTTCCTCTCTTCCCAACTCTTATATACACACACACACACCCCTCTTTCTCCCTTTTTACTTAAGTCGCTACCACCAACTGGGTCAGCCCCTGGAAATCAGCCAAAGCTGAGAGCAATCAAGTCTCTAGAGGAAGCCACTAACTGGGATGGTTCCACCATGCTGTGAATTGTGAAAAGAGAATCATTTCTTCCTGAGTTCACCTTTCATTGGGCTGTTTCCATACACACTTGACACCAGAACAAAACAACCCAGTGAAAGGTGAACTTTCACCCCTACAGAAATTACTTCAGACTATAAACAGGACTCAAGGATGGAGGCAGAGTGGTTTTGGTAAGAATACCACTTAAGAGTTCTACAATACAATTAACTTTGCCGCTGGCTGCTATGTCACAGAGTCAATTTTTTCCTTTTTATGACAAAAATTTAAAAACATATAGAAATTAGGGTAATGAAAACTCGTCCATCCTCCATCTAGATTTAACAGCTTGTTGTGTATTCATCAATTTTTATCTGATCATTTTTACGGAAGTATTTAAAAAATTAGAATCACATTTCTCCCTTAAATAATTCAGTATGTGTCTCTAAAAAAAAGGGATATTTTCCTTCATAACTGTAATACTAGTATCATACCTAACAAAATCAAAATAATTCCCTAACATCACCTCATCAACATCACTGAAACGCAAATTTCATTGGGTAATTTTTCTCCCTTTCCTTTCCATTAGTAATTGTAATTTCCTCACTTTTATTCATTGAGATTGCCCTTTTGAAGATCACCAGTTTCCTTAGTCACACTTAAAAGGCCCTTTCCCCAGGCCCCCCTGCACCCACATGCTACCCTCATCATCGCCCCAGAAGGCTCTCCTGGAAGCTCTCCTGTCTTTGCTTCTTCCTGGGAAATTATTCAGGGTTGGGAATGTCACCTATATGCGGATGCCTTGTGAATCTGGAAAAGGTCAAGAGAAATATATATTTTACTTTCCTCTAAACTCAGAATATAAGTGCGTGTGTGAAAGGAGAGAAAAGTGCAAGATTTACTCAACTTACTGGCTAATGCTAACGGATCTCTCTTCTCTAAGGTGGTTAGAAGGCCTTCCATGTGGAAAACGCCTTCTAGCACTTTCCAGGGGATAGTGATGAGAGAAGCAGACTCTGGAACCACATATCCTTGGTTCAAATCACACTTATTAGCTGTGTAACATTACAAGATACTTAACATCTCTAAATTTCAGTTTGTACTTGTGAAAAATGCAGAAAATAATAGAACTCACCTTGTGAGTTTGTTGTGAAAATTACATGAAGAAATGAAAGTAAAATGTTGAGTAAACAAAGTGTCTAGAAAATAGTAAGCACTAAATAAATTTTAGTTATTGTTAACTGTGACCTAATATTAGATATCTAATATTTATTACTGGCAGAACTGGCTGGGATAAAGTTCCTTGGCATGCTATAATTGTTTCTAGGACTTTGTAAAAGAAAGTTTGGTTACTTTCCATTTTATCACATAAGCTTCATCCCATGTAATACAGACAGTCCACAAAGCGTCGTTCAACACTAGTAGTTACTTCTGTAAATGGATGATTCATGCTAATTAAAGTTGCAACCCAGGAGAATAAAATTAGCTTGTTTCCACATTTCCTTTCGTTCAGTAATTACAATTCAAGGTTATGTTAGATGCCACGCTACTATAATTTGGCCCAAGAGACAGACACTGCACATCCCACATTTTCAAAAACAGGCACTGCTGATATAAATCTAGGTGCTTGCTGAATAAAGGTCTTGAAGACTTCACAAGCAATTCTTACCAACCTTGTGCTTACGTGTCACTCATTTCTGTGCATATTGTAGCCAGGAGGGAAGTACTGAGATCATGTTAGCTTGTCATAGATTCACCGGATTTGCAGGAGGATGCGAATTTAAAAATAGAAGCCAAATGTGGCTGGAGTTTATCTCAGATGCTTATGTTCAAGCAGCAATCTGTTCACCCATGATGACAGCAAGCATTCCATCGGATGTATTTCAATTTTCATAAACTCAGTTAGAATCCTACTACCTCTCAAATTGGTGGACCACAGATATAGAGACACCTCACACTTTGATTCATTTGGTTTCTCAAAGCTCGGTGTGGGAGAGAGATTTTTTTGGCTGGTTTTCATGAGAGGTGACAATGAGGAGGTAACATTTATTTTGTACTCATCGTGTGCCAGGCACAGTGGTGAGCCATTTACACAAGTTAGATCTCAGAGAATCTCCACATTTTTCTAAGGTTAATCTCCATTTTATAGCTTGGAAACTTGGAGCTTAGAAGGGCAAATAAAATTCCAGAGGCAATGGCATATCCAGATTTTTGTGGAGCCTGAACTTTATATTAGTTTTCAAGGAAAGAATGTCAAATTGTGAATGCTAAATTAGGTTCAAGGCCCTAGAAGGGGTAAGAATAAATAAGGGGCCCTGAGACACGAGCTTCAGTGGTAACCAACTTGTGTCTGCTTGACTGACCACTCAGAGCTACAGAGACAAAGGAATTTGATGAATAGAAACCTGAACTGTAAAGTGAAAATCTTTCATTTTTAGAAACTCTGGGCTATAATTAAGTTGCACTAGGGTTTTTCCCCCCTAGGAAAAAAAAAATCTGTTGCCATTCTTCCTCTTTTTGCTTGAGGAAGATTCACCCTGAGCTAACATCTATGCCAATCTTCCTCTATTTTGCATGCTGGTCGCTGCCACAGCATGGTGGCGTAGGTCTGCGCTCAGGGAATTGAACCCAGGCCGCCAAAGCAGAGTGTGCTTAACTTAACCACTAGGCAATGGGGCAGCCCCCTCTAGAGTTTTTTAAATTTTATTTTTTAAATTTACTTATTTTCCTTAAGATTGGCCCTGAGCTAACATCTATTGCCAGTCTTTTTTCTTTTCTTCTCCTCCTTCTTCTCCTCAAAGCCCCCCAGTACATAGTTGTATATTCTAGTTGTAGGTCCTTCTAGTTCTGCTTTGTAGGATGCCAGCTCAGCGTGGTCTGATGAGCAGTGCTAGGACTGTGCCCAGGATCGGAACCAGGGAAACCCTGGCCCACCAACACGGAGCATGCAAACCTTACCACTCGGCCATGGGGCCGGCCTCTTTAATTATTAAAAATAGATTTTGTTGCTGTTGTTTAATATGTCAGGATAAATGGGGAGGAGGGGTGCAGGGTGCGTCATCAGTCTCTGATGAAGTGCCAGGCAGTAATTTAGATGGTCTAAGTGCACAGAAGGCAGAAAAATTCTGACTTCTTTATTGTACATACCTTAGGAATTCTTTGCCCTTTTGTGAGCAATGAGTAGTTAGAAAGTTTAGATAAAATTTATCTTTGATGCCTTTTGAATAAAACTTGTATAATCGCTTTTCTAAACACTATGCCAATTTTTCTTGAGTGGTTTCTCCGCTGTTAGCAAAATACACGATGCTGACTGAACACATTCTTTCTCTTGGAATCAATTGTTTGTTATACCAAGAAAACCCCTTCTATCCAAAATGAAAAACTTATTTTGCCAGAATGAGGGAAGCCTTTATTTTTTTCTCAAGTCTAATAATTTCAGAATTCATAATAAGGTGCTTCTTATTACCACCATATCAGAGTGCACTTCTAGTAAGAACTTCAAATCATATTTATCTTTGCTCAAAGTTTTATGAAATTATTTCTTCTCATACAAGGAATTTCATGAAAATCTCTGATAAAGAATATGAGAAAGGCACTCCGAATTGTGATTTCCTAAAAATGCTGAGTTTTACTAGTTCCCAGAATATATGTGAATAAAGCTACATGGGGTTAACCAGGCTGTGCACTGCACAACCCCAAGGGACACCGTTTACAGAGATACAGAGTGAGAAGCATTGCCCGGAACAGGACAGTGCAGTAGACCTGACTGAAATGAACGGTTGCTACTTATGCCTGAAAATAAGGACAGGCTTGAAAAAATGAAGGGGGCACGTCATAGAGGAACATCAGCCAGCTTGAGCCCAAAGGGCTAAATCTGGGACAATTTGACAATCAAAATAAATACGGACAGGAGTATATTACAACCCAGTGAATGAAGTAAAAATCCATATTTCATACTGATAATAAGTAAATAACTAAATGAGAAACAAAAGCTCTTCTTTACAGCAGAATGACAACTAACAAATGTAAGAAGGGCTGATGGAGTTAAGTTAGACATGCACCATTTTGCTTCTTTCACAGGAAAAACTGAATCAAACAGAAATCATCAATAGCTGCTCAATAAGGGAGGGAAAGAGTTAGGGAAGGAAGAGGATACTTACAGAATCTCAAAGCATCTCCTTGCAGATCTCCCAGTAATCACAAAGTAAATGGTAATTATACAGCAGACAAATCAGACAACACCCTAACCAAGTGATCAAAATTAACGCCACCAATAAGGGGGAAGGGAACATCTCATGCCTCCAGATTGATTCCCTGAGAAGGACACATCAGTACATAGCAATCCAGCCAAAAATGTACAATCTGATCTATCACAGGGAGACCGGGAAACCAGGATTGAGGGCTATTCTAGAAACAACTTGCTTATAGTCCTCATAAATGTCATGAAACACAAGGAAGGCTGAGGAACTGTTTCAAATTCAAGGAGACTAAAGAGACATGACAGTGAAAGACATGACAATAAGAGGTCCTAGACTGGATGCTGTCCTGGAGGGAAAAAATGCAACAAAGTGCATTATTGGGACAACTGACACAACTGGAACATGGACGGTAGATTAGATAAAAGAATCAAACGGCCTGAATTTGCTAATAGTACTGCAGTTACATGAGAGGATATCCTTGTTCTTAGGAAACATATAATGAGGTATTAGGGGGTATATGTTGTCTACTCTCAAACGATTCAGAACAAATAAATAAAATTGTGTATATCTGTGTGTGTGCAGAGGGAAGGAGAGAAAGAATGATAAAACAAATATGGCAGATGATGTTAGAAATGCGTAAAATGGGGTAAATGGCAGAAAGGAATAGATTATACTATTGCAGTCTCAAATAAAATGTCAGAAACAAAAACAAAAAACAGCAGCCAAAACAATTTTGAGGAGTAGCAGAGTTCAGACTGCTTTAACGAGCAGAAAAGTAATTCAACGTGTAATCAACCATGCAAAATAAGAGGTAAACCTTTAGGAATCACTCATGTCATCATTATCACATTTACCACCATTCCCATTTACGGAGCACTTACTAAGTGGTAAGCACTCTGAAGGATGTTTCACTTGCACTACCTCTTAATCTTTACAACCACCCTAAGAGAAGGCACTGTAGTCATCCCCACTTGATAGAGGAGGGAACTAAGGTCTGGGGAGGTTCAGTACTTGCCCAAAGTAATACAGATGAGAAATAGCAGAACCAGGTATCCAATGAGGTTGATTACAAAGCTGCTTTTATTACTAGGTTAAATTTAATTAATTATTAATTATTTATTAATTTTCCTCAAAGAACAAGAGCTGAATCTCAACCTACATTAAATTCTGACAAGTCAGTAAAATATGCATGAATAAGGACTACATCTACTAATTAAAATTAGAGCACTAATAAACCAGAGAGACATAAATGATATTTTTGGTCTCCGCAATTTACTTTAAGCTCTCTTTCTTCCAAGGGCTGACCATGGTAATAAATAAATTCTTTGAAATAAAATATACCCCAGTATGTCCTTTGAAATGATCTTATCAAATATCTCATAAACCGTTTGGTCCTAGCTATGGACTAAATGTTTGTGTCCTTCTAAAATCAGATGTTGAAGCCGAAATCCCCGAGGTGGATGGTATTTGAAGAGGGGCCCTTTGGGAGGTGATCAGGTCGTGAGGGTGGGGTCCTCATGAATGGGATTTGTGTGCTTATAAGAAGAGACACAAGAGAGGGGCTGGCCCCATGGCCAAGTGGTTAAGTTCGTGCGCTCCGCTGCAGGCGGCCCAGTGTTTCGTTGGTTCGAATCCTGGGCGCGGACATGACACTTCTCATCAAACCACGCTGAGGCAGCGTCCCACATGCCACAACTAGAAGGACCCACAACGAAGAATATACAACTATGTACGGGGGGCTTTGGGGAGAAAAAGGGAAAAAATAAAAAAATCTTTAAAAAAAAAAAAAAAAGAACAGACACAAGAGAGATGATTGCTCTCTCCACCATGTAGGACTTAGTGAAAAAAATGACCACCTGCAAACCATGAAGTGGGCCCTCACCAGGTACCAGATCAGCTCATGCCTTCATCCTGGACTTCCCAGCCTCCAGAAATGTGGGAAATAAATTTCTGTTGTTTATAATCCAAAAAGTCTATGGTATTTTGTTAGAGCAGCCTGAACTGACTCAGGCAGTTATATTTCAAGTTTTTCTTCCTTTAATGTATTTTCTCTCCTTTCAAGTAAAGTGGTGTGATCTTAGCGCTCACATTTCCTTTTAGTCCTGCCACCTCAATTTTACTTTTAAAAAAAAGTATCATCTGCAATGTGCTGCCTGGTTTCCCAATTAAGTGTACTATCATCTTCCTTGCAGACAAAGAGTAAGCTGCTAAATATGCCGTATCTTTCTTCCTAGTGGAAGGTAAATGGCTGTTAATAAAAATAAATATGCTCAAAAATGATAAAACATTTGCAAATACTTGCTGATGTTTGGGGAAATCTTATCATCTGACACTGTGAACACCCACTCCAGAACAAAGGATTCCCAACCTTGGCTGCATAATTTAACCACAAGAAGAGCTTTCAAAATCCTAATGCCCAGCCCACACTCAAGACCAATTAAACCAGAAACTCTGGAGATGTGGCCTGGGCATCAGTCATTTTTAAAGCTCCCCAAGTGATTCTAATCTGTAGCCAACTTTGAGATTCCTAGATCAAGCATCTACCACTATATGGAATTTTACGTTTCGTGTACAGATCCAAAGGACTCACAAAAGTGTTTAGAATTGTTAAGGAGTGTATAATCCAACTGGAAGTGAAGATATGTGTGTTCACAGGAAAAGGTAACTGAACAAAGACTGAGGACGTGAGCTAAATGAATGTGATACACAGTAAGTACATCGGGAGACCACACTGGGACAGTAATGGATGCCTGCGCCCTTCTGATGCAGTGACAGGCTCTGATAAAAGCATGGCTGAGGAAGGCAGCTCCAGCCAGGGAACGGTGTGAAAGGAAAAGTATTCAATATGTCCAGGAAACAGTGAGGTGACCATCCTAGATAGAGGGGAAGGTTCACTCTTCAGAGTAGAAAAGTCAAGTCTGGAGAAGTAGACTAGAACCATCCCTGGAGGGCTTTGAGCAACAAGTCAAAGAGTCTGGTGGCAGTACGGCGTCTCTTAAGAGATTTGAGGAGACGATCAAATGAAAGCATCCCTTTGGAAGACTGATTTGACAGAGCTATTTACAACAGCTTTGGGGGGAAAGACTAAAACTCAATCTACTAACAGATGAACACAGAAGATTTGGTAAAATTGTAAACGTGATGAAGCACAATCTTATACCTTCCTTGTCAGTTTTCCACAAAAAACAGGAACCAGAACTTTGGGCCTGCTAAAAATAGTGTGGCTCTCACCTGTTGTGGGAGAGACTGGACAGGCTGGGGGGCCTGTGTCATTCTCTGCCCCTTTAGCCTGGCTCCCAATCTCACAGTGGTGATACATTTTGTAGCTACACCTTCCTCCTTTTTCTATGAAGACCCTCCTACAGCTAGGAAATACATTCCAAAGACAAAGTTTCAAGCTGGAGAAATGCTTTCTTTCTTTTAATTTTTTTGGAATAAGAAGGATTTTTGAGAAGCTGAATGATCCTTAGGTCATATTAGCAATTGAAGACTCCTAGGAATAAAAAGGGGACCAAACCATTCATTCATCCAATAAATATTTACTGAACACATACCATTTGCTGCTGTTCTGCACAGTGGGAATACAGCAAGGTCCCTTTTCCAAATAGACAACTCTCTGGGCAGTGTAGAGGTTTCACTCAAGACCATAATAGCATTCTAGGGTTACACAATTTACAGCTAATTGATTAAAGCTGCAGACTTCTGAAAAATTAACAGTAGTAGAGAAAAAGTCAAGATCCTTCCTATAATGAACTATAAGCACCAGAAGAAAGTAAAGAAAGTATAATTTTTTGTCAAGAACTGTGTTTACAAGCCACCACTACTGAAAATTTTTCAAGCCACTAGATAAATCCTAAACTCCTAGAACAGAACTGGCACACAGGATACATTCTAAGAAATAATGCATCATTATGTTGTTGTGTGAACATCACAGAGTGTACTTACACAAACCTAGACAGTATAGCCTACTACACACCTAGACTATATGGTACAAATCTTATGGGACCACCATTGTATATGCAGTCAGTTGTTGACCGAAATGTCGCTATGTGGCTCACGATTGTACTTTTGAAACCAGACCACAATGCTCATTTGTGAAATGGCATCTTGTGAAATCATGACATCAAAGTCATTCACAAAAGCAACATTCAAGCTGTGCCCAGGGTTATTCACAGACATTGGAGCTCAGAGGTTGACTACACATATTGACTGTCATCCCAAGACTACAGAGACATTCTTTATATTTGCAAAATTTTCATTTTATAAATATCTAATAAGAATCTGCGTCCAACTACATGCATTAATCAGAAATAACTATGACAAAACGAATCTGAGCTTTCACTGATAGATGAAATTACCACACAAAAGTGTCTGATTCGTCTTTTTCTAAGTCATTATATTCTCTAGCTTATACACAATTCCTATTTTCTCACTGTGGAGGAAAAAATATCTTCAAGTCCCCTTCCACTGCCTTTTCTCGCCCCTTGAGAGGAGTCTTACCTGCATAATGTACCGGAATCTCTATCTTTGGCCCAATGACGTAGTGCCCCTCCTCCAAGCTATGGGCAGTGATGGTGGTCCACTGACGACACGAATGGATCAGAAGGTAGTCATTCTCCCGCAGCCCTTCTATGCATTCTCCTAGAAAACACAATTTTATACAAAAAACTTAGAATACCATCTGCTCACTCTATACTCTGTAATCAAATTTCATTAGTGAAAACTTCACTAATGCAGAAGTGATAGTTCACCCCAAGATGAGATAAAACCTACCTTTGAATTAACAATAAAAAAGGCATTCCAAACCAAGTTGACAATTGTACACAGGATTCTATAAAAATGTCTCCTACTTATTTGCAAATAGATTTTCAAATAGGTCATTTTAGCTAAATGATATTTCAATGAGAATATTTATGAAGGGCCAAGAATACATCAGGCACTACTTACACGCTTCCCATATATTATTTCATGCAATAGAGTAACATTATGAGGTAGGTAATGTTCCTTCTTCACAGGAGAGAAATATGAAGGTTCAGAATGTTAAGTAACACATCTAAGCTCACAGATTAACGAGTAGAAAAGTGGGGATTCAGGCCTAGGCCAGACTGATTCCAAAGCTGACACTCTTAATCACGACAATGTAATTACCAAAAATAATAATAAACTTCTCCCACTGTTGAAACAGTACTTGAAATTAAATGCTTCTATCTCCTTTTAAATTTTATATGTTCTGCCAGTTCTCTCTGGCCTCCTATCAAATTTCACAATCAATTAAAAATAGTGAAGCTTTATAACATACAAATGAAATTATTTCTTATTTTGTTATTTACTTTATTATTAGTAAATAAATTAGTAAATTAGTAAACATTAGTAAATAACATTACGTTAGTTAATGTTATTACTCACGTTAACGTTATTTCTCTGAAGTAGCTTTTCAGCATCTAAACTGATGACAAACTATTTCAAAAGAGAAATCCATTCCCTGAAACTTAAAAGATGTCTTTTTAGATGTTGAAATGTTCTATCCCATTAATCCTAGTTTAGTAATTTTAAATGCTCAAAGGAAATACCTGAAAAGGCTAATTCCTTTAGAAAACAATTAGCCTTCCTTATTTTTGACATTTATTATATCGCAATAATTAAAAGAGTTATTGGTGATTTAACTGTTTTGAAATGTCATTTATGAATCCCTTAAAAATTCTTAAAAGTGCCCATACTTTTTAAATAAATAAAGTAGAGGAGGCCATAATGATCAACTTAATTGTATAACCATAAATCATTTAATTTGTTTCCAAACCAATATGGCAACGGTCTTTAAAACAGTCTTTATGCAAGAATACTTTATCTTTGTTGAAGGAAATACAAAGAGTTAAGAGACTTATTTTGTGGGGAGGGAGTGGGATGGGAGAAAAAGAAACAGGCCTGGAAGTGGAGGTACCCTAGTAGGAGGGAGGGTCCAATTCCCCAGGAGGAATTTTTCAAACCAGACTCCCCTGCCCCTCAGGCTTTGGGAGGCCCAGGTTCATAAAGACACCCTCCCTAGGAGGCCACTGGTATCCACCAGCCCTTTGCATCCCTCAAGCATATTAGTGCAGGAAGCAAAGATCTAGAACCGCCGCCCCAAAGGAGAACTCACAGGACCTTTGGCCCCTTTGGAGCTCCCACCCAGGAGGCAGGAGGGTGGGAAGGGCACATACACAGCGGGGAGGATTACAAGCACCTCAAGTCCAGCAGACCTGGTCTAGTCAAAGCTCTGCACCCGCCCACTGTGTATGGTCCTGGGCAGGAACCTTCTCTTCACTTGTGAGATGGGGCACCAACAGTCCCTGCTTCACAGAGTGGTTGTGAAGATACACGGTGACAGCGATGGAAACTGTGTAGCACCAAGTCTGTCATGTTATGTTGGGAGTGATCGGCTATTAACTCTATTTATTGTATGCTTTTTCTCCCTAAAGTTTAACCTTTAAATAAACATTATAATTTAGGTCACATTATCCGTTTACAGGTGAGGAAATCACCTTCAGAGCAGTCACGAAACTTGCCCAAAGCTATACAGCTAGTAAGTGGCAGAAACTGACTTCAGAGATTTTCTCAGTCTCTCTTCTGCTCTTCCAACACCACACTGCCTATCGCCTTGAAAACCAACAATCCAAGAAACAGGGAGAAGCTGACCTCTGGCTTCAAGTCTCACTCATTTACTCAACCAATATGACGAGCACTGTTCCCAGAACTTGGGATACATCACTGAACAAAAAAAGATCCCTGCCCTAGGGTGCTTACTACAACAGGAAGGAGACAGAGGGTACTGTTAACAAGAATGAATAATTAAGTCATGAATTCACTAGAAAGTGAAGGGCCGGCCCTGTGGCCTAGTGGTTAAGTTTGGTGCACTCCACTTCAGCCACCCGGGTTCATGGGTTCGATCCCAGGCACAGACCCACGCCACTGGTCAGCCATGCTGTGGCAGTGACCCACATATAAAGCAGAAGAAGACTGGCACAGATGTTAGCTCATGGCTAATCTTCCTCAGCAAATAAATAAATAAAAGCTTCATTGAGATATAATTGATATACAAAGACATGCACATATTTAATGTGCACAATCAGAAGACCAACAAACACATATTGAGTATCTTTTCTGCACAAAGCACTGGGGGAGTGGGCAAAACTATAAAGACAACTTGATCCCTGCATTCAAGATGTGGACATTCTCCTGGATGAGATGAGTTCGTATGTAATTTTATGTCAGGTAGGACATGATGAGTACTATGCAAGAGGCAGAAGAAACCCAGAGTAGAGATCAAGACTTAGCAGAGCACATTAAGAAAATGTGAACAGGAATATACAGCATTTGGGCTGGTGCTGCTTTGATGGAAGAATTGAGCTTAGCTAAGATGGAGGCAATGGGGAGCCACTGAAGAGTTTTGGGCAAGAGAATGCCCAAAATTCTGCTTTAGGAAAATTAATCTGGCGGTACTATAAAAGATGGATGGGATAAAGGAGAAACTACAGCCACGGGGCGTTTGCAGGAAACTCAGAGGGAAAAAACTGTGCCATTCAGGGAAAAAAGAAAAATGTCATTTTCTGCAACTAAATTGTTATAACATAAAAACTGTTTTAATTTTATTCCACAGTGGGCTCTAAAAAGGCAGCCAAGAAACAATTGCAGTCAAGTTAATCAAAATAAAAATTTAATGTTAAATCCTACTGCTAGCTAATGGAGTAAATTCTCTATCAAGAGGATTCAGATAATTTTCAAAGCCATAAAGTAGTAAGAAACCAATGCCTATTTTTGAGCTTATGTCTTTTTTATTTTTTTAAACAAGTGAAACATGTGCCTGCTTTAGGCAAAATAAGTTTCACAAAAATTGTCTAGAAATAAAACTTAATATAATCACTTAAAATATCCTAGGGTAGGCCACTAAATAGAGACACTACATTAAATGACTTCGTAAAGTAAACAATTTTTTTGTGATATAATTATCCTGTTGTTTAACTACCATGTATAACATACTAAAACTTACATATTTAGCTCAATGATGTAGTAACAAGAAGTCTAAAATAACTGTGTGTTAAATTCCAAAATATGGTAATGCCATCCAGAAATTTCCCCACATCTGGCATGCTTCTGGGATATACTTTACTTGCCTGGTTTCGCCTTGACCCCTCCTCAACATTAAGTCTTACATACCTGTTGAAATTGTTTTTAATGCTAGGAGAACTAGACACCCTCAATCCTTCAAAGTAAGTCTGAATAAAAAAAGTATCAGTCTGAAACCTTTAAAATGAATATTTATAACCTGTACATAGACAAATTCTGCTCCTTTGGCTGGTGGGCCAATCTAATTTTCTGATTCACCTTTCTGATCTCTCCTTGTTACTGTCTCAAGTTGTTCCCCTTTTACATTGGCTGTAACTGTAGGAGTTAACCAAGGTTCCCCCTTTAGCCTGTTCACCTTTTCTCTCTCCTTTACAATCTTATATACCTCTCAAGGATTCAGTTAGTTATGGACAGCTCTCAAATCCATGCTACCAGTTACTAACTTCTATTCTGAGTTCATAGTCCAGACTTTATCTTCTGCACATTTCTACCTGCATGACCCCTCGACATTTAACCATACATCATACATTCATTCGACAAACACTTACTGAGAACCATCTATGTTCTAGACCTGGTAATATAGTAGTGAACCAAGTACCTGCTCTCATGGATCTGACCTCTTGGTTGGGTATTCAATCTCCTGTTCTTTACTCTTTCAATTTATTTAAATATGGCTTCAATTTATTTAAATATTGCTACAGATAAAGTTTTTAAGAATATAGCACTTCTCATCTTATTCTTCTGCTCACAGCTGTCTTCAGTGGTTCTCACTCATACGGAATGAGGCCTAAATTCCTTGGCCCAATATTCAAGAGTCCCATGATCTAGTTCCAAAGGCTCTATGACCTTGTGTCCCCCACACCACTCTGTAGAGCCCAAAGAACATGTTCTCTGTTCCACACACATCTGGGCTGTCCTCTCTCTTTCTCTCATTTGCCCGAGACTTATTTCCCAATCCCTAATAACCCTCTACTCATCCTACTCACCCTTGAAGGATCAGCTCAAAGGCCGCCTTCATGAATGCCTTCCTGATACGAATCCTCCTATTTTTCATTTAAACTGCATTTATCTTGCAGGTTTGCTTATATTCTATGCTGAATTTATAAATTTCTCTTAGAGCTATCAGCACAAGGACATCAGACTGACTTTTTAATGTTTATATATATTTAAAAATGTTATAATAAAAATAACTTAATACTGTGAGAATCACAAGCATTTTTTTTCCCTTTTAAAACCAGTCTGTTGGGGCCGGCCCCGTGGCCGAGTGATTAAGTTCGCACGCCCCGCTTTGGTGGCCCAGAGTTTCGCCGGTTCAGATCCTGGGTGCAGACATGGCACCGCTCATCAGGCCATGCTGAGGTGGCGTCCCACATAGCACAACTAGAGGCACTCACAACTAGAATATACAACTATGTACTGGGGGGCTTTGGGGAGAAGAAGAAGGAAAAAAGAAAATGATTGGCAACAGATGTTAGCCTAGGTGCCAATCTTTACAATAAAAAACCCCAAAAAACTGGTCTATGTATTCGTCAAGTTCGAGAAACATGCTTATAGAGGTTAAGGAACAAAGATATCCAGGACCACAAATGCTGCAAGATGAGATCTTCTCTAAGCCATCACATCTTACCAGCAACCACAGAAGTGCAAAGGAACACCCAGACTCATTGTCTCATGGTTTTGCTTTTTCAATATTCTAACAATACGTTTAGAATATTTTCCCTGGATAAATCTTATGTTCTTTATGCTGTTTGTAACTATTTTAGCTTTGTCTGAACTGTAATTAAATTCAATTGACTGTATCTGAGTTAGTGCATAACTGTAGTGCCTTTATGTATGAATTACTTAGGATGTGTCTGAATTAGTTCATGTAGTTATAAAAGTCTGCCATAGTAGGGGCCGGCCTGGTTAAGTTCTCAGATTCCGCTTCGTTGGCCCGGGGTTCGCCAGTTCAGATCCCAGGTTAGGACATGGCACTGCTTGGCAAGCCATGCTGTGGTAGGCGTCCCACATATAAAGTAGGGGAAGATGGGCACAGACGTTGGTTCAGGGCCAGCCTTCCTCAAAAAAGAGGAGGATTGGCGGCAGTTAGCTCAGGGCTAATCTTCCTCAAAAAAAAAAGTCTGCCATAGTAGAATCCAAATCTCTATTTGTTTGTTTTTTTAAATTTTTAATCATGAAGACAAAGTATGAGTGCACTCAGATGACAATTCACAATGTTTTGATGGTAAGCCTGTTAACTCTCTGCTGATGAGCTTTCCACTAAAGTTGGGCTGAATCCAAAGAACCAAACAGACACAGACCCATGCTGGGGTTTTGTTTGCCATTCTCATGTCACATAGAACAAATGAATGATTTTACACATTTCTCAAAGTTGGGATGTGATTTTGGCAGCTAGTAAATTAAAATGTTTTTGATTTTCCACATTTGTGTCTCTTTGTTCCTGGTGTTATATTTCACACCCAAGTAACAGGCTCAGTCAACAATTTGGGGCGATGTCTCTATAGAAGGCATGCCCTTTTAGTCTTTTCAACTCCTAGAATACCTGACTTTCTACTTTGCATAGCAAATATATAATCTTACCATGTTCATTTATTTTTCTTTTTAAAGTATGCTTTTATCTACAGTTAGCTTGGTTTCTTCTCAGCACATTGGTAGAACCCTGTCTATGGTGGATACTTATTATTTGTTGACTGACTATTAAGGCCCCATTGAAATCCTCCAATTTGTTAACACATGAGTAATGAGAATCAGACTTACTGAACTTGGTATTATTTTTATCTGTTATAGACACAAACTGTTCCTTATGTCATAGCTAGATCTATCAACAATGGGTAAATTAATAGGTTCTATGATATCTGTGTTGCTACTTACTACAAATCTAATTTAACAGTTGTGCACTGTTTTATTTTACTAATGTTAAAAGGAAAGCTGGTCAAGTGATAACATTGTACTTGTACTTCCTCATTGTTAATAAATACTGTTGCTTAATTTTAATTATGTCTTTACTTGACCTCACAATCCTTTTCATGGAGACAGGAATCTTCCTGAGTAGGTTAAATACTCAAACCAATGCATTTCTCTCACAACTTGAACATTTTTTACAATACATTCAAAGGCAGGGGCTGATTACCGGACAGGAGTCCTCTTCTTTCTGACTCCTTGCAGTTAAGCGGTGCCATGCCACTGAGTTCTAGCCAAAGGTGTGTGAGCAGAAATGACATTTCCTACTTCCTGTCCTGGCCGTACATATGGAAACTGCCCACAAGCCATCCTCTATGCTCTTTCCTCAGCCAAGGGCTGAATATTGATTCCCAGGAAGACCTTGGAACAAGCTGAAGATAGCACAGCTGCCAGCAGTCTGGGTTCCTTAATTAATACACAGTGGAACAAACCACCAGCCGGTGCCCTGACCACACACTGAGCAGTGATGTGAGAAACACACTTCAACTGTAATATTATACTAGTGATGTGTTGCAGTTCTCCTTTTTTGTTTCAGTAGTTAGACTACCTTAACTAAAACATCTATATGCACAACCTTCACCACCAGCCATCTCCTCATTATAATAATTACAAAGACTTTGTTACAGAGGCTATTCTTTCTAGGTACTCTTTATAAATAGAAACTTACCTTGAATCTGCAAAGGGTTAGTCTAAGTTTAGCTTAGACTAAAAATTCCTTCCTCATTCTTTTAGTTACATTTCATCCCATACACTGAAGGATATAATTAAATGTTATTTAATTAGCATCCTCAAACATTTTCAACGTATGAGGTCCTAGTTGTTTTAATGCCTCCCAAACAAACAAAAAATATTTACTGGGAGAATAGAACACGGCACTATGATAATATTTCTTTGTCCCCAAAGACTACAATCCAAAATGACATGGTGACTAAAGAAAGGGTATGTGGAGGGGAGGAGATGAAGGAGCTAAAGAGATGATGTCATAGCAAATTGCTCTAAGACAGTGAAAGAGCATCCTGAAATTAAAACGTTGTCTGCAATGAAAAAGCAGTAAGGTGTTCCAAAAAAGAAGTATTAGAAGGGGAGGAAAATCCTGAAAGAAATAACTAATTAGCTACTAATTAATTAAGAGAGAGAAATTATAAAGGGATCAGGGAAGATATGGTTACAGGAAGTCATTAAAGTACAGGTAATAATTTTGAAATCAGTGGAAACTGAAAAACCAAAATTTCTTCCGTGGAAAATAAAAGTCTAGGAATAAGAGAAGAAACTGCTTTTAGCCTAATGGTTGAGGTATTATAAGAAAGTGTAGGACTGAAGAGGAAGGATCAGAAACAAGTACCAACCAAATGAAGGTATCTGAAGCCACTTGGTGACAACAGCATCTCAAAAAGTATAATAAGGGGTAAAAAAAAGATAAAGCTTCTGGCACAGATACCACGAATGCAAAGGGAAATGAGTGTCCTAAATCTGGGCAGATACAATGAATAATTTTGGAATCCAGAAGTCACCTATAACATTCCCCTATTCCAAATGTCAAACAATAGAATGACCCTCCAATGATGTGCATGCCCCTGCATTTCTACATTCATCTACTTCAAGAGGACAGTCCATTTCTAGGCACTGTTGTTTTGTGAACACTAAGACATGTCTTACGGTAGAGAGAAAGGGCTCTGGGGAGAAAAAAACAACTACCAACAACAGTAGCACTAAGGTAGCTGCTGTCCAGTTCTAAAAATGAAAACCTGCTGTCTCAAGTCCTGCCCTTCCTTCAAGGGCTGACAATCCCTCATGTGTGAGGGGAGGAACCTTCAGCCCTAAAGAAAACGGTGGTTCTGACCCCAGGCTGCACAGTCACTGTCATCATCTGGGGACTTGTAAAAACTCCAATTGGGGTTGGAGGGAGTAAGGTAAGGTCCCACGCCAGATCAATGAAACGCCAGATCAATGAAATCAGAACCTTCAGGGGTGGAGCCCAGGAATCTGCATGCTGGGAAATCTCCTCAGACGTCCCAATGTGCAGTCAGCATTCAGAGAACAACTGAGGCAGTGAGCACAGGCCCCCGAGAGACTTCACCCCCCCAGGTGACTCAGTTCTTGCATCTGTTGTGAGAAGGGAGCAAGGTAATACTCAAGCAGGCACTTAGAAAGTATTAGCCACATATTAAGCCTCCCAAAAGTATTATTACTAGTACTGTCCTCAAATACTCACGTCACAGATTCTCTCAGGCTCTTAAACTTGCATAGCACTTTTTGTCTTTTTTTTTTTTCATTTTGTAGTAATTATAAATTATCCTGTGTTATTTAAGATTTTATGCATATACATTATCTTTCTCCAATTGGACTGTAACATTCTTAGGAGCCAGGGACCCTTCTTGTCCTTTTTCCAGACCAGAGTCAATCACCCAGCTATTATCAATGAACCATCAATGATAATTGAACACGGGCATTTTTTACTACTTAGCTCCCATAAATTGACACATTTAACTATCAGATGAAATTAAAGATATTTTCCTCCTTTTTGTTCTTCTATTTTGCCACAGAAAATAAGAGCAATTCTATTTTCTCAGACCTCTCTTCATATTTAAACCTTTTGTTTTTTTAAAAACAGGTTATTATTTCAGGCTAATAGGAAGATTTTCATCAAGAACAACTGTTGACTTAACCACAATAACTTGTAGCAGTTTTTTTGTTATGATTCACTTTTAACTAGAAAGTGGCAGAGATTACTAGATGTCACCAATATTCTCACTCTCTCCTTGTCCTCAGTAATAGTCCCCTTACATTAGCTGGGCACATGGCTGCCCAGAATACAGAGTACTGTTCCCAGCCCCACAGCAATCAGGTATAACAACGTAACTAAGTTACAGCCAATGAGATGTCATGGAAATAGTATGTGCAACTTTCAAGATGTTTTTAAAATATATATCTTTATTATACTAGAAAATTCAGTGTTTGAAGTTTAG
Organism: Equus quagga; assembly: GCF_021613505.1. Classification (NCBI taxonomy): domain Eukaryota; kingdom Metazoa; phylum Chordata; class Mammalia; order Perissodactyla; family Equidae; genus Equus; species Equus quagga. Next base: position 40,859,779 of record NC_060275.1, on the reverse strand, counting down.
AATTCAATGGTTTTAGCATATTCACGAAACTGCACAATCATCACTATAATCTAATTCTAGAACATTTCTATCACCCCAAAAGAAACTCATACCCATTAAAAATAATTCCCTACTTCCCACCCCAGCCTTAAGCAACCACTAATCTACTTTCTCTATCTATAAATTTGCCTATTATGGACATTTCATATAAATGGACTTATAAAATATGTGATTTTTTGTGCCTGGCTTCTTTTACTTAGCATAATCTTTTCAAGGTTCATCTATGTTGTAGCATGTATCATTACTTCATCCCTTTTTATGGCCAAATAACATTCAACTGTATGAATATACCACTTTTATCTATCCATTCATCAGACAATGGACAGTTGAACTGTTTACAGTTTGGGCAGTTACTGAATACTGGTGATGTGAACATGTGCGTACAAGGTTTTGCGTGGACATGTTTTCCATTCTCTTGGATATATACCTAGGAGTGGAACTGCTGGGTCATTTGGTAATGCTATATTTAACTTTTTGAGAATTCCCAGACTGTCTTCCAAACTGGCTGCACCATTTTATCTTCCCACCAGCAATGAATGAGGGTTCCAATTTCTTCACATACTCTCCAATACTTCTTGTTATCCATCCTTTTTAATTATAGCCATCTTAGTAGGTGTGAAGTGTCTCATCGTGGTTTTGATTTGTATTTGCCTAAAGATTAGTGATGTTGAGCATCTTTTCATGTGCTTACTAGCCATTCATATATCTTTTTCAAAGAAATGTTTATTCAAATCCTTTGCCCAATTTTAAATTTGGTTATTTGTCTTTATTGTTGATTTGTAAGGGGTTTTTATATATTCTGGATACAAGCTCCTTATCAGATATATGATTTGCAAATATTTTCTCTCATTATGTGAACTATTCTCTCCCTTTCTTGAGAGATTCCTTTGAACCACAATTTTTTTTTTTTTTTAAAAGAGCTAACATCTGTTGCCAATCTTGTTTTTTTTCCCCTTCTTCTCCCCAAAGCCCCCCAGGACATAAGTTGTGTATTCTACTTGCAGGTCCTTCTAGTTCTGCTATGTGGGACACCACCTCAGCATGGCTTGATGAACAGTGCTAGGTCCATGCCCAGGATCCAAACTGGCGAAACCCTGGGCCACCGAAGCACAGCATGTGAACTTAACCACTCAGCCACGGGGCCAGCCCCTGAACCACAAAAACTTTTAATTTTGATGAAGTCAAATTTATTTTTTCTTTTGTTGTTTGTGCTTTTAGTGTCATGTAAAAAACTGTTTCCTAACCCAAGATCATGAAGATTTGTGCCAATATCTTACAGTTTTTAGCTCTTACATTTAGGTTGTGACCCATATTAGGTTAAGTTTTGTGCATGTTGTTAGTAGGGTTCCAACTTCATTCTTTTGCACGTGAATATCCAATTGTCTAAGTACCAGTTGAAAAGACTACTCTTTCTTCATTGAATTGTCTCGCCTCCCTATAGAAAATAACTGACCATAAACGTAAGAGTTTATTCCTGGTCTCTCACTACTATTCCATTGTTCTCTATATCTATCCTTATGCCAGTATCACACTGTCTTAATTACTGTAGCTTTATAATAAGTTTTGAAATTGGGAAATGCGAGTCTTCCAACTTTGTTCTTTAAGATTGTTGTGTTTATTCTGGGTCCCTTGTATTTCCATATGAATTTTAGGATCAGCTTGTCAATTTCTGCCCCCAAAAAAGCAAGCTGGGATTTTGATAGTGATTGTGTTCAGTATACAGATCAATTTGGGCAGGAGTGTCATTTTAACAATATTAACTCTCCTGATCCATGAACATGGGATGTCTTTCCATTTATTTAGATCTTTATTTCAACAACATTTTGTAGATTTCAGTGTGCAAGTCTTGTACTTTTTTTGTTAAATTTATTCCTAAGTATTTTATTCTTTTTGATGGAATTGCAAATAAATTGTTTTTTAAATTTCATTTTTGGAGTGTTCACTGCTAGTGTAGGGAAGCACAACTGATTTTTGTATATTGATCTTTTTGTGTGTGTGTGTGTGTGTGTGTGAGGAAGATTGGCCCTGAGGTAAGAGCTGTTGCCAATTTTCCTCTTTTTGCTTGAGGAAGATTGTTGCTGTGTCAGTCTTCCTCTGTTTTATGTGGGATATCGCCACAGCATGGCTTGACAAGCAGTGCTCAGTCTGCACCTGGGATGCGAACCTACGAGCACCAGGCCACCAAAGCAGAGTGTACAAACTTAACCCCTACGCAACTGGGCCAGTCCCCTGTATACTGATCTTATGATCTTATATCCTGAAATCTTGCTGAACTTATTTCTTAGTTCTAACAGTTTTGGGGTTTTTTGTAGATTCCTTAGGGTTTTCTATATACAAGTTCATGTCATCTGCAAAGAGAAATAGTTTTACTTCTTCCTTTCTCATCTGGACACTTTATTTTTTTCTTTTTCTTACCTAGTACCCTGGCTAGAATCTCCACTACAACACTGAACATAAGTAGCAACCAAGATGTATCTTTGAGGAGGATGTGCCCTTCTTTTCTCTCTTTATTCTTCCTGATAGACAGAATGCACACGTGATTATTGGAACCGAAATGGCAGTGACCATCTCAGACCTGAGTGGAACTTTGGACTGGAATTGAGTCCATAATGCAGCACCAACTGAGAAGAAATCTGGGTCACTGTCACCTTGGGCAACATACTAACCTGGACTTTTTGTCTTTGAGTCTCTGTGACTTGCACCCAAACTCTAGCCTAAATTGATACAGGAGTATTGGAATATGATAAGAATTGTGGTGCCTGTATTACTCAATTGAAGTATATGAATTAGTTTCAAAACAGAGAAGAATTTTTATTTTTTATTCTTTGAAAAACCAATTTTATGAAAGGTGCTCATCTAAGGAAGCACTGTCTAAGCCTAGCTGCTGACTGTAAAATCTGAGCAGTGTCTGATATCTAATGTTTTTTACTTCAAAATGATTCCACAGGGTTTACAGGAAACAGCATTCATCAATATTACGCTTCTGATAATTTCTTTCAAGCTTCCTAACTAGGTTGTGATTATAAGAGGCTGTATTACTTTTACTAACTCAAGTTTACTTCAAAGGACCAGAATATTACTCAAAAATTTCTAAAAACATTCTGTCATACATTTAATAAGACGCTTTACTTCCACCTAATTACAGATAAGTTATATGCTAACTCACATTTGGATGGTTAAATTCACATATATTCTGATCTTTGGCTCTAAGTTATTTACAAAATCCAGTTAGGGGCATGGCTCTAAATGGGGTGATATCAAGTATCCCTAATACAGAGAGAAAAATAAGTGTTTTTATATTAATGGCAAAAAAAAAATCATGAGGAATGTAGATGAAACAACTTTCCTACAATTTACTGTCAACAGTAGAATTTAACGTCAGCGTTAAGTACCTCAGTGATATTACACGGTGAGTACCATAGAAAGGAAAAGTCACTTTACAGCCCATGGGTTATGCACCCATTTGAATGTTGCTAAGAATAAAGACCCAGTGACTAACTCGCAACTCCTCCACTTGTATCTCACTTTTGCCATGAACCTGGAGCACAGAAATTCTCGTGTAACCCATGATTAGGAGCTCCTTGTTTTCTGAAAATGTGTAAGATCGTAAAAGAAAGCAACTTAATTCTTTAGAGCAGAATCTATAATAATATGCCGACCTAATTGGGAAGGTTTTTCCTTTGTAGCCTCCAGGATATTTATATTCTTGGAAAATCTTCAGTTAAGTCAGACAGGTATCTGCTGCCATAGCATGCTGACTAATCTAAAAGTGATTTCCAGTTCCTTTACTGACTAAAAGTATCAAAAGTTTGAAAGGTAAAACAAATGCTAATGAAGTATTTAAATCCCCAGAGTGCCTATCTCTACTTTGAGTACATACACATGAAACAACTAGGAACCCTCCTCTCCCCAGCTAGACCATCAGCTCTTTCGGCTCAAGTTTATGGCTCTTCTCTGCGTACATTCCACAAGACTGTTGGGCACAGAGCAGGTGTGTAATAAATGCTTTCTGAATGAACAATCTTGGGTAGAAATTGGTGAGCAATTACATCAAATAAGTCTTAAGTACAAATTAAGCACTCAGGTCTTATTTAACATTTAAGCCCCTCAAGGAAAGCACAATATTTAGAAAAGGCTGTTTTTTCCAAGTATCTTCTATTGATCTCTACCTAACCTAAACAAACACCCACACATCTACACTGTCGAAGATCCCTTCTTTGGATGAATACTCTATTCAAAGGTCCAAAGACTTTAATCTTAGGTTCTTAGCAAGTAAAAGAGTTGCTGTGTTTTTACGTTTTATAGTTTACTGTGAAACCCCAGCAAGAAAAGAAGGAAATAGAGATTAATTTAGACAAAGCACTAAGTGGTAATAAAGTCAAAGAACTTCATGGTGAAATCTAAGCAAAAAGGAATGCATGAAACAAAAGAGAAAGATGTGTAAAAGAGAGAGAGAGATTGGGGATATATTATTACCTCTTTTCAAATGAACCCTTGGACAAAGGAGTCCTTTTTCAACAGTAGATTTACCAGGAATAATAGATTCCTGCACTATGAAACAGAAGTATGACTACTTAAGTCAAATCTGAAATTTTATGCTCTGAAATACTGAACTGTACCTAACGTTTAAAAGATAAGAATTCTGTGCCAAGTGATTTTTAGAAAAGCAGGTGAGCAACTGTAGTATCAGTGTTTCTACAAACATTCAAAATACACTAAACCTCCTAGCACAGTGCCTGGCACATACCGTGGAATCACATTTCTGGCAGGTGGGGGTGAGGGGGGCAGATTTATACAGGGAAATTTCTCTTTGGCAGCCATCACAACACAGTATATGGACATTCCTCTCTCAACTGTCTGATACATCCCGTGTGTCCTCCATTGTTGGACACTGAACGCAAGATGATGCATTTGCTTGGTGTGATGTGAGCATTTATCACACTGTGTGAAATGTTCACACGATTAAAGGCATGCAGAGACCGAGAGCAACTGAGAAGACCACAGAAACAGGCAGCCATCCTCTCTGGCTCCTCCAGACATCAAGCTCTGAGAAAAGACAGCAGGCAAAGGCCAGGTCACCAGGGACATTTCTAGGATCTTCCCCTCCCTGCCCCCAGCTCTCCGCTTCCTCTAAGTTAAAGGACTATATGATGACTCCATATATTAGGTGGGAGGCAGTGTAGGATCTCAGAAATAGATTAGGATTTGGAGTCAGATTTAGGTTTGAACTGAGAGTCTAGTATTTATTAACTATATGACCACAGGCAAACTACTTAACTTCTCTGAGCCTCAGTGTTCTCACATTTAAAATGATAGCAATAATATTTTAAGGGAGTTGCGATCATTGATGAGAATAAATAAGGAGGAGTCGGGAGAGTACTGTGGAGATAGAAGGCTTGTGAAAATGATTTCAGTTTTATTTTCTTTCTCAATTATTTCCCTCTCCCTTATTAGCCTGGCTCAGGTACACAATACAGCTCCTTTGTCTGAGGAGAAAATGCTCTTCTAACACGCAACGATTTGCACTTCATGCTTCACTTCAACTAATAAAATAAAGAGGTGATTTTCCCAGGTATGAATGCCACATTAAATCTAACAATTTTTTTTTCAAGAGGATAAACTGAGCAACAAGTCAAACTTAAGGGATTTTCACTGTCATTTTTAGTTGCAAATGTGATTTAGATTCTCTCGAACTTTTTTGTGACAAATAAAGCAAACATAAAATACTAAAGAACCAAACTAAAAAATATGATTGACTGCCACAGAAGCTACACCAGAAGATATACTTTTAAGAAAAATATCTGAATTACATATTTGACGGTTTTTAGAATTTTCTCACATTAAGCGGATTCCCAAAAATCCTGTCTAACCTTAAAAAATGAAACCAAACAAAATTTTGATAAGGGAAGACTCACACATATGCCAATGTTGAAGCTCTAACGATGTTTCTAGTAGCAACACACAAAAATCACTGATTTTTAATATTCTCTGTACAAATAAAAGGGGGTTAATAAGAAAAGTGCAGATGCCAAATAATACCTGAAGTTTTTATTTTTCCAGGTGTGTTGCCCTGAAGAGAGAAGTCAGACAATGCTTTACCTCTATGACTTCAAAATAGATTCAATAAAAAAGCTCAACATGAAAGAACACTATATTAAAATATTGAAAATAGTAAAAAACTTTTAAAAAATCAGATCATCAAATTTTACAGATAGGTCTATAAAGATATGGTAGGCCTAAAAGAAAGAAGTATGTCTCTGATAAGTACAGTGTAACTTAAGATTGGAAAACAAAATAAAAACCATCTCTTCTTTCTAAAAATCTAAAAACAAAACCCAAAAAACCAGGAGTTTATAGATATTGGCTGAAAGACATAATCAATTAAATTGATACTGTGGTTAGTTACATCCCCTAACCAACTCTACTGCTTACAGATAAATTAGTACAATTTTCCAAGGCAAAATTTAACAAGAAAAAAAAATCACTCTGACATTTAATCCTCTGTACACAAGGCTACTTCCTAAACGCAGAATCTGAGACATGGAACATTTAACTGGTTTGAGGAAAGAGATAAGACATAGTTCCAAGAGTCCTCAAGTATATTATGTGTACATTAAGTTTTTAAATAAAAAGATCTATTTTAATGAATCAAAATTATGTTGTCAATTATAGATAAAAGGTTACTATTTGCAAAGTTTAAATTATGTTAAATTTAAATAACATTTTACAGGTTTTCCCAGACATTGACAAATAAGGGATAGCACAGCCTGACTCAATATCTGGGGGCTCCCCCTTCCAAGATGCATCAGTGAGTCACTATGTGAACATGATCAAATGACTCAGGGTATTCTAAGCTTGCCCAGAAAGATAGACAGACAGATAGCTGGAACCTAGTTAAGCATATACATTCAATTTTTTTCAGACAAGGGAAAACCTAATTAAACAAGTTTTCCTGAATAATATGGATACATTCATAATGAATATGGAAAACTTTCCAACCCATTCCATCTCCCTTCCAGGTCTAAGAAATACAGAAATCATTTTACAAATTATCCAGTGGACCAGAGTCCAGAATGTTACCCATTAACCTAATAAAAGGAGAGAAAGAATATTTTCTCCCATTTCAGTATTTTTTTCTAGATGCAAGAAAAACTTTAAATAGAGGGTCCAAATAAAACCAAGAAGACTAAGCTAGAACAATCACAGACATATAACAGAACTAACAACCTGCATTCTTTTCCCCCAACTGAGACTTGGCAGGCTTACAGATTTTACTGGTGGGACTCTGATATCCATGTCAGGTCAACTGCTGCCTGTTGCTGTGTACTATAAACACCTGCCAGCCCAGCCCACACATCTCTTCTGTTCTAGGTCCCAATCCCATCTCTGCTATGGGATAGCCATACACTGCTCTTTTGCTTGTTTTTTTGCATGAGAAATGGGAATAACAGACCACTCCAGTGGATAACATGAGAAACATCTTCTTTCATATGATATAACATTACCAAGAATTAAGTCAGGAAAGTGAAAAGGAAAGAAACCTACATTTTCAAATCACTTTAAGCATGATGATACTTTAACAATATAAACATGGAGAGGTTAAGGCCATCCCTACCTGCCCCGAGAGGTTGGAACCTATACCAACCATCACAAGAAGACAGAACCAATAAGAATGGGCTCAGGGTTTGAAAAGAGAAAAGGGGAAAAGAAATAAGTCTCCTTAACTCAATGCGATAGTGGCAATTAAGGCAACAGATGGAAACACACTGTAAGCTTGGGAGATGCCAACACTGGAACTCTGAAGACCAATAATCAGCATTAGTAGGGAGAATGGAGTGAGGGACAGTGTACTAGTTTTCTATCGCTGCATAACGAATTACCACAAATTTAACAGTTTATACGTAGGTCAGAAATCTGGCATAGCATGGCTGGGTTCTCTGCTCAGGCTGAAGTCAAGCTGTAGGCCAGCTGGGTTCTCATCTGAAACTCAGAGTCTTCTTCTAAACTCATTCTCGTTGCTAGCAAAATTCAGCTGCAGTTGTAAAACCGAAGTCCTTGTTTTCTTGCTGGCTACTGATCAGAGACTGCTCTTGACCCCTAAAGGCTGCTCTCAGGTCCTTGCCCTATGGCCTCTGGCTTATCTCAGCAACAGAGAACCTCTCATGAAGAATCTCTCTTACATTTTGAATAACTGACTTCCTCTTCCATGACCAGCCATGGAAACTCAATTTCAAAGGGCTTCCCTGACTAGGTTGGGCCCACCCAGGATAATCTCCCTATCTTCAAGTCAATTGATCAGAGAGACCTTAGTTATATCTGCAAAATCCCCTTTGCCATATAAGGTAACATAATCTAGTATAACACCTGGGGATGGGGGTCAAGGGGGTCATCTTAGAGTTCTGCCTATTACAGACGGTAATACAGGAAGGAAGCCAGTTATTCCAGTAGAGAGCAGATACAGAATTTAAGTCCAGAGTACTATGGGCAAACTTTGTGTTTATACAGAAACTTTCATAGGTAAAAGCGATCAAAATCAATTTATACTTTGAGATATTAGGATATGAAAAACAGTTGTTACCTTGCCCAAGGCGAGCGGTACAGCCAAACAAGAGTGCAACTCTGCTTTATTTTTAACATCTCAAGTCAGCCAAAAGAACAGAGCTCACTGAGACTCTGGAGAAAAATAGAATCTTACGATCAGATCAATTTAATTGGGAAATGAATGTAGCCAAAAATTATTAGTCTATATTTAAGGATAAAGTTTTAAGTAATTTCCAACAATTTCACTTGGCTTTCTAAAGTTACTTGAATATAATTATCATACTTTAAATGGTTTCAAAATTATTACTCTATACATGATACTTAGGTCTCAAAACTTCTTTGCTATGCTCCTTTGACTGTACTTTTTAACCCTAGATTAGAGGGAGAAAAAAGAGAGGAGTCCCTTTTTCTAAAAAAGAAAGTGGTAGCCACTGATATGGGGGAAAGGTGCATGTATCTCTACCTCCTAGATGCATCCTACTAGTGCTAGGCAGTGGCTCCCACTGACTCCTCTGCTCTTGGGATTCCATGTTCCTGAACTGCCACCCAGGCTGGGATTAAACCCACCAACTCGCTCATCCATTCAAAGGACCACTAGGAAACCATATACCTTTTGGGAGGTTTATAAACAACATTTCCATTTAAACTGTAAAGAATGGAATCCAAAGTTGGATGCAAGAGAGCTACACAGTACTCAACACATTGGTTTCATAAACACGAACGTTACATGCTGCGGAGCTGTCTTCATTACAAAGAATCCAGTAATCTTGGGGCTCCTCAGACTATTCCCACTTATGCGGACACTGGTGTTCTCTCCCCAGTATTTATGCTTCACGTACCTACGTAGAGAAAGGTTTATAAATACTTCTGGAGACATACAGAAAGGGCATAAAGCAAACTCCACCCAGCGTCCTTTGGATACAGGGCAATTATGAAAGAGTGACTAAAACTATACTCAGCTTTGCCAATTCATTAGTGTCCTGATATCAGTTGTGCTTAGAGTTATACCTAAGTGTCAAGTACAGGCCCATCTGAGCTCCAGGTCTATATATCCAATGTCTCTTGATTTCACCAGCTGAATGCCCTACAGGAAACTGAAAAATTGATATATCCCTGAATTACTATCTTTCGTCCAAAAGCCCCTGTTCCTCCTATCTCAGTGAGTGATAGCTCCACCCTCCCAGTCAACCAAGCAGTCATCATCAATGGCTCCTCTATCCCCATCACCTACATCCAACTCCTCACCAAGTCTCACAGATGCCTATTGATTCAATAGAATGCAGTAAAGGCATTCAACAGAATGTTACAAAATTAAGAGTGTGGACTTTAGAAACAGATTTCCTCAGTTCACATCCCCAAACTGCCACTTACTGGCTGTGTAACTCAGTAAGTTATTTAATGTCTCTGTGCCTCAGTTCTCTCATCTATAAAATGTAGATAATAATAATGATAGTGTCTACTTCATAGGGTTGTTGTGAGAATTAAATGAGTAAATATAAAGCACTTACAGCAGGCACTCAATAAATCTTAGCTAGTATTACTGTTGTCATTATTCTAACTCACTAACTCTTGGCTCCATTCCCTTCTCTACACCCCCTCTGCTCTTGGTTTAATACAGGCCCCAACAGCTTAGTGGGAATATGTGAGGGTGTCCTTGTCCAGCTTCTAGCCTCCCTCTAACCCAGCTCCCATGTTGCTGCAATTAGAGTCTTCTAAATGCAATCTGCTCTCATTATTACCCTGCTGGGAAACCTTCAATGGCTCTTCACTGCTAAGAAAATAAAGTCGCAACTCTATGGAGAGCAGTAGGAAACCCTTCCTGACCTGACCACAGCAATTACACTGGGAAAGTCTGAGGGATGGGAGGGCCAAAGAACAGCCTACAGATGGAGACAGCACCGCCCCTCGTGCTGCCTATTTCGGGTCTCCATGATTTTTTTCAAGCTTATTCGGTTGCCTAGAATGCCCTTGTCCCTGTAGTTGTTCAAGCTAGAAGTTTCAGAGTCTAACACTGCCTCTTCTGTCACCTTTGCACAAGCTCTGTTCCTACTTACTTTCTTTAAGTCTCCTCAATGCCTAGGATAGTCTCAAGTCCATACAAGACTTTCCCAACCCAGATGCAGGTTAACTTTCCAACATGTCATCCTTCAGGATGTGACACAAACAGAACTACCTGAGGTTCTGTGAAGCAGTCTCCTTAAGGTCTCTGCTGCTCTGTACATGATTCTTTCTGCCTAGAATTCTTTCTCCATCTGATAAAACCCCATTTTTGGTGAAGCGTTTTGCTCGTACATCTCTTCTATTTTCCATCCCACAGATAGAACTGTTTCCTCTCTTATTGTCTCAGCACTCTGTACACATCTCCCAGGATCCTTTTAATTATAGATACATTTCATATTTGTGTGTCTGCCTTCTACACTAGGCTGGGAGCTCAAGGTCTTGGCAGCCCAAGTATTAATACTGATGCTCAATTTACATTTGCTGAATGAACTCCTGTGTAATTGACATGCTGCTGTCATTTTCCACTCTTCAAATTCAGGATGAGAGTCTCACCATGTGACACTATTTCTTACATAACAGAATTTGGTATAAAAAAAGTTTTCTCAGAATCACCACAAAGGGATTTTGTTACTACACTACCCAAAACTCAAAGCTTATCAATTCCGGGCATAGACTGTTAGGGGAAACAATGTAAAACTTAGGTTACTCATATGAGACAAACAATGTTTTTATAGCAACAATTCCGAATGGAACAGTAATTAAATTTGGAATCACAGAATTTTAGAATGAGAAGGAAGCTCTGAGAGCCAACTGACTTCACTTTATAACTGAGGAAATTTATACAAGGTCCCCAATCAGTTAGTGACAACAGAAAACTAGAATCCACTTTCTTGCTTCTTAGTCTTAAACCACTCTATCCCATTATGCCGGATGGAAACGAAAACTAAATCACCTATTCTGTAAATGAGATACCCAGATTTCACACAAACACCTACGCAGTTCACCTAAATTGTATATCTCAATGTAGTTTCAAAGCAAACCCAGTCTAGGTGAATACTATGAAGAACAGAAAGACAGCTGGTTTGAACCCTGAGTGCAGAGTTTGAATCCAGGCTTGACACTAGCTCTGGAATCCTCGTTAAGTCACAATAATCTTGGACACAGTTTTTATACTGAAATATGAAGAATGGTACGTCTTTCATAAATTGTTGTGAGGATTAAATGAGAACATTGATGAGTATATTCTGTGAATCATAAATGCTACACAATTGCCAGATATTAATAAAATAAAAGGTAAGCTATTAGTTTACACTGTAATTTTTTTAGCATTGAAAACTAGTCCCTAGTTAATTGTTCTGTTTATCTTTCTCTCTCTTTTTATTTTCACTCTGGCACTTGTTCTGCTCTTCAGAATTGCACTAGCTCCTAAGTAAGGAAAAGAAAGGAAAGATAGGTATTATTTACCCGAATAGGCAAAAATTTAGGTTTTCCTTAGGCTCCATCGCCAGTGACAAAATATAAATATCTCTCTAAGATAAGGTCACGAGTATACTATCAGCCCACAACTATATAACACATATTGCTACTTACCCATATATTCAGACAGACTACAGGTCTTACACAAGCTCAACGTCAGTGAAACACAGAATCTTCAAGTTGCAAGAGGCATTAGGATTAAAATCCTATCATATTTAAGTGAAGAGCCTAGCCAGAAAAAAATGCGTCAAACTATACTATTTTATACTTCAACATACAAGTTAATTATCTCATAAGCTGTATCTGACCATAGATTATAGATGTCTATTAATAAATAGAACTACGTTTGAATGTCCCATGGAAGTACTTTCAGATGTTAAAATCTATGATAAACGAAACCTGAGATAAATACTTAGCTTGTGATATTGAAATATAAATAGAAGTATTATAAAAATTTTTGACAGTTATTCCTCCCTTTGGACATTTAATCTCATTGACCTTTATTATACTACTATATACTTAGATCCATAAACATATGAAAACACAGTATAATTTCCCCTTGGAATTCCATTTTTAGGAAGGAACCATAGTTACTTATGATTATAAACTAAGATAAGATACTAGGATAAGATCAAAGTTGAGAAAAAGGGAACAATCACAGATGTGTCGCATGTTACAAATCAATATTGCATGAATTTTGGTTAACATAAATCAATTTACCAGGGCATAATACATTTCAAACCACCAAAGCAAAAAACTGGACCCTGAAATAGTATTAACCATATAAAGATTTGGTATATATTTGGAACCAGATAAAATCATTTTCTCTCAGCATACATATTCATATGTATTGAATAAAATTTAAAAAATAAAGCTTTTAGCATGGCTTTATACTGCTATCAACTGACATATAAACAGAACTTGTAAACATCAGACGTTTTACCCCCTTTCCTTTGTGAAACATCCTTATAACATTCTCTCAATTCAGCATGTTGTCAAATAGTACTTATTAAGCACTATTCTCAGTAAATGAAACAGAACAGTCCCTTGTTTTGTGTTGTGATTTGGCACAGACAACGTCCACACAGGCCAGGCTTCTGAGGGGTATATCAGAACTGCTCTAAAGAAAGATCGCAACAGTAAGGCCCAAGAAAAAGGCACTTAAAATTCTGTCCCAGTCCCAATTTAGTGTTTGTGATTGAGTAAAGTGTCAACCAAATGATCACTCGGCTCCTCCCTGCCACTATTTTCACCCCAACGGGTTGGCATACATTAACTAGTTACCACTCACTTACATGTTCCACCATAAATGTGCTTATGATTTTCTATATATTTTGCTTTTAAACTCTATTAACTCAGCAGCTCCCACTTAAAAAAAAAAAAAAAAGAACCCTCTCCATATTTAGTGATAGGAAATACAGTTACTTAACCAATTTACTAAACTATCATTATGGCACAAAATTTTATTTTGGAAACTTTTCCCATTAACAACTGTGAAAATTTCCTAAGAAAAAGAGTTTCTATTTTTAAACGTCATTTACTACTGTTTGAGGTCAACAGTGATTCCAAGCACATTGATAAACATCATGGGGGTAAGTCTGCCCCAGTAGTCTGCTAACTGATCAAGCACAAGAACATCTAATGGCCGCAAGAATTCATTTTGTGCTCTGTACTAACTTATAATTTGGAGCCGAGATAGAAGGGAGTTGGAGAAGGAAAAGAGAGAAACTAATATGCATGAAAGAACCAAGGAATACAAGATAATACAGGATAAAGTGCTACTTAAGGGGCAGAAATTTTAACTCAATAGATGTCCGGTGAAGGCATGCAGCCAACCTCCTAAGAAGACAGCTAAACGGTTAAGGACCCAGGGCTGTCCAGTCCAGTTAAAAGATATGTGGAACAGCAAGTCTGACTACACACTCCATGCCTTGCTCTCTTTTGCAAGAAGTCCTTCTTTTTATCTAACCTAAATCTCTCTTGAACCATTTCCCTTTCTTCAGTTCTTAGTAAAAAAGGAAACAATTGCTCAGCATCTTTCTTGTGACAATCTTTCACATATGCAAAGACAGTTATTAAGTGGCCTCTTGAACTTCTCTTCAAATAAAAGACTCACAACTCCTTTACCCCTTCCACATGGGCCTTATTTTTAATAATCCTTTCAGTTCCTTCTATTGCTCTTCTCTGGATCCTTCCCAGCTTTCTTTAATTCTAGGGCCCAGAAGAGAAAATAAAATGTTCTACTAATGGCCTGGCCAACAATGGGCAAAGCAGGATTATTGTACTGTTCTTAAAAACTGCATTCTTTTATTGATATTAAAATGTGAAGCCCAGGATCTAAGGAAAAATACCCACATGACAGCAATTCTTGCTTCAACCGTACTTCACTTTATCGTATACAGGTTTGTTCGTTCAGTTTCCATCTTCTACTTCGTGTATGTGAGTTTGAGTCTTCAAAAGCATTACTACTATTTTCTTCATTCTACTGAAATTCCTCTTTTAATTCTACCTAGAGCTTTCACAATTTAATCAGCTCAATCAATTTAACATTACCTGAATAGCTAATGACCTTGCCACTTATTTCATCAGTTCACTCCTAAGTCTGTACTACCCTCATTGCCCCAACATCCCATGACAGCTTCTGGGAGCTCCAAGTTTTGGAGGGCCATATACAGTTGCAGTTGCAAAGCAACAAAATAGATGTCAGAATAACCAGAATAGGCGCTTTTCATTGGTGACGTTACATTTTACAAGAAACACATCATCTACTGAAAATTAATAGTTGCTATCATTTAGTGAAGAGCAATTTCTTTCCAGAAACATGTTAAATATTGTTTTTAACTGTTAATAGCACTACAAAGCTCTTGCCCTCAAATGCATAGATGAGAAAAACTGAATCTCAAAGAGGTGAAATAATTCGCTCCAAGTCACGCTGTTAGTTAATAAAAGAGCTGGAGAGAAGACCAGGAGTGTCTACCTCCCTTAGGTGGATGTGGAAATCGAGAGCTCTGTTTTCAAGTGGTGATACGTAAGGCAGGGATGGTCTGAATATAACAGCAGTGCCATCAGAGGCATGAACAGAAAAATGGATAGAAACAACATGCTTACAACCCACAATGGCCCGTGAAAATTTCCACTCCAAAGGACTGTATTACTATATTCTGTCATGTCACAAAAATTAAAATCAGGCATATGGAGATAACTGATACTCTGCGTTTAAATTAAGCATCTAACCTTGGAGAGAAAAACTGACATTAAACTCACTCAGACAACTAAAATGACTCACAAATATTTCCCATTTTCCTTCCAACCATAAAAAATGTGACCTTTCAAAAATGCCACATCATTTACTGATATAGTAAAGCTATATTTTCTAAATTTGAAAGTTAAATTTCTTAGGTCTCAAAAAAGTTCCAACACACAACAGCATGAGGAAAGGGAAGGAAAGGGGTCCAGTGCAATTTAAAGTAAAACTGCGCGCAAGAGGATGACTATATATGGAGGAAAAGTGTATTATAGAGAGTTCTAAAAATGATGATGGATTATGTAAGAGGAAAGGGAAGTCACTTCTTTCAAAAAATATAATACTATTAGAAATACAGTGATCTTTGCGACATAGAGCAGCCACCTAGAGGAAAACTGTTAGAATGGTATAACAGCTTGTGCATGAAAATGGTTGAAAAACTTATTATATTTGCAAGTTTGATTAATTTTGTAACTTTCCTAAAGGCCCCACACCATTAGATGCTTTAATTATAATAAGCTGGCAAATTTAAACATGGTATTGTAATAGATAACTTTTGGAGGTTCTGTCTAATTTAACCCTTCACCATTAAATGTCACTCTCTCCCCAAAAAGAGGAACCTCAGATACAACCTTTAGACCACATGCCCAACTTCCTGGACATAGCTGATTGGCTCAAGGGTGGATACACGACCCAAGATGAGCCAAAAAGACCACCCTCCACCTTTCCAGTTCCTTGTTTTAGTTCTTCACTGCATTCTTGCCCTTGGATTCCATGACACTCCTGTATTCTCTTTTTCTGATCAAGCAGCTCAAGTTTGTTTTCATTTGCAAAACCCTAGCAAAAGGTTACATTTTCAAAAGCATTTATAGGATGAATTTTATGTTTCTTTGTGTACTGCCCCTTCCCCTGAAAAAAATAACTCTCTAAAGCTGAAGACTGCAATGATGATTTCCTTTGATTAGTTAGAGAAAAAAAGGACAAGGTCAATTTTGGAGATCTCTGATCTACTGTCCATATTACCATTTACTATCTCCATCAAAGGACAAAGGGAAATGCCCCATTTCAAATTTGTATTCACTGTTAGGCTTTTCGTACACCACTAACAATCAAGTTAATTAAAACTATATATCATTCTACACTAGCAATTAGAAATGTGTTCCTCTTAGGTGTCCCCAGTGATATTCTAAATCATTTATAGTGACTTTGGCGCCAATGAGCCACCACTTGGGATTATTTCTATCATGAGAATCAAATATAAATAGTTCATAAAACAACTTTAGCTTTCTGGATAATAATATCCACCTCCCAGAATCACTGTCGTCAGCACTCAGTAACCATGCCTAAACCGTTTCCCCTAACAAAACAAATCCTTTCTTCGAAGGTAGCCATAGTCACCTCAGAAGGAGAGGCTGCATGCCATTCTGAATTCTGGTGCTGCCATGACATTTTTGAACCTCACAGCACAGTACTGTCAAATTCTAAAAGCAAATTCAAGCTGTGAAGATATGAGTTGAGAGAAGCCAGAGAGTGCTTCAGTTTGCCGGCTATGCTTCGGGCCCGGGTTCTTGAAAACATTTTAATCTATGCTGATAAAGGACACTTTACTTCTTTAATGAAAAGCACTGATCCAACCACAGGTGAACTTTAATTCTAAACAAACAGCCCTTCCAGCTCACTCCTTCCTCGTGCAGGGGAGGAATGACATTCTTTCATTTTTATTGCCATTGGCCTAGAGTACGCGTGTAAAAAAGCAAAAGACAGACAAATACTTGGTCACTTTCTGCACTACAAAGATCAGTTAACACATTCTAAGAAGACTAGAAATCATGGTTTGTCACGGACAATCCAGTGACATGAAACGGAAGGACGTGATAACAAATTGGTTTCAAACACCACGTCACAGTATTACATCTTCATTTGAATTCTGAAAACACAACGGACGTTACATGAATTTTTTAAAAGCCTTGTCCTTTTCTGTTAGCAAACACATTATCGGTCAAATGTCATGGCAAAATCACCAATCACGTCCTAGACTACTGTTTACATACCAGTACTACAGCTCCAGGATGAGAATAGACAATAGCTGTTGCTGAGTGAGATCAAAGGGAGGGTGGTAAGTGGAAGAAACAATTAACATTGAATCACAAGCTTTCAGACCCAGGAAAGAGACCAAAGACAGTCATGTTAAAGCAGGCTGGTGTTTCAGGGTATCTTAAAAACGTGAAATCCAACCTTTAAAATGCTGTCTTACCAAATGAATCTAACTATATTACAAATGAATGGACTACATAAATACACTGAAAAGGATGGAAGGAGTTGACCCTGGTAGCTTTGGAAACTGTTTTTGACTTGATACTGTAATGTTAAAGAAAAAAAGGCCTGTTCACAAATACTGTACTCCAGTTACTAAATTTGTTTCTCACAGGGGTGTGGGTTCAGGATCAGAATCAAACTCTCTCTCTCTCTATTTCTGCACACACACAGATACACACACAAAAAGGTTAAACAAATAAGCAAATATACCGAAAGCAAGGGAGCCTCAGCCTGGGTAGGACTCTCAGGAGAGCCCTAGCCTTTCTAGATTCTTTGGAGATTCCAGCTAAGATAGAGTAAGAAATGCCACTTTTGTCTCTCCACTGAATGCAATGACAAACCCTGGACAGAATGCCTGGAGAACTGTGAGGACTTTGAAAAGTCAGTGGGAGCAGGCAGATTGAGGAAATGAATAAAATTCTGGCATAGCAAAAAACACCAGAGTCTTCAAGTAGTGCGGTGGCGGTGGCAGTGGCAGCAGGAGCTGGGTAGGTCCCTACTGAGAGGGGAATCATCTCTGAACAGAGAAGTGGTGGTTCCAGAGAGGATGGACAAACCGTTGTTGCTTTTTTGTCTCTCTGTCCTCTTGCAACGAGGTCCTGGACACAGATGCAATTGAGGGGAGGAGAGAGCAGAGAAAAAAAGCTAAAGTTTTGGCTTTTTGGCCAGAGGACTGGGAAGGGGGCCCCAAGGAGCCAGAAAATGCCAGGCAGTTTACAGAGAGGAGACACCTCAAGAGAGCAATTCCATAAAGTTGTGAATGAACTCCTGGGCTCACTTCTGAGCTGCACATGTGTAGATCTGACCTTCAACATCTACCAAATGCCTTGAGAACTGAACTACAGTGTAGACCGCTGCCCGGACCCAGACTGGACTCCTGGGTGGGGCACATAGAGGTCAGATCCAATTAGCACTGGGAAGGCTGTGAAAACTAAACTGACATTGGAACCACACCCCGAAAAAGCAGGTTGAAACTTGTAACCTGAAGCTAACCTGTTGAATGCCTGCTAACACAAAAGAAAGCAAAACAGAAATCAATTTTCTGCTTAAAATTTAAACAAGACTCCGAGTTTCATACTAAAACATTCCAAGAGTCCAGATTAAAAGCCAAAATTACTCGACATAAAAAAAAAAACCAGCAGGGGGCCGGCCCCATGACCGAGTGGTTAAGTTTGTGTGCTCCACTTCAGCAGCCCAGGGTTTTGCTGGTTTGGATCCTGGGAGTGGACATGGCACTGCTTGTCAGGTCACATTGAGGTGGCGTCCCATACGCCACAACTAAAATATATAACAATGTACTGGGGGGGATTTGGGGAGAAAATGCAGGAAAAAAACAAAAGGAAGATTGGTAACAGTTGTCAGCTCAGGTGTCAATCTCAAAAAAAAAAAAATCAAAACAAGAAAATCTCAACTTGAAAGGGAAAAGACAGTCAACAGACATCAACCCCAATGGTGGAGTTATGAGAACGAGTTTAAAGCAGCTGTTAAAACCATGGTTTAAGAAGTAACAGTGAACACTGATGAAATAAACAGATAGAAACTCTCCGCAAAGAAACAGAAAGTATAGAGGAGGAGCAAATAGCAGCTTTAAAACTAAAAAATGCAATAACTGAAATAAAATATGAACTGATGGATTCTATAGCGGAATGGAAACGATAAAGGGAAAAGTCAATAAATTTGAAGATAAATCAATAGAAAGTATCCAACAGAAAGAAAGAAAAGATCGTGGGGGGCGGGGGATGAACTGGTCCTAAGGATCCTGTGGGACAACACCAAAAGGTCTAATATTTGTGTCATTTAAGTCCCAGAAGGAGAGATGTGTGATGCTAAAGAAATGTTTGAAGAAATAATGGCTGAAACTTTTGAAATCTGGTCGATATAAACTTACAGATTCAAAAATGTCAGCAAATGTCACACAGAATAAGCTCAAAGAAATCTATGCCCTGACACACACAAATAAACTGCTAGACATTGAAGACAAAGACAAAAATCCTGAAAGTAGCTCCATGAGCATGACATACCGCCTAGGACAGTAATGGTTCAAAGGACTGCTGACTTGCCATCAGAAATCATGGAGGCCAGAGAGAAGCTTCACATCTTTCAAGTCCTGAAAGAAAAGAACTGTCATCCAGTGAATTCTACATCCAATGAAAATATCATTGACAAAGGAAGGTGAAAGAAAGACATTCTCAGATGAAGAAAAACTGAGAAAATTCCTTACCAGCAGAGCTACTCTAAAAAAATGCTAAGAAAGTTCTTCAAAAAGAAGGGAGATTGTACCAGAAGAAAACCTAGAACAGCAGGAAGGAAGGACAACAGAAACGGTGAACACGTGAGCAAACAGAATACACTGTTTTTCTCTTAAATTCTGCAAAATACGTATGATGGTTAAAAACAAAAATTATAACTCTGTCTTTTTGGATTTTCAATGTATGTAGGATGCTACTAAAGCAGTGATTAGAAGGATATTTATGACATTAAACTGCTTGTATTATAAAAGTAGAAAGGTCTCAAATCAATCTAAGCTTCCACCTTAACAAACTAGGAAAAGCACACCAAGATAAACCCAAAGTTATCATAAGGAAGGAAATGAGAGCAGAAATCAATGAAATAAAAAACGGAGAACAATAGAAAAAATCAGTCAAACCTAAAGCTGGTTCTTTGAAAAGATCAGTAAAATTGATAAACCTCTAGCCTGACTGACAAAGAACAAAAGACAGAAGACAAAAATTATCAATATCAGAAAAGCGGGGATATCAATACAGATCCAGCAGGCATGAAGGTAAGAAAGTAATGCTTAAGAACAATTCTACACATGTAAATTCAACAACTGAGAGCAAATGGACCAATTCTTGAAAAATCATAAACTACCAAAAGTCACTGAAGAAAAAGCAGATAACCTAATTAGCCTTCTAATAAAGAAATTAAATTTGTAGTTAGAAAACCTTCCCAAAAAAGCAATGTTAAAGTCCTGATAATTTCATTGGCAAAGTCTATCAAAGATTTAAAGAAGAAATAACACCAACTCTACAACCCTTTTTAGAAAGTAGAAGAGAATACTTCCTAACTCATTCTATGGGGCCAAAATAACTGTGATACCAGAACCAGACAAAACTAGTACAGGAAAAGAAACTTACATCAATATCCTTCATAAACCTGGAGGTAAAAATCTTCAACAAAATATTAACAGTAATATATCACTTCCTCCTGGAGTTTACCCTGGGAGTTCACGGCTAGATTAATATTTGAAGCCAATTAATGTAAGTTACCACAGGAACAAACTAAGACAAAAACCCCCCAAAAACCCACACATGATCATTTCAATTGAAAAATAAAGTATTTCACAAAATTCAATACTCATTCGTGACAAAACTTTCAGCAAACTAGGAAGAGAAGAGAATCTTTCCAACCTGATAAAAGATATCTAAAAAAAGACCTCCATAGCTAACATCATACTTCATGGTGAAAGAATGAATGTTTGCTCCCCTAAGATCAAGAACAAGGTAAGGATATCCATCCCCACGACTTTTATTCAACATAATACTGGAAGTCAAGTCAATTAAGTCAAGAAAAGAAATAAAAAAGCATACAGATTGGAAACACAGAAATAAAATTGTGCTTATTGGCAGAGAACACGAATACCTACATAGAAAGTCCTAAACAATCTACAAAAGTTCTTAGAGCTAATAAGTAAGGTTAAAGAATATCAAGTTAACTCACAAAAGTCAATCACCTCTCTGCATTATAGCAATGAACAACTGGTAACAGAATTTTAAAATATAATACTACATACAATAGTTCCCACGAAAGAAATACTTAAGTATAAACCTAAAAAACATGTACAGGATCTGTATGCTAAAAACTACAAAGCCTTTGAAGGACATCAAAAGAAGACAGAAATAAACGGAGAGAGACAGCATATTCATGGATTGGAAGACTCATTATAGTTAAGAATGTCAATTCTCTCCAAAATGATTTATAGATTTAATACAATTGCAGTTAAAATCCTGGCAGGAGTTTTTTTTTTTTTTTTGGTAAATATTGACAAGCAGATTCTAATGTTTATAGGGAAAGGCAAAGGAACCAGAATAGTCAAAACTATTTTGAGTAAGAAGAATAAAATCGGAAGACTCACGCTACCCAATTTTGAGACTTACTATAATCAAGACTGTGTGGTGTTAGTGAACAAATAGACGGAAAGATCAATGAAACAGAGCAGAGAATCCAAAAATAGATCCACACAAATATGGTCAATTGGTTTTTGATAATGAAAGCCAGGTTCTCACTGTTGGAAAAAGAAGTTACAAATAAGCAAAAGAGAAATGTTAAAATGAGTCTTGTACTAGGTATGAATCAGAGGTTATAGAGTATGAACCCCTGAGTTCACATACAGATAGATGGATATAGAAATACATATAGCTATGTGTGTGTATACATTTGTTAGTTTACATACAAATATATTCTAACCCTGCCTGCTGGGAGGCCTAGAAGCAGTGACACTTCAGTAGCAATAAATATACCTTCATTAAAAGGAATCAGGGCTCCTTGAAGAAGTGGTTCCTTCTTAGGCTGAGGCAGGGAAAACAGGAAATGAGGCTGGAGCATCTTGTGGTATTGGAAAGTAAGAAAGCACTTTAAAAAAAAAAAATGATGGAGGCATACCAAGGGACACAGAAGCCAACATGAGAACTCCCTATGGCCAAAGCTGGACCAACTTGAGCAACAAAGTAAATAGTGATAATACTGGATTATAACCCCAAGAATGAAATAAATATCCATGAGTCCATGCCAACATAAATTAATGACAGTAAAAAATGTGAGAGAAGACAAATGTTCCTTATAGAAGAATTCCAATCCATAAATGTAGAAAGGATGAGGGAAATAGAAAATCACCATTACAATAGCATAACATTGCTGGGGGCAGGATCCACAGATGAATGCTAAAATGAGTGGGTAAAAGTTTAAGGAGAAACAGGAGAAATGCCCAGTCTCAAAGTGTCTTCCCCCCAAATATTTATTAATTACAAAGGAAACAACAGTAACTTTACAGTGAATGGAGAAACCTGGCTTCGACCACCTTACCCAAGAGATCAAGGTTAGCACCACCTGTAATAAGCTATACTGACATCACACATTGAGAAGAGAACGTGGTATCACCTCTGTGGTATCCTTCCCAGTAACGCACAACCTCAATCTAATCAAGAGGAAACACCAGACAAACCAAAATTGAGGCGCATTCTACAAAATAAATGACCCATACTCTTTTAAAAAAGTGTCAAGATCATGAAAGACAAGGAGACCAAGGAACTGTCACAAATTGGAGAAGCCAAGGGAGATGGACAACTGAATGCAATGTGGGGTTCTGGATTAAACCCTGGAACAGGAAAAGGACAGTAGTGAAAAAACTGGTGACATCCAAATAAAGTCTATGGTTTAATTAACACTACTGAACCAATGTTAATTTTGTAGTACTGACAATTGTACTATGGTTACTAGGGGAAGACGTGTTAAGGGTGTATTGGAACTCACCGTACTATTTTCGTAATTCTTGTAAGTCAAATTATTTCAAAATACAAAGTTAAAAAACAAAGCAAAAGTTTTCTTTCTTACATTTACTATTAAATCGGTTGTCTGAATACTGGATCATGTTTGTCTGCAGAAACATTCTACATGATGGTAAGTTTCCAGGATATCTCACAAAAGTCTATTTAACCAATAATGGGATTTTTTTTTTATTATAGGAGAAATAAATGCAATTATAATGGTAGTAATTAAACAAAAATAATTACGACATAGGAGAAAAATTCGGTCTAAAAATCTTGTTATATAACTAAAAGCAGTACATTAGGAGAAAGATGCTGCTGTATATATAAAATTTCACGATGTTGCTGAAGAGCTCCTATGCCTAATTTCACAATGGATCCTGGAAGGAGTGAATCAGTGGTGTAGTAGTGCTCATGTTTCAATTTCTAGAATGTGCCGGGCACAGGTTTAGGTGTTTTTCATGTATGATCTTAGCTAATCTTTCTTATTACCTTGTGAGGGAGATATTACTAGCCTTGTTTTACAAGGAAAAAAAAATTGTCACTGATGTCTCATGGCTAGATAAGCGGTAGAACTGAGTTTCAATCTCAGAGCTGCCTAATTTCAGTATCTCTTCCTCTGTATTTACTGCATCTAAGGAAAACTGAGCATAGTTCTCCTTAAAGGCCACAACTTCAGAGGCTGAGAGGAAGAGTGAAGCCACCAAAGGGGGTGAGTACAATAGAGAATAAAGAAGGTAGAACTAATTAAGTTAACAAAGGATAAAGGAAGGATGCTGGTGGAAGAGGTTTTCGATTAGGGTTTTCCACATAAGAACTTCAGGGTTGGGAGGGATGGGAAGGTATGTAAAAGATGCAGCAGCTCAGAACCAGCCTATAAGAGCTGTTTTCTAGAGAACCTCTGGAGGTTAAGTAGGCTAAGGACAGCACCATAGAACGTAAAGCCATTATAGCTCTACACTCTTGTAATTACTGTAGCTCTGCTTTACTGCTCGTTTAGATGTGTGTGTGTAAAACTTCCAATGTTTTAAATCTAGCGATTTGTAAGAAAAATAATTATTACAATAAGAACAGGACATATATTTATCTACATCTTTCTAACCTAAAAAAAAAATACTTCAAATTAATAGCTGGAACATAAATTTTGAGTAAAAGGTTTACAAAATTAAAAGTAAGGCCATTTTCTTTCCTTTTTTTTTTTTTTTTTGAGGAAGACTAGCCTTAAGCTAAGATCCACTGCCAATCCTCCTCTTTTTTCGCTGAGGAAGATTGGCCCTGAGCTAAGATCTGGGCCCACCTTCCTCTGTTTTAGATATAGGATGCCTGCTACTGCATGGCTTGATAAGCAGTGCACAGGTCTGCACCCTGGATCCAAACTGGTGAACTTCAAGCTGCCGAAGCAGACCGTGTGAACTTAACTGCCATGCCACTGGGCAGACCCCAAAAACATGGCCACTTTTTATAGCCAAATATCAATGTCCTTTCTTATCCAACTAATTAACCTGATGAAGCAGCTCAAGTTAGATGTCATTTCTGTAACTTCAAACAGCTTCACTATTAGGATTATTCAAATGCATCACCCCATTCATTCCAACAGTTCCCCTTGAATTTTGTTTTTAAGTTAAAGCATGATAATAGTTTAAGAAAAATACTGTATTCTGATTTAAAATTGATAAAATCTCAAGTGTGACAGGTTTATTTATTCTGAACACGTAACTGTGAGGTGGCGAGAGGGCAGAGGTTTAGAAAACAGTTTCAATCCTAGCTCCATCACTTACTAGCTGTGGGCCCTTAAACAAGCCATCTTTTGAGCCAACGGATTTGAAAACCTACTTTAAAGGTGACGATGGAATTAACGGAGAAATGCCACGTGTATCTCGCAAGCCTGCACACACACGCTGAACCTTTAATACATGGGTTGAGAGAAAGACACGCTATCACATGGTTCTTCATTTCACACACAGACTTTAAACCATTATCATGAATATAATCATTAAAATGACAAAAGTGACAGCTGGGCAACAAACAAGTTTAAGCAACAAAGCAATGTCTTACAGTTAAAATAGCTCCAGACAAAGGCGGAGACATGGGCTTCAGCTATATTTCGACTGTTACTCAGCCGTGACCTCGAGCAGGGTACATAAGCTCTTGCACTTACTTCCTCTTCCATCACATGAAGGGGACAAGGTAGGATTATCTTGGTGCGTCCTTCTAGCTCCAACGTTCTGACAGCCCAGAATGCTATACTGTACGGGGGGGGGGGGGGGGGGGCTTGAGAAACAGATGAATGAGAAAAACTGTGAAGCGGTAAAAACTGACTGACAATAAGTTCTGTATAGAAAGGAAGAAGAAGGCAACTTGCCAGGCTGCAAGCATTTGACAGGTTATCCCAAGTGCTTTGGTGTCTAAAACTCCAAAACCAGAGACGCTGCTGGAAACTGACTTTCTAGAGTGATTAGAGGTAAGGAAGAAAGTGAGCACTAGGGACGATGAACGTCAAGGATGATGATGATACCTTCAAACAGGTTGCCAAGATGAATGTCCCTGAAAAGTCAAGGCCATCCCACCTTCCGATGTGGGAACAGATTCACCTACAGACACACAGCAAACTGGGGGGCTTTCAAACACAAGAAAATGGGAGAAAGAATGACACTTTAGTCACTGTATCTACTTCCTTCTTCAACATCCAATACGAATAATTTAAACAGACGTTTTAAAGAATGTTTGTTTTAAAATATTTAGAAATGTGCTTTTATTCAGTTCCTGTGCTCTTCACATTCTTAAACTAGGCAAACTGAGCTTACCTTTATGCAGTGTTTATTTCCTTCACGATATTTCATCTAAAAACAATTGGAATGGTCTCTCTAAAAGAGTAAACTAATGTCTATTAGATCAAAATAGCCAAAATCCAGCACTATTAAAGCAGAGGATAAAAACAATTTATCAAACAAACTACTGCTCCCACCCAAAGTATGAGGAACTAAACATGTACAGCCCCCCCCCCATTTCTATATTCTTTCTTTCTTACTTGGAAAGGAATGAACTTCAGCTGCCATTTCAGCTCTCAGCAAAAAATAAGAAAGGGAGAAGGCCTATAATATACAAGAAAATAAGAGACAAAAATAAACACGCTTTATCTGGCAGAGAAAGTCTGTTTGCTCTGGTCTAAACGCAGGTTCACATGCAAGCTAGCAGTCTTGGGATGGCCACCAGCCCTTGAATTTATGGCTTCAATCCACGAACTTCCTTCCACAAGGTCTTGCTAAGCCCTCACACTTTCCTCACCTTGGCCGACTGCCTGGCTCCCATGATGACATCTAGCGCTCCTCCATGTGGGCCCTCTGCCCTGGAGGCAGCTCTACCCCTTATCAGGCTGACTCTTCCCCTCAGGGAGCTGTGAATCACACAAACTGTACTGAGAAAGGGGGGTCAGAAACAATGACAGCCCTCCATTCGCTCCTGACCCCGAAACAAAAGTGTGTCAAGAACAAAAGCATGTCAAACCCTCTCCCTGATAAATTACACTGAAACTCCAAAACAAGGAACTGACTTTGGCTGATTTATAAGTTTCTGATGGAACTTATCTTTTACTTTTATCTTTGGACAATTACCTAAATGCTGAATCTCAGTTTTCTTATCTGTAAAACTGAAAACTATAACAATACTACCTTCCAAATTTGCCTTCAAGATATATGTGGCTGCCGATAAAGGTTTTAAAGTAATTATCACTGAAATAAGTGTTAAGCTTCTCAAGGTGACTAATTTGGAGGCATGGTGCCCCTCTAGCAAGAGCATCAGGGTCGGAGGATGGAAAGAAGCAGTATGGCTTTGACGTCTTCCTCCCCTCCCCCACCCACTCCCGTAAATAGGCCCAAGAATCACAGTGGTTCATTTCAGTAAGGACTCTTGCTTGGGGTGGGGGTGGGGAGTATATATTGTTTGGAAAAGGCCCCCCAGCTGATCCCTAGTCCCACCCTGCCCCGTGCTTTAGACAAAAGTGGGATGTCTAACTGTGACCAAGTTTTACTGACTTTTGAGCTGGCACTATTATTTTTGCAAGACTTAAGAGCTTAAGGTAGAAGATTGCAGAGGATTCTCATAATAGCTCTCTGGAGGAAACACCAGCGTCCCTGTTTGAAAGACAACAAAACTGAGGCCTGAAGGCTTGCCAGGCACCAGAAGGCAGGTCTACAGAATTCTGATGCCCCTCTTCTTCACCCTATAGTTACAACTTCTGTTATTTAACATGAGGAGTTGTAGAAAACTGAAAGTTGAGTTCTTTCCCCAAAAGAACCAGGAGGAAGAAGGTTGAATTAAGTGAGAAGAGAGCCTTGGTTCGGCCCTAGGGTGATCCTCAGATAAGCATGGAATTGGTTCACAGATCCAGAACCCAAAGCAGAAAAACTGTAAAAGGAGAAACTGCCGTGATTACTTAGGCAAACAGACTTCTGATAGGGTGATGCTTCAGCAGGTTTCCCCAGTCCTATAAAACCTCTCCCACTGAAGAGGGCTCAGTAGATTTACAACTCTGTGGGTTGGGCTTCATCCCAGGTCATTTCTGGACCAAAAGATATTGAGGAAGCAGTTTAAATGCTTTGGCTGCAAAGTCACAGAATGACCAAGCTATCTTTAATTTGGAAAAAAGAAAAAAAATGGAAAAGATAGGGTTATTTTTGGTAAGAACACTCCAGGTCAGTGGTGGAGACAGTTGACACAGCAGGGAGAACTTTAGCACCCATTGTTTCCAGTCGACCCTATTGTCTTCATCAACCACCAACCTCCCCTCTGACACACACGTAAAGACCTTTATATACACTCAGGGAAAGTACTGTGTCAATTCAGGTGTAAGCCCTGCCTCCCACTGCCAGCCCCACCCTGGGATTCTGATTGTTAAGCTCCTCCAGAAGGGAAGGAGGCCCTCAAGGCCAGCATGGGCTGCCTCCTGCAGCTTCTGCACATCTGCCCCATTCTCCTCTCTGTTGGCTGGCCTCTGCTTACACCTCCTTCCCTTCTTTCTGAACACAAACAGCGCTTACCAGTATACATGGCAATGTTTTAAAGGCGCTACAGAAATTAACTCATTAAATCAAAAAACTCTGAGGTGGAAACTATCATCCTTATTTTTTTTTTTTTAGATGAAGAAAATGACACACAGAGAAGTTACGTAATTCACTTCAGATCACACAGCTTCCACATGACAAGAAGGGGCTCTGGCACCTTTCTACATCATATTTTAGGACTGTTGATATTTCCTAGCTCAAATTCTCAAGAGTGATTTAATACTGTAAATAGCACATTGCCTGTATTCTTGTTATCATTACTAATTAGCACAAACACATTCAAGAGATAAAATATTTTTAAGGTTGATAAAACTTGCAGTTTGGAAGAAAATCCTGGAGACAATAGCAGAGTGTTCCTAAGAAATACTGTCTCGACAACGCTCTTGATGGCACAGAGGACCATACTGTGTGGGAAAAAATGTACATCTACAGTTGAGTTGAAAAATAATGCAGAGGAGTTCAACTCAGAATGTTAAGAAGCCTTAGAAACACCTTAATTTATTTCACCTATGTTTTCTTCTTTATACGGCCCAAGAGTGAAAATCTATGGTTAAGTCAGTCTCAAAGAGCTTATTTGACAACTATAAAACAAAATTTTAGGGGATAAAAAGCACTGTTAGAGATTATTTGGCAAGTTTTCTTTGTCTTAGCTATATAAAAAATAATAGCGCCTCTTACAACTGATGCTTTTCTAAGATTTAATAAAATACAGAAGTATAATCACAAGTAGCAGAAGCTGTCTCAGACTTAAGGGACATCAGGACCCCAGTTCCTGTATTTTCTTTAAAAGGGAAAAAGATCCTCTGAGGAAGCCTAGAGGTGCAGAGGCAAGTTCTCAGATAATACGCATTTATATATATAGAAAGCAATATCTATTGTAACGAACAAGACTTAAATTTTTCCCCAAAGTTCACGGAAAGAATTTGGCCTGCGGCAGCCCAACTCCAGGGCCAGCTTTCATTTGCCATTCTCCCTGTATGATGGGGAGAACAGCAGCGCTTCACTCGGCGCTGCTGCTGTGAGGAGTAAACAACCCCTCGAAAGAAGGCACGCCACCTGGGACACAGAGCAAACACTCCATAAATGCTCACTGCTGCTAGGAGGTCCCAGCCCAGAAAATACAGCTTTTCAAAAAAAAAAAATGGAAGAAGCAGACAGGGAAAGCCTCTACCTGTTGTATTCAAGCACATGACTTCGACTTCTTCTGTGATCATGCTCTAGTTAATGACTGCTCAGCCAGACACAAGCAATTTCTAAACAGACAGAAGCTTTCCCTTATATCCAGAAACAAAAGCAGCCCCCACTGCCGTTTTATTTCTCCAATTCTGTAATCAGATCCGAATGTGAAAGGGTTCCTTCTTCGGACACAAGCCAACCCACACGGCAAATCTCTCCATACACAGCCCACCCCCTCAACCCCAAAGAGAAAGAAAAGTGCTCTTCAAGTCATCTGGAGAGACAATGTGCCAATATTTTTGCTTGCATTCCAAAATACAGCAAACTTCCTGTCCCTGGTGCAGCCTACAAGTTCCTTGCAAAGGTCACTGTAACAGCCCTCGAAGCAATTCACAACGAGCCCCAGAATGCAACCCCATGCGGCTGAAGGCTGCTTCGATCCATATTCAAGGCAGGTGCAAACTCTAATTTCTTTTTGCAGGAGAAAGCCCTCTGAAGTGGCTAGAAGCAGCTTTGTCAAATACTAAATTACTGAACCAGACACAAAAGCATTATTGATCTATCATTTAAAGATAAAAATCACAATTGAAAATCTGTTGTTATATTTAATACTGCTGAGTGAACTATTTTATGGCTTTGTATAATGCCCATTATCCTTTATATCACAACTATGACAGAACTTATCAGATAATTCTCAATTTTTGTATTCATAACCCTAAAGTGTGAAACTAAGCTATTTATAACAAGTATACCAAAATAATAACTAAAGAATAGAAAGTAATTTATACGAATTCAGTGCAAAACATCCATTTCAGCTTTTTATTCAATGTGCATATTTCAGGGTAGCCGAAGCTCTTCGAAATATAAAGCACAATTTGAGAGTTATTGCAACCGTTAAATTTAAAACATGCTATATACAAAAGGAGTAATATCACTGAATGCTGAACGAAGTATATTAAAGAACTAAAAAAAATCCTTGTTTTAATGAAAAATAAAAATAATCGATGACTTTACAAGAAAACTTTGTAGTGTATCATTTGAGGAGTAGAATAGACTGTGAAGTTTCCTGAACTCAACTTTGGTGTGGATGTGAATTTTCAGCACTTAGAGCACATGGGATGTGGTAGTTTCCAAGTCACCTGCATGTCTCAAGCTTTTGCCCTCTACTCAGTAGCTTTTGTTCATTGTGCAGATAAGAGGCTGATGGGAAGAGAGATGCTTTCATTGAAAGATCCCAAACAAATGTTCTCAGAAAATGAAGATATTGTCCTAGAACAGAGACCAACTGTTCAGGTTAACAGAGCAAGAGTCTTCAGTACTACACTGACTTGTATTGGCTACTGTAAAAGAGAACATGTGTATTCTTCAGCTCACAATAGCATTAGGTTAAAAAAAATGGAAATTAATCACTGTATGTCAGTAAGTAGATTCCCCCAAATGGCCAAACATAAGATACAGAAGAGTGAAAAATGGGAGTTTTTCTTAAAACTTTTCATGTAATTTTAGGTGGATTCAAACACCAGAAATACTTTAAAGATAAAACAGCTGGAAAACACAGATGAGCCATCATCAAAAGTAATCTATACAAAAATTGACTCAAAATGTATCGAAGACCTGAATGCAAAAGATAAAACTCTTAGGGGCCGGCCCTGTAGCCAAGTGGTTAAGTTGGCGCACTCCGCTTTGGTAGCCCAGGGTTTCACTGGTTTGGATCCTGGGCACGGACATGGCATCACTCGTCAAGCCATGCTGAGGCGGCATCCCACATGCCACAACTAGAAGAACCCACAACTAGAAATACACAACTATGTACTGGGGGGCTTTTGGGAGAAAAACAAAAAATAAAATCTTTAAAAAAAAAGATAAAACTCTTAGAATACACAGGAGTAAATCTTTGTGACCTTGGATTAAGCAAGTTTCTTATCTATGACACCAAAAGCACAAGTGACAAAATAAAAGACAAACTGGAAATCACGAAAATTTAAAACTTTTGTGCTTCAAAGGACATCATCAAGAAAGTGAAAAGACATGGGGCAGGCCCAGTGGTGCAGTGGTTAAGTTTGCACATTCTGCTTTGGCGGCCTGGGGTTCACTGGTTTGGATCCCAGGTGCGGACATGGCACCACTTGGCACACCATGCTGTGGTAGGCATCCCCCATATAAAGTAGAGGAAGATGGGCATGGATGTTAGCTCAGGGCCAGTCTTCCTCAGCAAAAAAGAGGAGGATTGGTGGCAGATGTTAGCTCAGGGCTAATCTTCCTCAAAAATACAAAACCAAAAAGAAAGTGAAAAGACAACCTTCAAAATGGAGAAAATATTTGCAAAACATATATCTGATAAAGGGCACGTATCCAGAATAGACAAGGAACTCTTATAATTCAACAATAAAAAGACAAATAACACAACTGAAAAATGGGCAAAGAATTTGAATAAACATTTCTCCAAAGATACACAAATGGCCAACAAGGATATCAAAAGATGCTCAACATCATTACAGTCATTAGTGAAATACAAATCAAAACCACAATGAGATACCACTTCACACTCTCTAGGATGACTACAATCAAAAACACAGACAATAATTGGGGTTGGCCCCGTGGCCGAGTGGTTAAGTTCGCGCGCTCCACTGCAGGCGGCCCAGTGTTTCGTTGGTTCGAATCCTGGGCGCGGACATGGCACTGCTCATCAAACCACGCTGAGGCAGCGTCCCACATGCCACAACTAGAAGGACCCACAACAAAGAAGATACAACTATGTACCGGGGGGCTTTGGGGAGAAAAAGGAAAAAATAAAATCTTTAAAAAAAAAAAAAAAGACAGACAATAAGGATGTACAGAAATTAGACCCTTCATACATTGTTGGTGGGAATATAAAATGGTGCAGACACTTTGGATAGTCTGGCAGTTCCTCAAATGATTAAACAGAGTTACCATATGACCCAGCAATTTCACTCCTAGGCATATATCCAAGAGAAAGGAAAACATATGTCCACACAAAAAGTTGTACATGAATGTTCACATCAGCAATATTCATAAGAGCCAAAAGTAGAAAAACTTTTCAGTCCATCAACTGATGAATGGATAAACAAAATGTGATAGATCCATACAGTGGACTACTACTCAGCCATAAAAAGGAATGAAGTACTGATACATGCTGCAACATGGATGATCTTTGAAAACATGCTGCTATGTGAAAGAAGCCAGTCACAAAGGCCACATATTGTACGATTCCATTCATACAAAATGTCTAGGATAGCCAAATCCATACAGACAGAAAGCAGATTGGTAGTTCCTAGGGGCCAGGGAGAGGGAGGAGCAGCAAGTGACTGCCAATGGGTATGGGGTTTCCTTGGGTAGTGATAAAAGTGTTCCAGAATTAGATAGGGGCAATGGTTGTACAACTCCGTGAACGTACTAAAAACCACTGAATTGTACATTTTAAAAGAGTGAATTTTATAGTTTGCAAATGATTCCTCAATAAAGCTATTAGTAAATTTTTTAAAAAGTCATCTACTCTGTGCAAATAGCATGGGGCTCAGAGGTAGGGGTCTCATTCTGTTCTGCTTATGTCCCCAGGCTTCGTAAATGCTAGCGGCTCTTTGAGTCTTAACTTTCTACGAGTGTCAACTGCTTGGCCTGGGCTCTAGGATAGAAGGCCCTCTCTGGCTTCAACGAGGTGATTCTACGATCATGGCAGATCTCAAAACATAGCGACAACCCCATTGCATATTTGGGAGGCACTTCACATTCTTTCCTCGTTAGGGTATAGTCATCACATGAGGGACAATAATTCCAAAAACAAAAAGGATCACAGTAAAACCAGCTGAACCAAGTTGTGCCTGAAAACCCCAACCACCCAACGGTGCCAGATCCCACCACAGTTCTTTCCAACCTGCCCTGATGAATTAACCTAGCACTGGAAGGGAAAAACTCTATATATCCCTTTTCCTCGATAGACTGGTTCAAAAAATTCTATATTGAATGCATATGTTCTTATAGCACAAACACTTAAAAGGGTATAACTTTCACAGATTAATAGGTTAACTAACATCCGGTCATGAGGTGTTTGAGAGTGAAAGGAAAACAGAGCAGTCCTCTTCAGCTGGCTAATTCCTACCTGTCCTTCAGGACTCAGCATAGACAACAATTCCTCCTGGAAGCTTATCCTCCCTCCCTTCCCAACCATCAATCTGGACCCATTGGCCTGTATGAGATCCCAGAACCCCCGTGCTCACAGAGCAAGCAACTGCCTGGGGGACGTTTGCACCGGGACATCCCGCCAACAACTCAAGCTCAGCACATCAACCCCTGACCTCATCACTTGGTCTCTCCACTACCCACCCCACACCTGATCTTTTATTCCTCATTTTAGAGAAGGGCATCACCATCTATACAGACTAATAGATACAGGGGGGGAAATCTACACACATTAGTAAAAAGAGTGAATTATAGAATTCTTAAAAAACATATATAGTTTTCATTCAGGATCATACACACAAAAAGCCCAAGGAACTAGTACATACAGAGCTTTCTGAGCATCTTTCAGAAACAGAAAATAATTTACTCAAAACTAGCATACTTATGATCTACATGCAGTTTATCAGAAGTGCTGCTGCTGTCTGCTCCTCAAATGGAGGTATATATTCCTCCAGACACCATTCACATTGCTATTTGAAAAAAAGAAAGAAAAGGAAAATAAGTGATATAAAAAGTCTTGTCAGAATTATTGCTTACAGTAATATTTAGAATTCATGAATTAATAACTTCTTGCCTTTGAATATAAACCAGAAATCTTCTGATGAAAGATGACTAAGCCAAGCTGGAGCTAAAGACTCCTAGTTTAAATAGCCGAAGTTCTTTGTATAAATATGATTTAGTTCATTTTGTAGGATTCTAAAGCATAATTAATCATCTTACTGTAGCATAACAAATGATTTCCCCCTCCTAAAAATCGTTTAAAATCCCTACAGTAAATCTCAAATATTTAATTAGCATATATAATAATCCCAGAATCAAATCATATGGTATTAAACTAGATTCATTTTTCTAGCAAAAAATATAAGTTAAGATCACAGTAGCATGCTAGAAATTACTGTCACAAATTATTATTTCAGTAGCAAAATCATGTTATCCCAGGAAATGTAATGTTGAGGTAAAATGCATGTTGCTCATCAAAGGAATTGCTCTAAATTTTAAACGATGCTCTGCCACAAGGGTACCACAGCCTTCAAATTAATTCAAATAACAGATGGGAACACTGAAATGATGATACACAGGGTTGTGCAGTAGAAATCTCTAATGACATAAATATAGGAGTAATTATTCCTTTCAAAATACAGGGAGGGTTGATTACCAATACATAGTAAGTAAATGGTTAGCAAAATATTCTCTCCCTTTCTCAGACAGCAACTTCCTCAGAGTATGTACATATGTATGTATCACACGTGTGTGTGTATATATATATATATATATGCGCACAAACATATACAATAAAATTGTTCACCATTAATTTAGAATTCAAGGTCATCTACAGTAACAAAATTTTTATTTTTATAAACCAAAAGAATCACACTGCTCATTTTCACATTATTTCCTTTAATCATCACACATCACAACAAGACTAGGAGGGAGGCATTATCTCCACCTCACCTACAAATAGGATGTCCATATAATGTATTGTCCAAACCAGTGCACTCCAGAGAGTGAAGGAGGGTACTATGAATAATTATGCTAGGACAAGTGCAAACTGGGACTATCCTGGGCAAACCGGGATCCTCCAGGTAAGAAAACAAATTCAGAAAATTTCCTTAATTTCCCAAATTCACAGACAGGGTCAAGAGGGAACTGGGGTTGAAATCCGTCTACTGGGGCCCAAAATAACAACGGAAAAAAAAATCAGGAGGAAGTCAATGAATATAGTATCAGTGCTTCTCTAGTTCATATTTTGCTATAATTGTGAGCTCATCCCTACGACTTGATTATTGCTTCCACCAACACCTTCTCAAATCCCCTTGTAGTTCCTATAATTATGCTAGATAAGCACATGTGGGAATTAGATTTTTTAAGACACTGAGAGGATAAAACTCTATGAAATGCAGAATGGAAACAGAAAATTCTAGCCCTAGTGAGTGTTACCAAGCACAATCTCCCAACAGTAACTGGGCAGCAGCATCTTATTAAGGGATGTTTACTGTGTACATCATCCCAGCAGGCTCAAATGCCACAAGCCATCAATGGCCCTGATTGTACTGTATACACAGCACTAAGTCCATGCAACTTTGCTGCTTTTAAAACTATATATGCTGTCCCTATTTACAAGTGTGCATAAACAGCAGGCACAACTGTTTCACACAGATTAACAGCATCCATCACCATCTAATTTACATTCGGTAGGAAGCTGTAAGTGGGTTTCTGATAATTCATTTACATTTACTATACAAATTATTCCTCCATGTTCTAAGCCAAAGAATCTCTGATATGTATTACCAAATTTGACAAGTTTTTTTCTCTGGTTGGAATTTAATATGTATAGCTCCCATAAGAAATCAGTTAACTTAGCTGGATATCCAAAGAGTCAACTAAATTTTCTATTTTCAAATGTTGTGGGTTTTTTTGAGGAAGATTAGCCCTGAGCTAACTACTGCCAATCCTCCTCTTTTTGCTGAGGAAGACTGGCCCTGAGCTAACATCCATGCCCATCTTCCTCGACGTTATATGTGGGACACCTACCAAAGCATGGGTTTTGCCAAGCGGTGCCATGTCCACACCCAGGATCTGAACCAGCAAACCCCCGGCTGCCAAGAAGCAGAACGTGTGAACTTAACTGCTGCGCCACGGGGCCAGCTCCTATTTTCAAATTTTAATTTTGCATATTTAAAAGCTTATTAAACAAAACTATCCATCAAATAAGTTTCTAAGTCATAGTCCTACTGGCATTATGATATATACTCCTTCTCTCCATATTATAAAAATTTTCCTTGGCTTTACAGGAAAGTAAACTTTTTAAAAGAGGAAACATAGACACATTAATGCAACTTCTTACCATCTCAAGGGAGTGGTAAAGTCTAGAAAACTCTATTTGTTTTATAGGAAAGTAATAAATGATTAATAATTACCTCTCAGGATTGGTAGAG
The DNA here is from genome assembly GCF_021613505.1 of Equus quagga. Taxonomy (NCBI): domain Eukaryota; kingdom Metazoa; phylum Chordata; class Mammalia; order Perissodactyla; family Equidae; genus Equus; species Equus quagga. Next base: position 40,823,250 of record NC_060275.1, on the reverse strand, counting down.
GTTCAGTTCTCTTAAGTCTTTCAAATCTACTGGAATAGTTGTAAAAAATGATACAACAGTAGTACTAACAGATAAAGTCCTAAATTTTAACTTTCTTGATGTCAAGGGCTTTATAACTGTTCTTCCCATTTGCTTTACATATCACAGGCATGTTCCCAAAACCGCAATTTTTATTTCTATAGACAGTTCTTAGTGACACTAATGAAAGGAGGTACTATGGCTAATCCAAGAGACCACATAATCTAGAAGTTACATTGCTGAAATTATTACGTGTGATTACTGAGGTGGCTTTGCTTTCCTCATTCGATGCTATGTAGTGTTACACTCAATTATTTAGTTTGTACTAAGTATACTCTGAGAGGGCACTGAAGAACCCGGCCTAGGATGAAAATTAAGCCATTTTACAAAGAGACAAGGATACGAATAATAAAAAATCACTATATTGTATTTCTAAAGGGGTTGATTTTGGGATCTCTCTCGCTCCATTTTCAAAGAACTCTCTGCCATTTATTAAGTCACTGTTAAATGACTGTGCGAGAGACTGGCCTATGTGCACATGGTTAGTTTCCCAGAATCTAGAGCCCTCTCACTTTTGTTTGTGTAAATAAACAACACTGATCTCAAAGAAAACTGGGTAAGAACAGATGACTTAGGACAAGGGTTGGCGAACTTCTTCTGTCAAGTGCCAGAGAGCAAAACTTTTAGGCTTTGTGGGCTATATAACCTGTGCTGCAACTACTCCACTCTGCTGTTGGCGTGCAGAAGCAGCCGGAGACAGTATGCGAATACGTGGGTGTGACTGTCTTCTAATAAAACCGCATTTACTTAAACAGGCGGCGGGCCAGTTCTGGCCCCTGGGCCACACTTTGGCAATCCCTGATGAAGTAAACTCATCAGATTTGTGTGAAGAGCACATATTTTCATTTTTGAGAAACTTTGTCTACCACTTCCCACGCCAGGGCACTGCCACTTCCCCCACTCTCATACTGATAAAATCCCAACCTGCTGAAAGCTACCTAGTAAACTGAAGATTTTAAGATAAAATAATAAAAAACTATGACGGGGTGTGCCTTTCCATTCCTAATGACATCAGTGATTGTACTCTGCATGTGCATGGCTATTGCCCCACAGCGAGGTGGTGTCAGTGACAGAGTGCACCAGCTGGGGGTTCTGAATCCTTGGCTTCATGGGATGGGTGGGGTGGGCAATGAACACTGAAATTACATGAAAACTTTGTGTTTATGCACATGCCTATTCGCAGCTTTCAAGGATGTCCAAAAAGCTAAGCAAGAATTATTGCTAAAGTTGATGTAATCAATACACAATGTAAAAATATTGCCCAGTACAGACGTGCATTGGGGAGGAGGGGATCATCCGTTAGTGTCAGAGCCTAAGTGTTACCACATAACATGATTGTGTCTCTTGTGTTCTTTCTTCTCAATTTTGACGGCACCAGCCTATCCTGGTTTCCACAGCATTTGCTATTTCACTTCATCATCATGAAATACACTACTCCTCAGTTAAGGGAAAGGATTTGAGCCCAAGTGTGGGCTTTGTGACTGATGTAAATCAGAAGCAGAGCCTCTCCGGAAAGAAGGCTACAGTGTCACCAAGTCTCCCCCCAAGGTAAGTGAAGGATATTACTATACATTTGGGTTTATGTACAGAAATATCATATATAGGTATGTACGTACCATTAAAGGCAATTAGGGAACAAGCATTTTAAATGCCAAGAAGGAAAATTGAAGATAGTTCTTATTTTGCTTTTACATGTCTTCTTCCACCCTAAGACTTTCTTGTTGGGGAGGATGGGCTAGGAAGACGACAAACATTTAAAACAGAAAACCTGCCTCAGTTGGAAATTCCCAGTGTCCAGTTTAATTCCCATCCTCTATTAATAGTTCCGCGAGGCCCTTGTGGTTTTCTTTACTTCAGTTACCACAAACAGGCCTATCCTTGGTACCCTGCCTATTAATGGTTCAATTTTTCATAAAGATGATTGACAAAAAGATTCTCTCATTCTGTAATTTGCAGTATGAATGGGAAAAACCTCCTTAGTGGTCTGAGAATTGGGAGAGGCATGCTAGAGGAGCAGTTTAAGGCAGGGCTCCAGAAAGGGGTTGGCTGCTGGCTTCTCCACCTTCCAGCTATGTGACCTTGAGCAAATTATTCCCTTTCTCTCAGCCTCTGCTCCTTGCAGATAGCCTTATGTCAAAGAGTTATTGTGAGAATTAAATGAGATAATGTATATAAAGTGGTGTACAATAGCCAGCACCACAATTAGTCCTCAATAAATGTTAATTATAATTATCACCCAGGAGGAAACACCAATGGCTTTGCTTGTTTGGGGAATACAGAACAGTTACTTTTAATAGCTTTATGTGCCAAAAGTTATAGCTTCCTTTTTGTTTTTTAATCATTCACAGTATAGTGCTATCAAAAAGTAGAAGTTCAGGGGCTGGCCCCGTGGCCGAGTGGTTAAGTTCGCGCGCTCCGCTGCAGGCGGCCCAGTGTTTCGACGGTTCGAATCCTGGGCGCGGACATGGCACTGCTCGTCAAACCACGCTGAGGCAGCGTCCCACATGCCACAACTAGAGGAACCCACAACGAAGAATACACAACTATGTACTGGGGGGCTTTGGGGAGAAAAAGGAAAAAATAAAATCTTTAAAAAAAAAAAAAAAAAAAGTAGAAGTTCAATGAATCCTGGTTCACTGTGACTATGAAGATCAGAATTATCATTTTTACCATCACTACTGTTGTAATTCTGCAAAATTTCCTTCAAAGGAATAATGGTGACATGCATTAAACCACGTCTGTTTTTTCATTTTCTTGATAAGGGCATAATCTTGAGGGAAGGAGAGTTTATTTTGGGTAATCACATATGTCCACATGAGAAGTTTAAAAAACAGTGAAAACAGTCATGCGTAGCTTAACAATGGGGATATGTTCTGAGAAATGCGTCACTAGGGGATTTCACCATTGTGAGAACATCACAGAGTATACTTACACAAACCTAGATGGTAGAGCCTACTAGACACTTAGGCTGTATGGTATGATCTTATCGGACCACTGTCATATATGCGGTCCACTATTGACCAAAATGTCATTATGCAGCACATGACTGCAATTTAGGTGTAGACCCCTATGGAGGTCGGGCAGGCAGAAGCACAAGAACCTTTTAAGAGAATGGAGAATAGGAAAAACATGTCTCCTTATGTATGTACACTGGTCAACGGGGAAAAGTGCTATTAACTGTCTCCCTTTGCCAGTAATTGGAACTATAAAAAGGATATTGTTACAGCAAGGTTAAGCTCATATCTTTCTATCCGAGGCACAACCAGTCAAAATTTTATAAGGTATTCTAATTTTCTGAGTACTCATCAATCTTCGTATCAATCAACTTATAACTGATCTTCAGTTCAAACTACAGTGGCTATCCTTTGCAACACTTTTTCTTCCCTGTTGGGTCAGAAAATTGGATGAAATCCTACTGCAAAATCTAAAGGCACCTTTTAAATTACTAAATGCAAGTCTGCCATTTCGGAGTCTGAAAAAACTAAATTCCGTTTAAGTGATTAATTCAACCCCTATGCCAACAGTTAAAATTATTTAAAAGTTATAACAAGCTGCTAAAAAAAATATGGCTTAAGGGCGGCAATATTTATAACCACAAACTTACTAACCTTGATCTTTTACCATTATTAGCATAGGTTCTATTCCATCCTGATCAATGTTATTTACTCCTGTGGCTTGTTTTATGACCATAACACTGAAATCTTCCAATACTATTTCTCTAGGGCTGATGCAAGCCCAGATTTCCAATTCTCTTCTGAACTGAATTTTCTTTAAATACCTCCACATACCCACAAATTAGAATGCTGCCTTCCCACACCTCTCACCACAGCAGTCACTGGAGTCAAATTCCTGGCATCTGGACAGACTGCACATCTCCACCCTCCTGAAAGGGAGGTGTGGCTGTGAGATGTGCCACCAACAATGAAATGTACAAGAGACATGAGGGGCATCACTTCCAGGCAAAAGCTTTAAGGCGCTAGTGTGTGATCTGCCAGATTCTCTCTCCTGTCTCAACAAGGCCAGAGTCCTGCAGCGAGGATGATGACACAGAGCAGAGCTTCCAGCCAACTTGTGATAAACACATGGCACAAGGGACAAACAAACCTCTGCTGTTTTAAACTACTGGCAGTTTGGAGTTGCTGTTAGCACAGCCTAACTTAGCCTGCCCTGACTAATGCACCCACCTGCTTCTCCATCTGTGTTCTTATCTCTGAGAAGGGCATTAGCACCCAGGCCAGTAACCTCAGGACCAGTGCATGTTCTCTTCCTCATATCCCATGTCTAATCACTGAATGTACTGAATATAATTCAATTCATTTTATAATTCAAATTTTTCCTGCTCTAGATGATCTAAAATGAAACCAGAAGCATGTTTCTAAAAACTAAATCTGATGGGACTTTTCCCATCCTTAAAGCCTTTCAACACTTTCCTACTGCCCATATTAACAAACATCCTAGGAGCACTTTTGTAAACAGGCACTATGCTGGGTGCCACAGGAACAGCACTCTGCTAGGTGCCACAGGAACAAAGATGAGTCATTTGTCTACACACTGATCTTCAGCTGTGATTTGGTGACATGGCTGGTTGTAGAATGTGTTGCTCAATACCAGTATTTAGCAAAATATAAAGTTTATGAGATAATTTATTCTTAAAATAAAAACTGAAGTAGACTCAAAGTTCTCCATAAAAACTTGACTCACACTCAAATTCTAACATGTTTTCTTAAGAAAGAAAGAAAAGGATGGAGTTTTATCATTGGCAGGACAAGGAAGTGCACATGGCCGAAGATTTTACATTGAGCCTCTCGGAAGACTGCTGATAGTAGTAGCTCACATGTTATTAGAACACCTACCAGTGTAGTCACTTTTTTTTTGGTGAGGAAGATTGGCTCTGAGCATGTAACATCTGTTGCCAATCTTCCTCTTTTTGCTTGAGGAAGATTGTTGCCGAGCTAACATCTGTGCCAAGCTTCCTCTATTTTATGTGGGATGCCGCCACAGCATGGCTTAATGAGCAGTGTGTAGGTCCATACCTGGGATCTGAACCTGTGAACCCCAGACTGCAGAAATGGAGTGTGTAAACTTAACCACTACGCCACCAGGCCACCCCCTTTACTAATTTTTACATTGGAGTTCATCAAAATTTGAGACCTGAGTGGATTCTGTTGCAGTCCATTCTCTCATAACACCATCTGTTATTTGTGCCCAGTTTAGCCACAGGATAAAGGTCAAAATTCAACATGTTACCGATCTTTGAAATCTGCCTCCAACTTGCCTTTTGGGCCTCATCTCCTATCACCCGCCTCAGATGCCTCTGTTCAGGACATTCCTAACCTTGGTCAGGAATAGCATTCTCCCACTTCTAAACCCACCAAAACTCTACTCACTCCTCAAGGACTAGCTCAGTAGTCATTAGTATTTTCTGGGAAGTCTGCCTCAAGAGCTCTTGGCAATACTAGCTGACCTTTGGAATGAAGCATTTCCATGCTCACTACAGGATAATAGGTGTCTACGAATCTACCTAGTCAGGGGGCCTCTGAACTCCCTGAGTACCAGGAATCCAGTCATTCACGTTTGTGTTCTGAGCACTGGCTACTGTGCTTGAAGATGGCAGGCATGGGATCCATGGTTGTTAAGTGAACAGCACCATGAACATCACATTCCATAATCCCACTTATCCATCAGTCTATTGAAGGATGCTAGGGTTAACTCTATTACTTTGAAAATCTAGAAAAGGAGGTTATATAATCATAACTTCTAATTTTTAAAAAATTGGCATTTTATTTAACTATAGGCAAGTAAAACATGTGTGTGTTTACATTTGTGTGTTTCTGTGCATGTGTGTCTATGTATGTGTACTAGTTTCCCAGGGCTGCCACAATAAATTTCCACACACTGATTGGCTTAAAACAACAGAAATTTATTCTCAGTTCTGGAGGCCAGAAGTCCAAAATCAAGCAGTCGGCAGGGCTACACGTCCTTGGAATGCCCTAGGGGAGACTCGTCTGTTTCCTGCCTCTTCCAGCTGCTGGTGGGTTCAGGTAGACCTGTGGCTTCCGGCTGTTAGCACTCCAGTCTCTGCCTCCTCCTCTGCTGTCTGTCTCAGATCTCCCTCTGCCTTTCTCCTCTTAGAACAACACTTGTCATTGGATTTAAAGCCCCCTCAGGTAATCCAGGATGATCTTATCCAAACTGTTAACTTAATTACATCTGCAAAGACCCATTTCCAAATAAGGTAACAAACAGGTTCTAGTGATTTGGACACAGACTTATCTTTTGAGGAGCCACCATTCAACCCACTACAATGTAGATGTGGATGTGTGGATGTGTTTGTATGTTGTATCATACGCCAAAGCAGAGTCCTTAAGGCTCTACTGAACATGTACGTGTTGTCAAGGTGATAAGATTTGGAAACTGTGTTGGGTGCCGGGGGTGATGTTCGTGAAAGACACAGTCCCTGCCCCCATGGAAGTCAGAGTCTACTGGGGGATAGAGACATCAAATTATTCTTTCAAGGTGGAAAATGTGGTATGAGGGAAAATTATACCATAGTTGTATATAACAGGGAAACTCACCTTGTCTGTTGTTAAATGTTAAATGTAGCCCCGATGTTTTCTCAATTAGAGATGGATAGTTCAGATTACCTCCCACCCTGTATTGGGACATCCACCAAAAGTCCTTGTTTCACACGTGTGCTTTGCACTTTAAATTATCTGACTCAAAGATACTCCATGGAACCACCAGAGTTCATGCAATTTAGGATGCCATGACTTCTAATACAATCACTGCTTTACAACAGCCAAGAAAGAATAAACACGGCCAATTAAACTATGACATGCCATTAACTATAAGATGCATCCCAATTTCAGAGATGTTAAAATGTGCACCTTAGAATGAGTGAGATATGTTCATTTCCCTTTTGAAATATATTCTCACAACACATCAGGACAAATTAAACAGCTTCTGATTAAACAGTACAGCCAAATCTCAGTACTCTACCAGCAAAATTTTAATGCTGAGTTGGCTTCACCTAGCCTCAGAATATTTTTCGCCTTATTTCTATGAGGTTAATATATGTAGATATAATTCAGTAAGTCCTAAAGTAAGACATATACTCATATATTGGGTCTCTTCTAGGTTTGAGATATTTTGAGAAGTCAGAGATTGGGAAAGAACTCTAAAAGCCTTGAGGTGAAGCAGCAAGGAGTGGCTTATCACCTCTTTCTTTGCCCAGAATTTGCTAAAAGGTCAGAAGGTGAAGAACAGAGTACGTGCACCTGTGTGTGTATGGGGGCAGAGCTTGCAAATACTTTAGGGATAAGCTGGATTGTCCCGAGAACCCTGTGGCAGGGTCATTCAGACAAGATTTCTGATCCATCTGGTGGACACCTGGTGGTCCTACTAGACCCTGCGAAATGTACAACAAAAAGAAGATAGGATGCCTGCTCCTGGATGGCTTAGAAAGACATGTCTAAAAAGAGAAGTGATAAAACCTTTACATAGACTCAACTCCAGCCTAATAAAGTCCCGCAGGGAATGCAGGATTGAAATTTTGTTGTAGTTTTATACAAAGGTCATGTAGTAGAAAAAGTCTCCGAGAATAATCTATGTTGTATGGCCTCTTCTCATACTTATTTCTCCTTTATTTATGCAGACAGCCTGGGTCTTGACATTGAGATATAAGGTCCACAGTGCCCTACATTTTTCCTAAAAAGATTTAATTTTGGTCCTTGCATGTGAAATTAAGAGGAATCAGGAAGACAATGCCACCAAATATTTTTGGGGAGGTAAGGAAAATCTAAGAGAAATTTACTTTAAGTCTTTAACAATGAACAGATGTGGGTCATTATGGAATTTTTAAGCAATAGACACATTAGGAATAATGTGTGAAAGCGTGTTCCTCATCCAAAAAATAATAGGGGAAATATACTTTCAATTAATTAAGTAGTCTAAAGTAGAGTGCAACTTGCAAATGTTTCTTAAATCCTGAATGGCATATACTCCCTCTTACACACACACACATGCGCACACACACACACACACACACATATGAACAGCAGCTTAGTAAAGTATCATTTTAAAACAAAATCTTCCCTGGAGAAAACTTATTGCCAAAGCATCTGGACTATGCTTCCAGAAAGCATTTAACAAGTTACTATCATTTCCCAGACTCACCAGGGTAGCAACTGGTTTTAAAATGAATTAAAATTTTCTTTAGAAAAACAAATCTCAGGCCTCCCACAGCCATTGGAAAAGAAGAATAAATGAAGATTAGGGACAGCTCTAGTCACAACTCCTGTTCTTTGGGGAATAAAGGATTCTTTTTAGATTTCATTAACTGTATATTTATATGTGTTCTTAGATCACAGCCCAAGGCATTCCCTGACAGACAGGTGTGGCTGAAGTGTGTTTTTTCTGCTGTTAAGCAGCACAATAAATTTGACAAAGATAGTTCAATTCAGTAAGCACACTTTTGAATAAATGGGCCGGCACAACAACAATCTAGGAGAAAATAAAAATCTTACGTCATCTGCAAAAATTAATTCCAGATGGACTAACAACTTAAATAAAAAATTTTTTTCAATCTTCCTAGAAAATCTAAGAGACTACATGTAGAGGGGTCAGAGAGTTCTTTCTTCGCCAAGAGTGAAAACAGCAGAAAAAGAGACTTGCCTGCCCATGTAAAAATTAAAAACTCTTAGGGGCCGACCCCAAGGCAGAGGGGTTAAGTTCGCGTGCTCCACTTTGGTGGCCCAGGGTTTCTTCACTAGTTGGGATCCTGGCCATGGACACAGCACCGCTCATCAACCCATGCTGAGGCGGCGTCCCACATAGCACAACTAGAAGAACCTACAACTAGAATATACACCCATGTACTGGGGGGCCTGGGGGAGAAGGAAAAAGAAAATTTTAACTCAAATGGATAAATACAATATAAACAAAGTCAACAGATAAGATAAATGTGAATAAGGAAAAACATCTCTATCATACACAAATAGCATCTAGAAATTGGCAAGAATAAGCCAACAATAGAAAAAACAGCAAAAAGTATGATTTCAATTTGCAGAAGAACAAGTCTAAGTGATAAAAAGGGTACAAAATCACTAATAGTCAGGGAAATGCAAATTAACATAGCAATCAGATCTCATTTTGCATCCATCAGGCTGGCAAATATTTTTTTTAAACTGTATAATACCTAATGTCACAGATGTGGAGAAATGGCATTCTCATACTTCAATGACAGAAAGGAGAATTGTTATGAACTTTTTGGATAGCATTTTGGCAACATTTATTAAATCAATTCCACTTCTGTGAACAGGGTTTTGATAGTGGGGCAGAAGACTCACTTTCCCAACATTTTTTTTTTTAAAAGATTTAATTTTGGTCTTTGCATGTGAGATGAAGAGAATCAGGAAGACAACGGTATCAAAGATATTTGGGGGGAGAAGTAAAAGATATGAGATAGAAACCAAAGACTTCTACAGAAACAACGAACAAATTAATGACATTAAATACATGAAGGTTAGTGAAGAATAATTCACAGACGCCAATAACTAGACACAAATTGAACACTAATCAACAGAAGAATGAGTATTTCCACACCATAGAATATTATGCAGCTCTTCAAAAAGAATGAATTTGTTTTATACCAAATGATTCAAAAAGATTCCCATGAGTGATATAAGAGACCAAAAAGTATGTATAAGTATGTATAATATAATCCCATTATTATAAAGCAACAAGAGAAATCTGTTTCAGTATATGTCTTTGTATATACATATCTAATGTTGATATAGGATTAGATGAGTATGGAGAAAATATGAAGGATACTCATGGGATCATTAAAATGGATTGTGTGGGTGGGCAGGGTTGGAGAAACGGGGGTTGATGTGAAGGGAGACAGTAAAAAAGAAAAAGCAGTAGCTACAATGCCTTGTTCATATAAAATTGTTAGAAAGTGTGTGTGTCTGTGTGAGCGTGTATGTGTGTGTGTCTGTGTGTTAGGGTGAACAGAGGATGCCTGCAAAGACAGTCAGTGTTGAGGGTGGTTACCTCAGGGTTGTAGGACTTCAGATTATCTTTAGTTTTTAAATATTTTTATGTATTCAAATTCTTCATAATGAATACCTTATGTTTATAATCAGGGGAAATGAAGTTTTGTCTTATTGTAACAAAAAAACTAGATCGACTATAAATGGTATTAATACTTACTTCATATATTTTCCTTCTTCCCTCCTCCTCTAGCTCCATTTATCAGCATAAAACTCCTCTGCTATCCACGGTACAGTATTCAATCTCATACAACCTACCCAGATTGACATCTTCCCAAGTGAGCCAAGAAAAAGAAAAGACTGAGGGAGGAGTGAGAACAATTCATAAACTACCGGATCTACCTTACAGAGTCCTCAGGTGTCAAGTGTGGCAGCAGGATATGGATTTTATTCCCCATCCATCACTGCCTGTACATAGAGAGAGAGTTCCACTGGGATTTCCCTCTCCTATCTCCGATTCCTTTCTTTAGCCATTACAATGAAGTCAGCATTTACACAGGTATCCAACAGAAGAATAAAATGACATTCAAACTATCATACTTGCTTCTCTCCCTGTATCAAAGTTATCTGTGAATCTCTATTATTCATTCTCTCGCATCGGCACTCACATTCTAAGCTTCAACGGGCTCTCAAGTTGCCAGAGTCGAGCTTTTACCAGGGGGCGACTAGGAACTAGCAGAGAAAACTCTAACTGCCCAAAATGTAGCACTTCGGGTTCGCTCTGGATTATATGCAAAAGAATGAAATATTTCTATAAACTTATCAATTTATTCTCAGTCTTTAAAACCAAACAGTGGCAAACGTAGTCTGTCATCTCAGTTTCATGTAGTGCAGAGGAATTTATCAACAATGAACTATCTGTGGGGAACTCTCTCTGACTTGAACTCAAACATAATTACAGTTGTGAATACACAACATGGTTTTACCAAGATTTTCACAAGATTATCTTATTTTATACAATGGAAAGAGATTCTTTTTTTCAGAGGAGTGGCCACAATGCAACATAACATAACATTTAAAGCCAATATCCAGCTTGATAAAGAAAAGTAAATTAATCACAATTATTCTATTTCAGAAACAGAGGTAATACCTACTTATTAACTGAAGAAAAATAGAAAGGAAGTTTAAAGTGATTAGACTCGGGGCTGGCCCCGTGGCCGAGTGGTTAAGTTCGCGCGCTCCGCTGCAGGCGGCCCAGTGTTTCGTTGGTTCGAATCCTGGGCGCGGACATGGCACTGCTCATCAAACCACACTGAGGCAGCGTCCCACATACCACAACTAGAAGGACCCACAACAAAGAATATACAACTATGTACTGGGGGGCTTTGGGGAGAAAAAGAAAAAAATAAAAAATCTTTAAAAAAAAAAGTGATTAGACTCACATAAAACCTGGGAATTATTTGTAAACATCTTGCAGAAACCAAGAATAAAGGACACTCTAATTAAAGCTCTTGTAATAAAACAAGAGCTTTAAAAAAAAAAAACTCTACCAAGAAATTGAACAACGAACTCAGAAAATTCACACAAAAAAAGATAAAATTATTGAAGTTATTCTACTAGGAGTCAAAGCAACAGAAATTAGAAAAAGGGCCAATTTTAAAATCATTTAGTCAAGACTAAAATACACCTATGATATTCAATGATGTATAATGATATTATTCATTCACTGCTAATGGTACAAACTTTCCTGGATACAATTTAGCAATATATACCAACAATCTAAAAATGATAAATTTTGAATAATTATCTCATTTCCAGGAACCCAAAATAATGATATATAAAACTGACAAATTTAAGTACAAAGACAGCCTCAAAACAACTAAATATCTAACAACTGGAAAATGGTCGAATAAATAATGGTTTATTGCTAATAACAGAGCATCAGTCATGACAATTTTATTTTTAAAGAATATTAATAATGAAGTAAAATGTTCATGATCTAATGTAAAATTTAAAAAACAGGGGTTTTTTTGGTCCCACTTTTAGATATAGTCTCCATTCATATGCCAGGCCTGCACAATAGGAAAATGTTAATAACAGTTATATAACAAGTTATATAACCTCTGGAATTAAAACATATTCATTTTTATCATTTTTTGGTCTATTATTTTCCAAATTCTCTATACAAATGATATCTGGGGGAAAACAGTAAACATTTTTTTAAAACACAGCCACCAAGCCTCTCCGGCAAAAGAAGGAGAGCAGGAAAAAAAGTACATTTAAAAAAGTGGACAACTATTCACATTGTGTGCATCAGATCACAGACATAATCGGAAAAGGACACAAGCCAAAAAAGAATGTGAGAGAGCCTTATAACAATTTCTTACAAGTACACAGCTTTCCACGGCTCACTTATAAAGTACTTTCACCTGTAATAAAGGGCCTCTTATTCACAGCCGTTTTAGGGTTTTAGCTCATGCTCAAGGATGAAGAGAGAACAGGAAGTTGGGGCAAGAAGTTCACACTATCTTAGCTGAGTAAGAACCTGAATAAAGAGATGTCAAGGAATCAGGGCCCAATGCGTGCTATTTTAGTAAGTTTTGAGTAGGAGAAAAAAGTGAAGAAAAGGCAGCAAAGCAAAAATCTGAGCGGTAGAGGCTGCTAGGCAGCTTCCAATATCCAGTGCTCCCCTCTCCTGCACTAAGAACCCCTGGGCACTGTGTCCAGTTAAAAGACTTCAGTTCCTTGCCTTCCTGCCCATATAGGAGTGTGTAAGTCCTAACCAATGAGATGTAAGTGAAGTGCAGTGTAGGACGGGCGGTAAGACATACCCTTCTGCCTTTCCTGCTGTCTGGGATGCAGACATGATGGCTAGAGCTCCAGCAGCCACTAAGGACCATGAAGTGAAAACTACCTGCTGAGGATGACAGAGCAAAAAGAGATGAGGCACCTGGGTCCTTAACTCTGTGGATCTGCCATAGCAGTCCTGGACTATGTACCTTCAGATTTCTTTTATATGAAAAAGAAAGAAATGTCCATGTTGTTTAAGCCGCTATCTTTTTTTGTTCTGTTATATACAACTGAAATTAACCTTAACTGATGTACCTGGCCATGATGAGCTTGTGAAAATTTCTTCTGATCCTGTCTACTCTCAGTGGATCCCTTTCTCTTAACTGATCAAAAGATGGGACCAAAATAAACAGGAAAAAAATAACAGCAGAATAACTGTATAAAGCTTTATGTTACTTATTTTTAAGTAGGTAATCTGAAACTTCTAGAGCCCTCTCTCTAGACATAACTAATTAAATTGTTTTTAACATGGGTCTGATGTTTGATTGTTTTTGTGTGTCAGTGGTACAAGGTAAAAACGGATCTGCTGTTATTTTAAATGTTAACCTTTAGTCTGTTTCAACAGACTAAAATTGAAGATCTCAGAGAATAAGCTACTGAGAACCAGGAATGATAATGGAATAGACGTCAGTTCTTTGATTCCGACCACTCCTTGCTGGCCCATTTCTCCTAAAGGAAGATAGAAGCAATTCAAAGTGCTATCACCAATACAGTGTATACACAAATTGATGTCTTGGAGTTATTCAAGTGGGCTTCCTCAGGCATTTCATTAGCCTTTTTTTGAACAGATGACAGAATCTGTTCTAACCAGTGCTCCTAATCACTTTCAATGTAACAGATAAATTTAAAAATAGAAAAGTAAACATTTACCCTTTTCTGGTTACTTTTAGATACTTCAACCTAGTTCCCTGCTAGGAGAAAAATATTGTCAATGTGAACTAATTACAAAGAGAAAATTTTCATTTCTAACATCTAAAAGATTGGTCCTGAGAAAACTGTCATCTTTAAAAAAAAATGCCCGGTGGAGGAAATTTTTCTCTACTGAGTGGAGAAAAACAACAGAACGTAACTTATTTTAAATCTTCACAGGGGTATATACACAAGCACTGCTCAGTTACATTCCCTTCTAAGCCATAACCAGCCCTAATCATACTAACTTACTGTAGATGTCAAATATTAACCTGAATAACAAATACCTTCATAACTATAAGACTTCATATTGCATCTGAAATTCACTAACTTGGTATTTATTAAACAACCATTAAGCTATCAAATCTCAAGTGGTATTTGAATACTTCAAACTAGGTTTAAGAACTGGCAGAATCAAATAAAATGACTTGCTGTATAATTGTAAAGTAGTTCATCCACAAAACTGGAAAGGGGCTCAGAACATTGTTTTTTCCTTCTTTTACCACTCTGTAATACTCCTGCAACGGCATAAAAGGAAACTCATTGCCTGGGATTAAGACACTACGGTTTCCAGTCAATCTTGGGGCTATTCTAGGAAGATGACAACTGTACCAAATTAGCAGTTGTAGTTTTGTAACACTATTTAAACCAAGTGGCTTGCTTTGCTTAGAAGTAAAATCCCTGGTGCCCTGAGAAGATGAGACAATGGATAGTTCAATGGTTAGCCGACTATCCAATCAGGCTTTTTCTTCATTGTATTAAGAGTTGACTAGTTCCGAAGCTTTATGGCATCCTAGTCCATATAAGATTAAAGATTCAATGACATAGCTACATATAATATGTAAAGAAGGCATCTTAATTTCAGAACGAAAGTAGCAAGAAAGCAAAACATCTAAAAATGAGTTGTAATTTCCAGAAATAATTTAAAATATTGATAACTAATGACCCTAAGAATCATTATTTCATCGTGATGAACCACTGGTTTGTATATTTCCTACTGTAATTTTAGGACCTACCATCTTAGTTCCAATTTGTATATTTAAGAATACAATGTCTACCTCAAGTGAAACAAAAGTGAACTTCTATTTCCGACTTGCAGAGGTCACAGAGAGGTTTAGTAATATGGATATTTTGGACCTGAAAATTTTTAATACTGAGATTTGCTCATTCATTTATTAAATGCTTATCCAGTTCTTCCTACTTGCATTGTGCTGGGAGCTTGGAAATAGTAAAAATAATTTTAGATATCTTTAACCTGAAATTCAAGTAAACATTCTCGTGAAACTGGGAGCCAAGTGGGAGCTGCAATGTTGGGGGGGGGCATCTTCAGTGGAAATGTCTTCTAAAAGAAGAATCACCCCCATGAGATTTAAAATATTTTAACAGGTTTTACATTTTGTCAAGTATGACAAAATAATACATAAACCAGCAATAAAGTTATTTTTCAGGTTGCATATAATAGCTGGTGCTCTTAAGATTGATAATCCTGCTGAAGACCAGAGGGAGTTTGCGTCTTCCTAGAACTGCCAGTCAGTAAGTGAAAAGACAGATACTTCAGGAATCTCAAACAAAAATAAATGAGTTTACAAGCTGGTCTAGTAGAACTTGCTATTTCAATAAGGCAGCCAAAAGAGCAAAGAGACTAAAATACTCTCTCTTTAAACTATGATGCAGTCAATCACAACGGTCAAACCAGCTTTCCTTTTACAGAGGAACTGAGCATCTTAAGATTTTTTACTGGCCATGTGGATACTCATTTAAGACTTTCAAAATAATCACCTTACTTGAAAAGCAAGAGCACTGAAGGAGCTATGTCCAAATCTTGTCTTGTGGGTCTAAATGTTTATCACCATCTACTGTCCTCTACAAGGTCCTCTCCTATTCTTTTTTCATAATTTTTAGCCATGGCCAATTAAAACAGGTGATAACCAGAGGAAAGTAAAAGTATATGGTATATAAAAGAACACTGAAGAGACTTCCTTCATCGCCCACTTTTTGTATAATGTTATATACTAGGTTCTTCTTTTCTGCTAACAATTATATAACTACAGGTGCTCAGAAAGTCACCATCAACCCAGTTAAAGGTAGCAATGAATACGTGCTAAAAAAAAAAAAAAAAAGACTGAAGTGTCTTGGTAGCAGTTGGTCAGATTCACATGTGCATCTGGATTAAGTTAAAAGTTCCTTTCCTGGAGACCCTCATACACTGCTGGTGGGAATGCAAACTGATGCAGCCACTATGGAAAACAGTATGGAGAGTTCCCGAAAAGTTAAAAATAGAAATACCATATGACCCAGCTATCTCACTACTGGGTATTTATCCAAAGAACTTGAAATCAACAATTCAAAGAGACCCATGCACCCCTATGTTCACTGCAGCATTATTCACAATAGCCAAGACGTGGAAGCTACCCAAGCACCCAATGACTGATGATTGGATAAAGAAGATGTGAGATATATATACAATGGAATACTACTCAGCCACAAAAAAAGGACAAAATCGTCCTATTTGGAACAACATGGATGGACCTTGATGGTATTACGTTAAGTGAAATAAGCCAGACAGAGAGACAAACACCATATAATTTCACTCACATGTAGAAGATGAACACATTGACAAAGAGAACAGTTTAGCGGTTACCAGTGGGGAAGGACTTGGGGGGTGGACAAAAGGGGTAAAGGGGCACATATATATGGTGACTGACAAACAATAATGTACAACTGAAATTTCACAATGTTATAAACTATTATGACATCAATAAACTAAAAAAAAGTTCCTTTCCTAACTAACTTACTGCTCTGGTCTCTCCCAAGCTCAATCTTGGATTAGTCAGTTCATAACACTTTCTCTCTGAGAAAGACCTTACATCACCTTTCTATAAGCTGTGGATTTCTAAATCAATAACCTGGATTAGGCAGAAGGAAACAGACTAAAGTGTCGCCCAGCACACTGCCTTCAGTTTCTTTATCTGGACAAGGATAATAAAATCTATTTATTACTCAGTGGACTTCTGTTGCCTAAATGATATACTCTGAAGCCTCCCCCTCAACTAGTCTGCACCTCCACTATACCAATCTCATATATGTATACTGTTTTGAAATACATATGCATTTCACATAAACAATTACAACTAATTATCATAGTAAGCAGATACACAAGAATGGAGGCTGCATGAGGACAGAGCTTTCAGTCTGATTTGTTCAGTGCTGTTGTCCCAATACCTATAACACGGCTTGACACATAGCAGGGGCTTAAATAAATATTAGCTGATTGAATAAACAAATTAATGGATAACTATGAGACAGATGGGCAAGTGTAACGTACATTTTTCTGCATGGGAAAACTACAAAACAAAGTGTTAAGAGACCTGATCAAGATTGCATGGCTATGAAATGGCAATACCTGTATCAATGGAGGTTTCTAGGCTCCAGATCCAGATCCTTTAAACTACTGTCTCTCTCACCCGGGGCATATGCACCCTTTTAAGATACAGAATGCCAGGGGAAATGAAGCCACAGAAAAGCACAGCATATCTTCCTGGAACAAGACTTACAGTAAATTACTTTAGAAAAAAACTGTTAATATATATATTAAAGTAACATCAATCATGGAGATTTTGAGAATTTACATTAATTTCAAGGATAAGACACAGACCTGGAAACATCTTTGACATTTGCAAACAGCCACATGGAGCCTCTCTTTGATCTGAGGGTCACTGTTTCTGTTCCTTCAGCCCTCCAGGCACTTAAACAGTAAAATTACCGAAGCCCACAACACAAAGCAAGAACCAAAGTTCCACAGTCCCAACACACCTGGGGCTTAGAATCAGATCCGCTTCCTCCACACAGCTAGGAAGGAGATCTGCTGATCTATCTACGCGGCTGCCTCCAACTCCTACCATCTTTTTTTCTCTCAGTCCATGCAACCTTGGTCTTCCTCTTCCCTTCAACAATCAGGGCCATAAACTCATCTTTCACTGCTCTAGAGTGTAGGGGAGGAAGACATTTCCTCTTCCCAAATGTGGGTTCGTCTGGCCAGAGAATGAATTAAATTCACATGAGACAGAATAGCAAGAGAAAATTGCTATTCTTCCCGAAGGAAGAAAGGGCACCGAAGAAGTGGGGTGCACAGAGTGGTTATATACCCCCAAACAGGGTGTTTCACATGTGATTGAAATGTCCCTCCCACAATAGTCACGAGGCTGCTCTGTCAGCATAGCGCTTGATGGAAACGGCAGATAGGTCCGCTGTCTCAGTGAACGCCACGGGGTGGCAGGTGTGTTACCTCGGGCTGGGGGGGTCACAGATGAGCGCTGCAATCGGTTCCCAGCCTAAAGAAAGATGCTTTAATCTTTAAGGAGATGCCAACGTTGGGAGGGGGAGGGAAGTCAGTTACAGGAGGTTACCAGAGAAGCACAATAAAATGTAGATTTTAAGTCCTTGCCTTTGGTATTGATTAAGAGTTTCTAGAGAGAAGGTCATCTCCTTTCTTCTTCCTGGTACAGAGAGGGAGGCATCTTTACAGATAGAGATTTACCTTACAAACGTAAATGTGTCCTAACAAGGGGCAAGTTCCATTCCTCAGAGCCTCCTTCCCTGTCCCAGTTTATCAAAAGCAATCAGCCTCAAATAATCCTGATGCCAGAGACATACCTTGGGGTGGCCAATTTCAGGTCCCTACAAGAGCAACATTCTTCGAACCTTCAATACATGTTTGAAGCAAAGCCAGCATTTCCCAAAGAGTTCACCATTACATCTGTAAGGAAGTCAATTTCCAGATCCCCAACTTCCAAATATTCTCTTGCCTAAAAATTGACCTGCCTGGGACCATGACCATGATGGAGGGACATCCATCCCTGATGAATGGAAGCTGTCCTTCACTCCCTTTACAAAAGTAATGCATTTGCAGTACCTTCCTTAGATCTTTCTAAAGGGCATTACCCCAGGATGTAACCACCCCACGGCAACTCACAAAAAAACAAATAAAAATGCTAACGCAGGTTGAGGAGTGAAAGGCTCCAGCATTTGGGTAACACCTCCTTTTCTAAATCAGGTAATTTCCAATTCTTTGTTTAAACAACCTGAAATATTTAAATACAAAGAGCCCTGTGGTCAAAAGAAATACATAATACTGGGTTTCAATTTATATACTTTTTTGTTGCAGAAAGTATGACAAAGTAATCAATAAGACATTTTCAAGCACAAAAATATATTATATTGTAATGGAATTCTGTAAGGGAGGGGAAATGGAAATCTGAATTTAAGGAGAAAAAGAAAGGTGAAAAAATTTTAACTGTTTAAGAACTTACTTATGCATGTTTAAAAATGAATGATACTGAGAACATACAATGGAGAAAAGAAAGTCTCTTCAATAAATGGTGTTGGGAAAACTGGACAGCCACATGCAAAAGAACGAAAATAGACCATTCTTTTACACCATTCGCAAAAATAAACTCAAAATGGATCAAAGACTTAAAGGTAAGACCTGAAACCATAAGACTTCTGGAAGAAAATATAGGCAAGTATACTCGTTGACATCAGTATCAAAAGGATCTTTTTGGAAACCATGTCTTCTCAGACAAGGGAAACAATAGAAAGAATAAACAAATGGGACTTCATCAGACTGAAGAGCTTCTTCAAGGTAAGGGAAAACAGGATTGAAACAAAAAACACAATCCACCAACTGGGAAAAAATATTTGTAAATAATATATCTGACAAAGGGTTCATCTCCATAATATATATAGAACTCACACAACTCAACAACAAAATGTCAAACAATCTGATCAAAAAAATGGGCAGGGGATATGAACAGACATTTCTCCAAAGAAGATATACGGATGTCCAATAGGCACATGAAAAGATGCTCATCATCACTGATCATCAGGGAAACGCAAATCAAAACTACACTAAGATATCACCTTACACCCATTAAAATGACAAAAATATCTAAAACTGATAGTAACAAATGTTGGAGAGGTTGTGGCGAAAAAGGAATCCTCATACACTGCTGGTGGGAATGCAAACTGGTGCAGCCACTATGGAAAACAGTATGGAAATTTCTCAAAAACTTAAAAGCAGAAATACCATATGACTCAGCCATCCCACTACTGGGTATTTATCCAAAGAACTTGAAATTAGCAATTCAAAGAGACCCATGCACCCCTATGTTCACTGCAGCATTATTCACAATAGCCAAGACGTGGAAGCAACCTAAGTGCCCACTGACTGATGATTGGATAAAGAAGATGTGGTATATATACACAATGGAATACTACTCAGTCATAAAAAAGGAAAATCATCCCATTTACAACACGGATGGACCTTGAGGGTATTATGTTAACTGAAATCAGACAGACAGAGAAAGACAATCTTTGTATGACTCCACACATATGTGGAAGATAAATGAACACATGGACACAGAGAACAGATTAGTGGTCACCAGGAGAAAGGGGGGAAGAGGGGTGGGCACAAAGGGTGAAGTGGTGCACCTATAATATGAGTGACAAATAATAACATACAACTGAAATTTCACAAGGTTGTAAACTATCATAGCCTTAATAAAAAATAAAATAGAAAAAAAATGAATGATACTGGGAACCAAACATGGACCCTACTAGAGGTTTTTAAACAATGTAACAATTTAAAAGACCAATATTTACAATATGCTGAAAAATGAAATCTTTTGCAACTACTTAAATTTGGGATGAAAAGCTTAACAGTTAGCTTAATTTTTTACTTTTTTAAAGATTGGCAACTGTTGCCAATCTTCCTTTTTTTTTTTAAGGATTGGCACCCGGGCTAACAACTGTTGCCAATCTTTTTTTTTCTGCTTTATTTCCCAAACCCCCCTGGTACATAGTTGCATATCTTAGTTGCAGGTCCTTCTAGTTGTGGGATGTGGGACGCCACCTCAACGTGGCCTGACGAGCGGTGCCACGTCCGCGCCCAGGATCCGAACCCTGGGCCGCTGCAGCGGAGCGCGCGAACTTAACGACTCAGGCATGGAGCCGGCCCCAACAGTTAGGTTAAAGATGTGCATAGAGTACAGAGATTTACAGAAACTCTTAGGAGTTACAGGAGCAAAAAAGTTGGAAGAACACTGGTGTAGACCAACCTGTCGAAGCCTTTCCAAGAAAAATACTGAATAGACAGAGAATGAACAATGTCTCACCCACCTAGTTTTGAGTGAGGCTGGCTGGAGATGGGGTGGGTATTAGCATTGTCCTCTAAGTCATAAACACATTTGTTGAACCTGGTTCTACAGCCAACCATTTCTAAGATTGATGATCAGGTTAAATATCCAATCTTAATTGCACTGCTGACTTAAACCTCGGATGACCGAGATGCATCTTACTGAGGGGAATGGCTAGAGTACTCTTCTTTGAATTCTCCAGAAAGATTCATGAGACATCTGACATAAAGACTCACTAATTTTGTATTTCTCTTATCATACAATGACAAATTTCACCACTAGGGATGTAATACTGAATGTGTCTATCTGACTGGCATTTCATGAGTGACATGCAAAATGCAAAGAACTGGAGAGTTCTTTACTTACTGTGTAGTTAATATTTTAAGCACAGCAAGTGTACTGAGGAGTAATCTCAGACACATCTACATACTCTAAGCCCTCAGACTCCACTTTTTCCCTTCCTTGATTCCATCCTCTCTTCTTCCCCATTGCCTCTTACCTCTTTTCAGCTACTCCTCTGGGAAGTAGAAAGACGCCTAAATATGATGGATGAGACCAGCACTTAATTCAGTGTCTACACTGTTTTAAAAATATTGACTTTCTGGTCCTCAAGCTCTCAGAGACAGTGAGGCTATTTAGAGCAGACATCAGACCTACTCTAAATCTATTCCCATTTAGTATAAGGAGGTAGTACAGTTTAAGAGAAAACGTCTGTCTTTAGAGTCAGAAAGTCAGCTGAAGATTCCACTCCACCATTTGCTACACATGTCACTCAATTTTCTGAATCTCAGGTTCCCAAAGTCCTTAAAACAGGATGCTGGGGATTTGAGACAATACACATCAATCACTGAGAAATGTACCAACACATAGTAGGCATTCAATAATCAAGAGTTATGAAATTAGATGTTAACGTTCCTTAATGATTGCTTAAAATTAGCCAGTAGTTTTCTCCTGGCATAATGTCAGCCAGTGGCATGTTTTTCAATTTCTTTCTAGTCTCTTTTAAAACAAGTGATTTGGAAAATGACTGCCTTTCATGTCTAAGTATAGGGCGTCTGTGTGTAAAATGTACCTTCACTACTAAAACCGGCAAAAGGATATACACAGGATGAGGACCACACAAAACTGGAGGTTTCACACAGCATTTATAAATATGGTGGCATGGCCTTAACATGTTCTAAGCATTGCTGTGAAACATGTTTAAAAATAAGCATGGAATCTATGATCGACTCATTCAAAGTCTATCCAAATTTAATTGGTAAGCTAACACTTTCTCCTCATCAAATCAGCAAAGTTTGTTGGTTGTTTCTTTCTTTTTGAAGATAATATTGTAAGGCTGTGGGGAGAGTGGTACTCCCACAATTCTTCTGTTTGTGTAAATGAGTACCACCTTTAGTTTCTAAAGCAATTTTACAATATATATCCAGGACTTAAAAAGGATTAACATGCTTATTCAGCAAGGCAGGAATATAGCCTAACTCAAACAAACAGATTTATGTACAAGAGTGTTCATTATATCACAACTTATAGTAGTAAAAAATAAAGCAGCCTGATGTCCCCCGTAGAGGACTAGATCACATAGCCATCCCATGGAATATTATGCAGCTATTAAAATCAAAAAGTATTTAAATAAGATGGGATTAGTAAGTGAAAGAAGCAAGGTATAAAGCAGTATTTGGCTATGATTCCAAATTTGTGTGCGCCATTGTGATTCTCAAGTGGTAAGAAGAGAAAATTGACAATAAAGAATTGGAATTACACAGGGATCAAAATCCATTCCACAGCTTGAAAGGACACAGTGTTAAGACTTGCTACCCACATGCTAATTTTAAAAAGAAGTGTGGGATGACTACACTGCTGATTCAGATCCTTTTTATGAATGGCAGGGATATGCAAAGTGGATAATAAAGCTAAAAGTTACATCTGCAACTGATACTTAGCCTCTTTAAACTTTCAGTTTAATGAAGCTTTTGGGTGAATTTTACACCATGCACCAATGTTCTCTGCTTAGCTAGGAAGTTTTGGCAGAGCGTGCAGAGATGAGAGAAGGTCAGAAAAGGTGAGGACTCATAACCTTCCAATATACACAATTTTGCACAGTGGAAGAGGAAACGAAACATTGTAAATACTTGCGTGATCCCACTCTCTCTCTGATTCAGATCTGCAGATACATTTAAAGCACAAAACCCTTTCTGCCCCACTCTAAGCACAAATGCCTCAACACACCACTTGTCTCTCCTTCGATTCATTTGCACTTCATTACTAGTGCCCACCACGACCACCACCAAGCAAACAAGGCAAGCAAGCATGCCAAGACTGTTTTCCAGCTTTCATGAACTTTCCTCCATTTATTTTTTGAATCAGTACTTCAAACGTCTAATCTAACCCCACAGACAAGAAACAGAATAAAATGCCTTTGGACATTTATACAGCTCACGTTACACACTCTTGTACTCCAGAAAAGGAGTAACCCAATCCCTTCTGACTTGAAAGGACATCTTTCTCTTCAGGGCTCTTCTGACTTGGCCTGTGTGACCCCAGCTCTATCTGCTTGCCTGCCAGCCTGGGCCCAGGTGATTCCAGCAGCCCCACAGCAGAGCAAGCTCGTTTCTGCAAACAGTCTGAAATCACGTAAAGCCAAAAATCAGCTGAAGTTATTGTGAAAACACAAGAGAAGACAAAACACACCTAAATTGTCACCTTACATGTCACAACTCTCAAACTGAAGGTGTCTACTTGCTAGCCAGTACGCCCATCTATCTACTTGTTTGCAGATGTCACACTGCAGAACCAACGGCTGGGGGATGTTTGCTTGGTTTCTGGTGGTCAGTTTCAGGAAATCCAAGCATTTCTTAGTTCTGAGCTCAGGTTCCGAGTCAATATAGGTTTTGGTGACTTAAATTTTTTCCAGGCTGGAAATGCGCGAAGCTAATAATTAACCTTAAGCATACCATCACTTCTGCTAAAAACGTTTTCTACACACAGCCCTAAATTACTTTCAGTTCGGTTAAACAAAACAGACAAGCTGTAATAAAAGGTCTCTGAGAAATGTGATCCCTTTCATTGGTCACCCAGGAGCTTTTCCTCTTAAATGTGCAGCTTCTTGTGGGGGAAGGGGGAGGAGAGCATCCAAAACAAAGATGCCACCCAAAGCACAATTATTTTGTAAGAAAGTTGCCTAAAGATAACTCTTCGGGGTTTCCTAGGTTGAGTAATTCTTGCAGGCGGGTGGGAAGAGACCGCTCGCCTTCAAGATTACTATCTGCAGAGGTTTCCCCTATGGTGATTTTTTTTTTAGGCGTCCTTTTAAATTACACTGCAAGGGCTCTGATTTTCACATCTCTAGCTGCTGCTGGGGGGAGTTGAGAGCAACGCGCCAGGGCTGCGGCAGTCGTTCCGGCCAACTCCAGGGGTGGAGTGGGGTGGGGTGGGGCGGGGGGAGCCCACTCCTCACCGGGTCCCACCCT
This sequence comes from Equus quagga, assembly GCF_021613505.1. Classification (NCBI taxonomy): domain Eukaryota; kingdom Metazoa; phylum Chordata; class Mammalia; order Perissodactyla; family Equidae; genus Equus; species Equus quagga. The sequence goes on along the minus strand of NC_060275.1, from coordinate 40,798,761 downwards.
GCCGAGCCCCGCGCGCACCGCCGCGCTGAGCCTGCGGTCCGCGCCCTTCTGCCCTGCGCCGGCGGCCCGGCCGGGACTCACCGCTGTCCAGCCGCGCGATCTGGGGCAGCCGGTAAGTGCTGACCAGCAGGTCGAGCGGAACGGCCACCGAGCTCCACTTCACATCCTTGAGGCTGCAGCCCAGCGAGGGCGCCGGGTCCATCTTCCCCGCCTCCTGCAGCCCCGAGCTCCCGCCGCCGGCACCACCCGCGCCTCGGCGGCCGCCGCTGCTCCCGCTCGCGGTCTGGGGCGCGCGGGAGGCACCGGGCACTCCGGCCGCCGGCAGCCCGGGGGCGCGGCGGCTGAGGGCCGGGACGGAGGGAGGGAGGGGGCCCGCGCCCGGCTCAGCTGCCGCGGCGGGGCATGGCCGGGGCGCCCCGCGCGCCCTCAAGCCCCGAGACCACTCGCAGCAGCCGTGTGGCTGCGGGCGGCGGCGGCCCGGGTGGCTGCGGCGGCTCCCGCTCCGCCGCCTCCTCTTGCCCCGGCTCTGCAGCTGCGGCGGCCGCCCGCTCGCCTCCTCCTCCTCTTTCCCCTCCTTCCCTCCGCCTCGAGCGTGTGAGGAGGAGCCCCGGGTCTGAGAAGCGCCATAGCAGCGCTCCCAGCACTGACTAATCAACAAGGTGCGAGCAACGCCTGCGCGGCGCGGGGAGACACCGCCCCCGCCCCCGCCCCCCGGCGCCGCCGCCCCGCCTCCCGCGCGGCCTCCGCCTCCCAGGCCCGGCTGGCTCGGCGTGGCCGCGGGTTCCCGGCCGCGGCGCCGGCGGCTCGGCGCGCTCCGCAAGCTTTACCTCTCGCTCCCCCGTCCGACCGCTCGGGCGCCCTGCAGCCTCCTTCCCAGCCCGAGGCCCTGCCCGGAGCCCCGGAGGAGCAGAGCGGGCGCAGGAGGCATTCCCGTGGTCGCAGATTCGGGCCACCTCCCCTCCTCCTCCCTGCTTTGGCTCCGGAGTTGCTAATAAGGGGCACGGAAGAGACCTATTTGGTGCTCATCTCTTGCGAGTGCCACAGACATTTCTCCCCAACCCTACAACTCTACAAAGCGAGCTGGAAGTGAATCCTACCAGTCTAGACTTCGGCGGCTAGGCAGAATGAAAAAGGCCGAAGCACCGAGAAGGAGAAAGGGGATGAGTGATCGGTACCCACATAAGGGAAGGTGTCCGTTGGGTTTGGTGCCTTCGTTGTGTGAACCAGCTGCGGGAGTCCGCGGGGCATGAGGCCGCCAACTGCCCTAGACACGCCAAGGGAAAGGGCAAGCTAGGTTACTGGGAGCCTACTGGGGCCAGCTGTTTTCACGTACTTTTCTCAGTTCTCTCGATTTTAAAGGTTGGGATAATTCCCGTTTTCTAGATTAGGTAATTTGGCAAGGTTACACAACTTGTAGATGGTCCTGCTAGGATTCAAACCCACAGTTCGGTTTCCCTGATAAATCGTTCTGTTTCCCCCAGTATTGAGCATGGCCTGCTCACTGCGGACAGAGCTCAGAATGTAAGGGGGCTGTGAGATGCCTGTTTCTTTAGGCATATCCTGACTTTTGTGTGCTAATCTTTTTTTAGCATTATTTTATACTAGCAGAGGTGAGTGGTTGCCAGGTGAAAGCGTTGCATATCAACTCTTTCTATTTTTCAACACGTATTCATTGTTCAGTGCATGATAAGGCAGAACCAGCACCTGCTTCACCCGCCCAAGGGGACTTAAAAACATCCTGCTTGCCTTTCAGTGGGCTGACTTAGTTCTGTGCCAACGAATAAACACCTCCATGGAAGGAAAACAGATTCTTCCACGCTCGCCTTCCTTGTCCACTCACTTTGAAGCACTGGCGATAATTTTCACAAAATTCTTTTGCTGAAAGTTTTGACCTTTGTGTCATTCATGTTAATTTTTCAAAAAAGTAAAAAAAAAAAAGTGGGAAACATTTTCGTATATATTTTACTCAGAATCACACGTCTATAAAGTTCTAAGATTTGCTCACATGAAGAATTTTTAAAAGTCGTAAGGGGCTAAGTGCCAACTATTTTTTTTCTATTTAAATAATTAATCATTTCTGAAACTAAAGCTCAGACTCCAAAAGCGATATAGGAACCATTTAAGAATGGGCAGGGTCAGGGGTCTTTCAACCAGTAAGTAGATCCTAAAGCCTTATATGGTAGATTGATTTTTTAAAAATAACTTTCTACTGCTATTATAGCCTCTTTAAAAGCTTCAGGGAATAGAAGTAGTTCCCTCTCACGGAAGAGTTGGTGACTTATGACCTAAAGACAAGATACAAAGTAAAAAGATTAATGCAATCAACTTTTTTTAATCAATAAAGGACTTACATTAGATTTGCTCTTATTGCTGACCTTGCAGAAAAGGTTTCTTTTTAATTTTGAGTATTAAAGGGTAGACATTTCAATGAACTACAAATTCTTATGTAAGTCTCCTGTCCTGATGGAACTCCTACAGAGATTTTATCTATGAGACACAGAATTTTGGTTAAACTGTAAGAAACATCAGCTAAGAAGGGTAATCTTTCAGTCTGGCTGAACTGCACTCCCAAACATGCTACGAGGAGATGTATTTCTGACGGTGGTTGGACCAATGCAAACCATGTATATAAAAGAATAACACATGGTTAAGTTCATGTGTTCCACTTCACCGGCCCAGGGTTTTGCAGGTTCGGATCCTGGGCGCGGACGTGGCACCGCTCATCAGGCCACGCTGAGGCAGCGTCCCACATAGCACAACCAGAGGCATTCACAACTAGAATGTACAACTATATACTGGGGGGCTTTGGGGAGAAGAAGAAAAAAAAAGAAGAAGATTGGGAACAGATGTTAGCTCAGATGCCAATCTTTAAAAAAAAAAAAAGCATAACTGGATGTGGGGGCAAACTTATAGGATTTTGTAGTTTATTATAAAGGGAATATCCAAGAAAAGTTTTCTGTAAAGGAAAATTTCATGTACCGGTCTCTTGTTCCTCCTGAGTACCTTTTAAAATTGAGATTTGTGGGAGGCAGCACATCATGGTGATTAAAAATACCCACTCCAGAGCCAGATGGCTTGGGTTTGATTAGTGCCTCTGCTCCTATTTAGAATCTTGGGCAACTTGCTATTTCCTCTGAGAAATGAGGATAATTGCTGTAGACTGAATGTTTGTGTCCCCTGAAAATTCTGATGTTGAAACTATCAACCTTAAAAATAAAATATCCGGTTATTTTACCACCAAAACAAGTTTATTTAGGAATAGCCAAAGAATTGCAATTCAGAACGTACATGCTATAGCAGACCATAGGCAAATCCAACAAACAAGGGAGAGGAACATTATTTTATAGAGAAAAAGGAGGAAATTGAGAGGGGTTGTTTTGAATGAAAGTCCACTGGAGAAAAGCAAGAGTTCAGGGTGGTGATGGTTTTTCATTGGGTGCGTTGCTGGGATAGTCATTTCTGTTTGGGATGCAAGTACATTTCTTCCTGTAATCAATGATTCTTGTTAGGGACTTCTGTTAGGGTCTGTAATTTACCTTTCCTGTAATTGACCTGGAGTGATACTGAGTGGGAGCTCCCCCTTCTGGCCTCCTGCCGCCATTTTAAATGAGGCTTCCCTTTATTAATTTCCACAAAACTTGATCCCCAAAGTGATGGTATTTGGAGGTAGAGCCTTTGGGAGGTGATTAGTTCTGTGAACCAGGAAGTTGCTCTCACTAGACACAGAATCTGCCAGCGCCTTGATCTTGGACTTACCAGCCTCCAGAACAGTGAGAAATAAATTTCTGATGCTAATAAGCCACTCAGCCTATTGTATTCTGTTATAGCAGTACAAATAGATAAGGATGAAAATAATAGTTCTCACTTCATAGGGTTGGTATGAGAATTTAGTCATTTAATATACATTGAGCATTTAGAATAGCACCTGACACATAGGAAGTGCTGTGGAATTATTTGCCATTATTATTAAAAGGTGTCTTTGGTTTGAAGGGACAAAATTTAGAGAAAACATGAAGAGAGAAATGGAGCTGTGAGGAAATGATTAGATTTTAGAGGAATAATTATATCAGGCAAGGAGTAGAGGAATATTCCTCAAATGGGAAACCCAGGTACCTACTCCCAGCTGTGAGACCTCATTCCCCAAATCTAGAGTCTGTGGGGTTAACTTATTCCACAGTGAGCCAGCCCTGCTACCCAGCAGATCTGGGCAGTGAACCTGGTGACTATTCATATGCTGATCTAATGATGTTGATAAGTCCAAGGTGAATCAGGGATACGATACTATAGGACTCCTATGAGGGCCACTTCATGGCTTCCTAACTGTGGAACTCCTGTTTATACATACATAACTTGTTAATTCTCTGCATTATCAGTTTTGCAAGATAAAAATATTACATGTTGGTTTACTTCATATCAGAGTGTCCTGGGTCACATAATGTGCTAGCAGTCAAGTGCGATAGCAAAGTTCACAGCCCCAGTGGTTTTCTGAGTCTCTGAACTCTTTTCCCTTTGAATTAATTTCCATGCTGTCACCAGAGTTAACTTAAAACCTTGGCTAAAACATTGTCCAAAATGTGTATCCTCATTGTCTGCTGAATAAAGTGTAAAACCCTCTGTATAATATAAAAAGTTCTTCCCTTATGTGGCAGGATCTGCCTCCCCAGCCTCACTTCAGTTGACTACCCTCTGACACCCTGGAATTTAGTAGTAGTACCTTCTTGTAGTTGTTCCAATGTGCCATGCTGATAATGCATGCCCTTGAGGTGGTTCTCTCACCTCAGAATGCCTTGCTGCCTTTCTCTTCCTGGAAAACTCCCATTCCAGCTCTAGTACTTGTATTCTGCCAAATGCTGTGTCTCCTCTAAGGAAGTGAGCACTCCTCTTCCTGTGTCCCCATTGTACTTGGCATACCCCCTTCTAATTGTGCTCATTGCTCTATGACATTATCTATTTTCACATTAGCTTTCCCTACTAGACAGCAATTAACTGTGGCCACCGAAAGTGTATTTTATTCCCCTTTGTTTCTCTGGCTCCTTTTCCCATGCCTCCCACATGGGAAGTGCTCAATTAATGTTTGTTGAAGTCAGTAATCAATGGGCTGAGTCACCCTCTCACTCTATATTATTTCATAGGTCACGGCATCTCTTGATGATAAACAATTAATATTCATCAAGTCTAGACATTTTCAAGGGTTTTGAGGTTTCAATCCCATACAACAAGGCTTGCTATTAGATTGGCTCCCAATTCTTTTCATTCATCTGAAAATTTGAATTTCATTGAAATCAAGTTCTGTGCTTCTGTCACTCAACTGGAGATATACCTTTAGACCATGAGCTACAACACTTCTTAAAACTGTCAGCATATTGTTAATTTGTGTTTGTTAGCTTATTTGTGGTCTCCCTGACTAGAACTTTACCCTCAGAGGGGCTCGTTTTATTATCTTTGCATCCCCAGCACCTGGCACCTAGAAGGCTCTCTCTATCTCTATTTATATTTATCTACCTCTACACAGATAGAGAAAGAGAGAGACAAAAGATGAATGAAGTACCATAAAGAAGCATGTACCATAGGGGTACTTTCAGGAAGGATTTGAAAACATATCCAGCAATTTACTTCTTGTCTTTTCCTTTCTGGCTTTTGATATAGATATGCCTTTCTTAAGCAGATCATCACATAATACAAAAATCACAGTGCAAATATAGCAATATTAAGGAAAAATATTCCAAGTTGAAAATTAGATTTCATGGAGCATGTTTGCTTTTCAAAACAATACACAGCATATCCCCATTGAAAAATAAGTATCACATTACACCCCGGTACACACATAAAAGTATAACTGAAACAAAAGTTGTAAAAATAGTACTAATTTGTGTACTTCCAATGTATACTGCATTCTGATCTTTTAATCTATTCTTTTATGTTTAATTTTTTTAGCGTTAGTTGTGACCCACTAGTTTTATTTCACAGTCTATAATACAACCTACAGTATTAAAACCACTATTCTAAATAATAGTTCCTTGTGTTTACAGTTCAGCAAAACAGAGAATATTATGGCTGAAGTTGTAGGAGTTCCTAAAATATAAGAATAATCAGAAATAAAAAAGCAAATGATAACTATTGATTTACAAAATCATCATATGTGTATGTATAACTTTATGGGTTATAGATTTGGGTTTATGAAGAAGCTAGCTCTTTGTAGGTGGTGTTTTTCAAGTCAACCAAACACAAGGTCTCAGTTTGAGAAGCTACTAGTAATAGGTAGTGGTCCTGGGTCTGGTGTGGTTTTGTAAATTATGGGCAAGGCTTTCCAAGGGAGTGGGTAAATGAGTCATAGGTTAGCTATACAATTCCTCAGTTTCAAGAAATAATTTACTAAAATAAAACACAATTAGTATCTAATCACTAATTATTCATTTTTCATAAATTAATAGTTTTAATAATACATTTAAAATGTTGGTTAAAGAAAGAGATGGCTTAATTGGCTATATCATGTATAATAGGTAGATGAGCTAAGGTTCTTCCGTCTAAAAGAGTCTATGGTTCATGCCATGATTTAGATTTTTCTTAATAAATTTATCTATTTAATGTGATAAAGCACAGGTAGAAAACCTTTTATTTTGTTTTTAGTAATGCCAAAATAATAATTAATATTATTATTTATTAGTGCCAAAAATCTTCACAGGATTTATCCAAGTTTGTTGTGGTTCTGATGATTTGAAGCTTCAGAGGCAGTATAGATAGCCTTCATTTTTAAGCCTCTACCTAGAAACGTAATGAGATTTTTAGCTCCCTGCCGACAAATCCTCTAAAGAAAGGCCATCAGATGTGTTTGCACCTCTTTTTTGTAGTAAGCAGTGAAAAGAGAAAGGCGGAGATCCTGGTTATGCTGGGCATCTCTCCTGGACACATGACTATCCTGGTCCAAACTGGATGCGTTTTTCCTCCCTGCCCATTCTCGTTCCTCAGGTTTCTGGTCTATGAAGGTTAGAGTGCTTCATGTTAGTTTGCTTAGAATTGCTTAAGATTATACTTAACTTCTCTAGTAGATTTTCTATTCACTCCCAAACCTACTTCTTAAAGAGTTTATGCCTTCCCCCACCTCAGAAACAAATTTAAAAATTCCCCCAAATGGCGTTTAAAAATGTCTATTGTATAAAATTTTTTAAATATAGAAAAATCCAATAAAGAAAAAATATGATCTGTAATTCCATCACCCTGAGTTACCTATTTGTCACTCTTCACATTTGGTGTATATTCTACTTATAGTGGATATGTATGTGTGTGTCTATTTAATTTGGACCAACCTATAATATGATTTTTGTTGTCTACCTTTCTCACTTAACAATATATTGTGAACATTTTCTTATGTCGATATGTGTTCCAAAATGTGATTTTTAAATGACTGTATGGTATTCCGTCAGAAAGATATAACATAATTTATCCAGCTCTTTCTGATTTGACGTTTTTATTGTTTATATTTTTTCTGTTACTGATAATGCCTTCATGACTATCCTTGTAGGTAATCTTTGAGTATATCCATGATTATCCCCCTTAATATAAATTCCCATCTGGGGAATTGCTGAATTAGAAGTTATGAACTTTTTTTTAAGGCTTTTGATGCATACTGCCAGTTTACTTTTAAGAAATGTATGAATTTTCACTTTCATTGCTTGAAAACTAAAGATTCTACATTATCTTTCATTTTTACATAGTTAGGCAAAGGTTTTAAAAATATTTGAACAAGTATTAAGAAGTAACAAAAATTGAATTTAGTTAGCAATTGGTCCATGTGATTCTATGAATAGGCAAGAATATTTAATAATAGATGCATGAACCTGGATAAAACATTCTTCCTAAATTTAGCAAGGACATCTATAAGTAGAAGAAAAATATTTGAAGATATCTGAGGAGACTGAATTAACAAGAAAATTATCAGACAAAATACTGAAGTGCAGTAAGAGACTATTGAATGTCAAGATAAGAAACAGCAGAATATTTATATGTATAATTATTCATTAAAATTTTAAATGTACTTTGATTAAAATGCAATGTAAAGGCTATGCTTCTGTTCCAGATCTACATTTCTATTTCCTCTACAAAATCATCTTGAGCTTGTAATTTTTTCCAATTCTTGACTTTATTGTTACAGATAAATAAATGCCTTTAAGTTTTTTCATCCACACCATTAAATCTATAGTGAAATAAACATATCTAGCTTAAGTTGATCTACCCTCAAAATCGCACTACACTTAAACAGGCACTAGGGAGTCATAGAGGGGAAAGACCTTTGAGTTCCACTTTGTTCTAAACTATTCAAGCAAATGCAGTGGAAGATGGTACCATTAGAATGATTATGCAAACTCTCTATAGGTCCTATCAGAGGTTCTCACTCTGGACTTATGAGATACATCTCTGCTCTTCTTCCCAAACTTCCATCGAAATTCTATTTTGAAATACATTTATCTTGCATTATTTTTATTTCTCAGATAATTAAAATATCTTTATTTCTTTCACTACTTCATTTGTAACATTTTAAAGTCCTACCAGCTGTTTTCCAAATATTTTATCATTATATATCATCTATTCTCTGCACTTTCTTTTTCCTTCCCTGCCAAGGACTTCAGAGCACACTAAACTGGATACCATCGGTCTTTTCCAAGGACTCAGTTATTTTTCATGTTTTTAAAAATGGATATACTTAGGAATGAACTCACGAAGAAGAAGAGAAAGAGGAGGAGGAAGACAGAGAGGAAGAAGAAAAAAGTAAGCAAAGATAAGTAATATTAATATAAACTTTGCTCTTTACTCTATATACCCTAGTGTTATAAATGCTTTGCATTTGTCATTTAAAAAGAGGCTGAAATACCAATTTGAAAATATTGACTATGTTCCGATTTATCTATTACATGTCTAACTTATCAGGAGTTTAGCAGAAGGAAAAGAAAATATTTATAATAATTATGGGACCAACAGCCAAATTTATCCTATTGTTGATATGTTTATTAACTAATGCCCTTTCAGAAGAGAACCATAGTATAGTATATCCATTTATACATTCATTAAAATTTCAGATGTACTTTGATTAAATTGCTATGTAAATGTTCATAACTTATCTCTCACTCTTCATTCATTCATTTATTCATACACATATCCACTCACTCAATAAATATTTATTAAATACTTATGTGCCGGGCACATTCAAGTGAATAGGGATGGAAAGATGAGTTCTTGCTCTCAAGTGTTTTAATCTAGTAGGACAGCCAGAAACTCAGTTAAAAAATGTAATTACAATCCAGTGTGGTAAGAGTTAGAGATATGTCATGGTATTTTGAGACTACGAAGAGAACCTCTTAGTTGGCAAGGAATTGGATGAGAACATCACAGACTTTGAGGAGATGACCAACTAGAGAAGTGTGAAATAGAACTAATTTGCCAAGTCAAGAATAGGACACGGGGAGAGGACTAGGAAGTGAACACTAGGGAAAAGCAACAGTGTGAGAAATAGCATGGTGGCAAGAAGCAGCAGATTGTATGGGAGGAAGTATAATCAGTTTGGTTTTGCTATATCTTGAGATTTGAGGTAGAATGTGTCTGAGATGAGACTGAAGAGTTAGACAGGATTCCGATCATGGAGAGATTTGTCTGTCCAATGAAGGAGGCCGAACTTTATCTTAAAGGACTTATAATAAGTGACATGTAGTGTTAATGATGGGAACTACGGCGGGTCTTAAGCAGGGAATTTGTTGGTCAGATTTGAATTTTGAAAAGAGTGTTTTGGAAAGAGTATATAAGATAGATTAAAGAGGTTCAGACTGAAGAGACCGAGGACAAGTAGAAAAAGTAGAAGAATAGTAGAAGTACGTGCCACAACTAGAAGGACACGCAACTAAAATATACAACTATGTACTGGGGGGATTTGGGGAGAAAAAAGCAGGAAAAAAAAAAAGATTGGCAACAGTTGTTAGCTCAGGTGCCAATCTTTAAAAAAAAAAAAAGTAGAAGAAGCTAACAATAGGTGATCAAGAGTTGAATCAGGACAGTGTATTCCCAGAGGTGGAAATTAGGGGACAGATAGAAGATATTTATCAAGGAGGTAAAAATCCTCAGAACTTGTGTATTAATTCACTTAATGGGGTGAATCAACTCTCCAAAAATGGTGATAAATCCACTGGACACCAAGCAGAGGTAAGTGAGTAGAATCCACTTTGGGTGGGCATATAGTTAGCACACAGGGACAATTATAAGGAGCCAACAAGAACTTTGAAATAAGAATATAGTATTGAACTATCAAGTCAACTGATACTACATCTGAGTCGAGATAAAACAAAGTCACTTTGAAAGGACAGGACAGCTCCCAGGTGAAAGTGAGTCGTTATTGACAGTATCAACACTTAAGAGACTCTAGCCACATAGTTTATATCAGGCTGATATATTAAATTGGCTTTCTTTACTCTGATAGCATTCCTGCTTACTGATGAGAATTCCTTGTGGATTTCTTGCTTGAAGCCCAGGGAACGATTATTCTTTTAAAGAGTTAGGGGGAGGAAGAGACTAGAGAGTGTGTCAGGAAGAGAGAGAATGGGCTCAATTTTGCCCATGTTAAATTTGAATCACCTGTTACATATCCAGATGTGAAGTAAACAATTGGAAAAAGAGTTCTGGAGCTTGGAAAGAAATTAGGGACAGAGATGAATATTTGGAAGCTGAAGTCATATGAATGGATAAAATTTCCTAAGAAAGGACATAGGTTGCAAACAGAAGTGGGACAATAGAATCTTGGGGAATTCCAACGATAGAGGAGGACCCAGCAGAAGATACTGAGAAAGAGTGGTCAGAGAAATAGAAATAGGATTATAATTTTTTATGCTTTCATTTTCCCATATTTCCTCACCTTAACTTCATACATGAAACTGTCTCTTGGTCAGAATCAATTTTATCCTTCTTTATAATATTTTGGGTAACTATTACCACAATTATAACATGTTATCATTATCAGTGTACTTTTCTTAAACTCCTTATCAGATAGTAAATTTCTTGATGGCACTGTCAAGAACTGTGAAGGTCTAAGATTTTACCTACTTGCAAGCTTACAAGTTAGCCTGCCACAGTTTCATGGACGCTGGCAGAAGCCTGGAGACTTCTGGATCAGAGATGAAGGATTTATTACTCTTAGCACATCAGGTAGCATAAACTTCGTGTTCACATCAGTTCTCTTTGTCCCCCAAGTCTCATGGGGGTGACTCAGAGTGGCCCAGGTGGATGCTGCACACACGGTATGTTTGTGTTATAGCTAAGAAACCCTGAGATCAGGGAACTAAATCTTTAACAAGCAAACTTGACCCAACTTTTCCCCAGAGGGAGACATTTTTATTATACTGGACCTTACTGAAACTGCCCTCTTATCCAAAGGGAGACGTTATCGCTACTTGTTAAGGTTCACTGTATAAACATCCTTGAAAAGATGATCCAGAACAAAAGCTACAAAGCTATCAATCCTCTGCTCACAAGATGTGCAGAAACACTAGGGACCCCTGGAGATTTGTCTCTCTATAGGCACATTTAATGTCTTATATACTTTTATGAACCCCTTGCATCTCCCAGGTTAGTGCCTTGCATATGACAGGTACTAATAAATGTTTGTTGAAATAATGATTTAAAAATAACATCAACAAGAAAGAGAGTTTAGAAGACTTTTCCCCAGATTTATAATAGGCTAGTATATAGATTGCTTTTAACCTCTGCTATATGCAGTTTAGATAAATAGTTCAGTTATAACTATAACCTCCTTGAGAACAGCAATGTGTATTAATCAATTTTTGCTTCCTAGAGTCTAAAACAGAGCCAAGAACATAATAATAGATAAACAAAGATTTGTTAAATAAAGTGAAACATGTGGAAGATCACACAGATCCAAATGATGCAGAATTATGAAGTAGGATTTTTGCCCTTCTCCCGCTCTTCTGCTACTCCTTGGTAACAACACTAACGGTTTTATACTCTCCAAACCATCTGAAGAAAGGAAGATGAAAACACCAATTCCTGCTAAATGCTAATGACTTGGTAGATTATTCCTATACAAAGCGTTTTTCACAAAAGTAGTCTCGATGTCAAGGATATGATGAAATAGGATTTCTCATATCTTGGTGGAAATGTAAATTGGTATGATCTTTATTTACGCATTTGACCTTTTTTTTTTTTTTTTTTTTTGCTGAGGAAGATTCACCCAGAGCTAACATCTGTTATCAGTCTTCCTCTTTCAACTTGAGGAAGATTCGCCCTGAGCTAACATCTATGCCAGTCTTCCTCTATTTTGTATATGGATCACTGCCACAGCATGGCCATCGATGACTGGTGTAGGTCCATGCCCAGGAACGAAACCTGTGCCACTGAAGCAGAGCACATATGCATTTGGCTATTTTTCATGAGGCTTTAAATACCTACCCAGCAATTCAAGAAGACAATTACTTGCTGGAATTCAGGGGGAAAAATGTCAATTTAACTCAGTGCAATCATTCAGCATGAATTCTGTATTGAGAGAACAACGTATCCTTCTCTACCATTCTATTCCAAGTAATATTTAATTGCTTTCTGAACCTCTTCCAACTTCAATTAGTGTTAATTCAGTGTGTAACTAAATGCATTCCCCTAAAATAATTAGGAATGGTACAGGGTCCTCCATAGCATATGTGATTTGTATTAGCAGCCTTGGTTCTCAAGGGTCTTAAACAGGGAAATAGACACAGGACCTATTTTCTCAATATGATCTGTTCTCAACCACACACACACACACACACACACACACACGAGAACTTAATTAGCAATAGTTCCCTTTTGTCAATTGTGGGACACAGGCTTATTGGTTATGGTTGTGTAGAATATGGTCCAATGCTTTGGCATGACATATTAGGCCTTCCATGATCTGACTTCTACTTTGTCTCCAGTCTTGTGTCCCACACTCCAATTCCACTAATATGACGTTTGGGTTTTTTTTTACCTCTCTGTTTTTGTTTTTGTCATGCTCGCTCCTAACTGAAGTGCCCTCCTAACTGAGCCACACCTACTCAACATTTTTAGGCTCCTATCAAGTGTTAGTGTGCTGGATATTCATCATTTACTCCTCTAGTTCTACTCCTCACTCTTTCCCTCCCAACTCTGTGCCCCATGGGCTGATGTTGAAGGTTTCCTTCATCACCATGGTCCCTGAGCTCTGGCTTGCAATTGACCTTGGTCAGTGGGAGGCACCAAGAGAAGATTGGAGGGCACGAGGAGGAGGAGGTCTGGGTATTTGTTCTTTCCACTTCTGCATGCTTTCATCCCTGCTGGACTGTGGTTTGGCAGTGGCTTTACTCCACCAGCCAACGCTGTAGCTCCCACAGCTTACAGCTCTCGCTTGATACTGGAAACAAATCTTCCCATCCCTTCCGGCCTGTGGGTGTTAACTTCTTCCCACAGTGTTCATCCTTGGACCTTCATCATCCCTGTTGTTTCCTTTAATGCTGCCCACACCTCTGTAAATAGTCCTTCCAGTAAACCTTTGACTCTCTCTCTTGCTGGGACACTGACTAATACAGTTAGCCTCTTTTTGTCATCGCCTCCTGAAATAGGATTCAAGTTTTGTGCTCTCACTGAACCCCTTGAGGACTTATATCATACAACCTGGCATACTTGACTGCATCATTTTCTTAAAAGTTTATCTCCTTCTAGGGGTTGGCCCCATGGCCTAGTGGTTAAATTCAGTGTGCTCCACTTTAGGGGCTGGTGTTCAGTTCCTGGGCGTGGACCTCTACCACTTGTTGGTGGCCATGCTGTGGTGGTGACCTGCAAACAAAATAGAGGAAGATTGGCACAGATGTTTGCTTAGGGCACATCTCCCTCAAAAAAAAAAAAAAAAAAAAAAGTTTATTTCCTTTTAAAGTCAGAGAGATCCCTCTCTGTTTCACTGGGGTGGAGCAGAGTGCCTGGCGCGTATTTGGTCCTCAGTAAATATTTTTTGAATAAATTGATGAATATCATGAATGGTTGTGATTGTTATTAACAATGACATGTTTTTGGAACTTTTTTAATCAGTAGTTTTCTTACACACATTATTTTGTGTAACATTCACAATAATTCTACAAGGTGATATTAGCATGTTCCTTTTAAAGATGAGTAGACTGAAACCTAGAGAGCATAAATAATTGATCTAAGTCACAGTAAATGAAAGAGTAAACCTACATCTTTTTTTTTATTCCAAAGCCTGTGCCTTTAACCGTTATGCTATAAAGCCTGAATAACGATGGGTTTCCACAGAAACCCACAGCGTTTAGCCAAAGTATTAGAGACATTTTTGAGTAGTTTCCTGATATTTTCTGGGATGCCCCAATCCCTATCCTGACCCTTGCTCAGGGACAAACATCAGAGTGTTAACTACATTAACATGATTGTTCAGACAACTGAAATCTAAATTTTGTGGTATTATATGTGAATTTTGAAAGACTCAATAGAAGAAGCTCCATACAAATTATACATTTGACTTCAGATTTGTCAAACTAATTTTTAAATTTTTACTTGGAAATGCATGATTGCTTTGCTATGGTGAGTGGGGCAAAGTCGTGTCCATCAAGGCCTTGGAGGGATCAGGGGAACAGTCATAATCCAGTTGGAACAGATTTCAGTCATGGAATCACAGTATAAAAGCACACATCTTAGGTCCATGCCAGGATCTACCAAGACATCCATGCACTTAAAAGGGCTACTCCTTCACCACTTGATTGTTGACATGTGGTTTGTAGAGTTTAGATGATATACTAATCTGTTACTATTTAAATAAAAATTCTTGAGACTTATTGTGGGCCAGCTTTGCACCTGGTTTGTGTCCCATAATGTTTGTACTCCCCACCAAATGAATCATCCTAATGTTTAAAGTGACAAGGACAGAAAAGTGTCATGGATACCTAATTAAGGGATCCTTTCCAGAGCAGATTTTTTATCTTTATTTTATTTTTTTGAGGAAGATTAGCCCTGAGCTAACATCTGTTGCCAATCCTCCTCTTTTTGCTGAGGAAGACTGGCCCTGAGCTAACATCCATACCCATCTTCCTCTACTTTATATGTGGGATGCCTGCCACAGCATGGCGTGCCAAGTGGTGCATAGGTTTGCACCCAGGATCCAAACTGATTAACCCCGGGCTGCTGAAGTAGAACGTGGTAATGCTGCACCACTGGGCCGGCCTCCAGTGCAGATTTTTAAAGAAAGAAAACAAAGAAAAATTAAACACATTTCCTACATTTCAGGACTTTTTTTGAATGTCCTGTTTATGACAAAGAAGGCCTTCATTTAGGAATGAATGGAATTATCATGATATAATCATTCTAAATACAGCTGTTTGCTCTTCAAAATGTGAGGCAATTGGACGTTTTCATTCATTTGTCCAATAAATATTTATTGAGCATCTACTACAGGCTAGCTGTTCCTAATGCTTGGGAATCATCAATGCCCAAATCAACGATCCCTACCCTTGTGGATCTTGTGCATTTTCATGAAAATGTGTTCCATATATTTCTGGACAACTGAAGGGGGAAGTTTTCAGAATCACAGCTTACTCTAACTTTTAGTCTCTATTTCTAAAGAACTTAAAAAAGCATGGAAGAAATTCATTCAAAATAGCTTAATATTTCTAGCTAACACATAATGTATACAAGTTGTTAGGCATACTTTACATATATCAACTAACCTAATCTTCATAAAAACTCTATGGCACTGCTTTCCTTCCCTCTTTATAGATGAGGAAACTGAGGCAGGGGAGAGGGTAAAAAAGCTTGCCCAACATCATACAATTTTGCCTTTAGCAGAATTGGGACTCAAACTCAGGTCTTTCATCCTCATTGTCTCTGTTCTAACCCCCACGTGATTCTGTTTTGCTGTAATTGATCGTCAGCCAAAGGCGCAAAGAAGTTTTGATATGAATACAGATTTATAAATTCATCCAGTAAAATATCTTGCTAATTTCAGGAATATCCTCTGAGGGATCAGAGTTTGCCACCCCAAAACGTGTCTCTCTGGCATGATTACTTTTGGGAACAGAGGACCTGGGCAGAAACTTTGACCTTCCTCCTAACTGCCTAAAAGAATTTAAGATAAAAGGCCTGTCCCAGGAAGGAGCTATCCCCATAGATAACTCTAGGTGTGGTAGACAGGAAGGCACCAGCAAGGCCATTTTTAACAAAGTTCTCTCTCC
Organism: Equus quagga; assembly: GCF_021613505.1. NCBI lineage: Eukaryota > Metazoa > Chordata > Mammalia > Perissodactyla > Equidae > Equus > Equus quagga. The sequence continues at coordinate 40,782,544 of NC_060275.1, read as the reverse complement.
GGTCTCATCGTCTACAGATGGCCCAGCAAACCTTCATCAAACATTGGCTTTTCCACCTTCTTGTAAATTGCCTTCCTCCCCTTAGAAGTCCCAAACCACTACCCCCAATACCTTCCTTTGTCCTTAGCTGAAGATGGTATTTAAGACGGTGGCTTTGGCCATTTTGGGGAGTTACTCAGTTTTCCTGGGTTTCTCCCATGTATACACATTATTAAACTTTGTTTGATTTTCTTCTGTTATTCTGTCTCGTGTCAATTTAATTCTGAGACCAGTCACAAGAGCTTAGAGGGTAGAGGAATAGTTCTTCCTTCTCTACAACCCCGAGTAAAGTACTTCCAGGAGGAAGTAACTCACTGCTCCTAAAACAGCCTGAGTAGGAATACGTTTCTGTGTAACTTATTCTCTCAGGTCCTGGTTCTGTCTTGAAAACTCTATAGAAAATTATCATTCCTCCTTCATATGACAAACCCCTTTAACTATTGGTGGAGAGCCGTCATTGTCCTCCCCCTACCCCCTACCCCAACTCTTATAATGATTTCCTCTTTTTTTAGGTTAAACATCTTCTTATTCCACAATTATCTAGAAGTAAAAAAATAAAATAAACTGAATGGTGAAAACTTTAGGTCATTCCTTTCAAAGTCATTTCAAGTGCCGCATTAAAGAAAGAAAAAAAGCAATCCACAACCACAACAATAAATGAGGTATGCGATTTAATTCTGGATATTACAGGGCAGCTTAATGAAGCAGAGACGAGGATTTCTGGAGAAGAAGAGATTAAAGTCTGGAAAAGAAGTATACCTCTCTGGGGATTCAGAAACAAACTACTTTAAAAGGTCAAGGAACCTGGAAACAAAGTTCATAAAGGTAACATTTGGACTCCTGAAGTAAGTTAAGGTGAGCAAATTGAGCTGAGAATGGAAGTATTAAAATGAAATGTTGCCGTAAGAAATCACTTAGACTGAAAAAATAATTTTCATACTGAGAAGCCAAGGACTCATTATTAGGGAAGTTGTAACAGAACTGGATCTGGTTTGTGTTTCCGACCCTCCAGAGAGTAGTTACTTTGATAAAGTAAGAGGTGTGAAAACACATTAAAAAGTTAAAAATAACTATACAACAATTTTGTTTTTGTTTCATGTAAAATTTTAATTTAGGTGGAGTAAAAATTATCTTTTGCAGCGCATAACAAGACTAATGAAATATTAAAGTCTTTTATTTCAAACACACTTTAATTAGGGTTTGAAAGTTACTTGGTTAAACCAGAAATTATGGATTAAAATGAGACCTATCTGTGCATGTAAATATTTTTCAAATATTAAAAAAGAAACCCTTGGGGCCTGGCTCCGTGGCTGAGTGGTTAAGTTCCTGGACTCTGCTTTGGCAGCCCAGGGTTTCCCCAGTTCGGATCCTGGGCACAGACATGGCATCTCTTGTTAGGCCGTGTTGAGGTGGCGTCCCACATACCACAACTAGAGGGACCCACAACTGAAATATACAAGTATGTACTGGGGGGATTTGGGGAGAAAAAGCAGAAAAAAAAAGAAAAGAAACCCTCAATAGCGCAAGATACCCCCAGGAGGGGCCGGCAGTGGCGCAGTGGTTAAGTTTGCACGTTCCAATTTGGCAGCCCTGGGTTCGCTGGTTTGGATCCTGGGTGCAGACATGGCATCGCTTGGCAAGCCATGCTGTGGCAGGCGTCCCACATATAAAGTAGAGGAAGATGGGCATGGATGTTAGCTCAGGGCCGGTCTTCCTCAGCAAAAAGAGGAGGATTGGCAGCAGATGTTAGCTCAGGGCTAATCTTCCTCAAAAAAAACCCCAAGAAACCCCCAGGAGAAGATGAGATGATCTAATGGCCATTTTGTTCTTCCAGACCTAATCTCAAAAAGTATGTTGTCGCTGAAATAGAGTAGGGCTCCATATAATAAGGTTTTAATCTTTGGTTAGCTATTTTAAAAATGATTAAAATTTAATAAATAATTACTATACCGGATCACTCATTCATTAGTCTAGAGATAAGTAGGGGAATGAAGATAATCTCCTCAGGTCCAATTTGTTTTCCTACAATGTGTATTTCTGAAATGAGAACTAGCAAAATGAGCTTATAGGGGATGAGTAAATAGGTGAATGGTGTCAGTAAAATGCAGAGGTCTCCACGGTTTCGGGATTCTCTGAGCACATTAACGCTTTGTACTCTCAATCAACAGCAGCTGAACATAAAGAGGCTTGAAAGTAGCAAACCATAGGGGAACCTAATTGTTCAATTTGACATCAAGTTTTCCTCTTGCTTATTTGACTATGCGCTCTGTCTTGGAAATACTTTTTGAGAATGATTCTTTCTGATCATTGTGCAATTTGCCCTTGTCTCTACAACTTATAGAAGGCTCAACCTTTCCTTATGCCCATGTCCATCAAACTACTATCCCTTTTTCTTAAGATAATGTCTTATATATTCTGTAGCATTATTTTGCTTATTAAAAATTTAGCATGTCTTTTCAACTGTGTAATGTTTTTAAACGATTGTTATTGATCCCATTAGTTCTCTGACTACCAAGTTTTGAGTTTTTGCTCCTAATTCCATTTTTCCAATACACCTTGGTATATTTAGTGCAGTTTTAGAGGATGTGAGGTTTTTCAAGAAATGCCCGTTCCTTCTAACATTATATGTCCATGAATCTACAACCCTCTTCAGATTATGTTTGCTATGTATACAGTAAATCTTCTTGAGAAGTCTCAAGTACACAGTAAAAAAGACAAATTTGGCCATAAAAATAGAATTTAAGAGCAAATGCAAACCAAATTATCAGAGTGTAAACATATGAGTGCTTTGATATGGAGAGAATCATTATTTTGATATCCATATCCATAGTATAAATAGTATTTGGTTGATAAATGTATTGAAGATATAATTAACTATTTAAGGTTTGTATAACTTCATAACCTAAATTGGAAAGAGTGTGTTCATTTATTTCAAATTAATCATGGTATGTACCAGCAGGAAATCAAAAAAAAAATTTTAATTAAGTTTGTAATGGAGGTTGTGGTAGTTTACAACCTTGTGAAATTTCAGTTGTACATTATTATTTGTCAGTCATATTATAGGTGCACCACTTCACCCTTTGTGCCCACCTCCCACCCCCCTTCTCTCTGGTAACCACTAACCTATTCTCTTTGTCCATGTGTTTGTTTATCTTCCACATATGAATGGAATCATACAGAGTTTGTCTTTCTCTATCTGGCTGATTTTGCTTAAAACAATACCCTCAAAGTCCATCCATGTTATTGTGAATGGGATCATTTTATCCTTTTTTATGGCTGAGTAGTACTCCATTATATGTATATATACCATATCTTCTTTATCCAGTCATCAGTTCTTGGGCACTTGGGTTGCCTCTATGTCTTGGCTATTGTGAATAATGCTGCAATGAACATAGGGTTGCATGAGTCTCTTTGAATTGCTGATTTCAAGTTCTTTGGATAAATACCCAGTAGTGGGATGGCTGGGTCATATGGTATTTCTATTTTTAACTTTTTGAGAAATCTCCATACTGTTTTCCATGGTGGCTGCAACAGTTTGTATTCCTGCCAGCAGTGTATGAGGGTTCCTTTTTCTCCACAACCTTTCCAAAATTTGTTATTTTTCATCTGGGCTATTTTAGCCATTCTAGTGGGTATAAGGTGATATCTTAGAGTGGTTTTGATTTACATTTCCCTGATGATCAGTGATGTTGAGCATCTTTTCATGTGCCTATTGACCATCCGTACATCCTTTTTGGAGAAATGTCTGTTCATATCCCCTGCCCATTTTTTGATTGGTTTGTTTGATTTTTTGCTGTTGAGTTGTGTGAGTTCTTTATATATTATGGAGATTAACCCTTTGTTGGATATACGATTTTTAAATATTTTTTCCCAATTTGTGGGTTGTATTTTTGTTTCATTCCTGCTTTCCCTTGCTTTGTAGAAGCTCTTTAGTCTGATAAAGTCCCATTCGTTTATTTTTTCTATTGTTTCTCATGTCTGAGAAGACACGGTGTCCAAAAATATCCTTTTAAGAGTGATGCCTATATTTTCTTCCAGAAGTCTTATGGTTTCAAGTCTTACCCTTAAGTCTTTGATCCATTTTGAGTTCATTTTTGTGAATGGCATAAAAGAATGGTCTATTTTTCATTCTTTTACTTGTGGCTGGCCAGTTTTCCCAACACTATTTGTTGAAAAGACTTTCTGTTCTCCATTATATGCCCTCAGCTCCTTTGTTGAAGATTAGCTGTCCGTAGATGTGTGGTTTTATTTCTGGGCTTTCAGTTCTGTTCCACTGATCTGTGTACCTGTTTTCATACCAGTACCGTGCTGTTTTGATTATGATAGCTTTGTAGTATATTTTGAAGTCAGGGATTGTGAAGCCTCCAGCTTTGATCTTTTTTCTCAGGATTACTTTAGCAATTCCGGATCTTTTGTTGCCCCATATGAATTTTAGGATTCTTCGTTCTATTTCCATGAAGACTGTCATTGGGGGGCTGGCCCCGTGGCCGAGTGGTTAAACGCACTCCGCTGCAGGCAGCCCAGTGTTTCGTTGGTTCGAATCCTAGGCATGGACATGGCACTGTTCATCAAACCATGCTGAGGCAGCATCCCACATGCCACAACTAGAAGGACCCACAACAAAGAATATACAACTACGTACCGGGGGGCTTTGGGGAGAAAAAGGAAAAAAAAATAAAAATCTTTAAAGAATGTCATTGGGATTCTGATTGGGATTGCATTAAATCTGTAGATTGCTTTAGGTAGTATGGACATTTTAACTATGTTTATTCTTCCAATCCATGTGCATGGAATATCTTTCCATCTCTTTATGTTGTCATCAATTTCTTTCAGGAAAGTCTTGTAGTTTTCATTGTATAGGTCTTTCACTTCCTTGGTTAAATTTATTCTGAGATATTTTATTCTTTTTGTTGCAATTGTGGATGGGATTGTGTTCTTGAGTTCTCTTTCTGTTAGTTCGTTATTAGAGTATAGAAATGCTACTGATTTAAGGAAATTTTTTTTTAAGATACATATACACTTACTAAAGAATTAAATGATGGTAATGTATTTAATAGGACAACTGGATTTATAGTTCTTGGCTATCTTTTACTTTTTAATGGAAAAATACTAATTTTTTTTCAAGTAAGAGTGGGCAAGATCAACAATTTTGAGAAAACATATGTATTTAGTAATAGGTAATTTAAGACATTTTGAGTTCTTAGAAAAGAACATAAAGGTTATAGTTAAAATAAATCTGTAGGCTTTATGATACCATGAATGAATGCATTAATAAAATGTAATTAATTATTTCACAATTAACTTCCTTAAGCCTGTTTCCTCATGTGTAAAATGAAGATAATGGTAACAGCCACCTAAAGCATCGTTGGGAGGATTAAGTGAGATACTACTGCGCATGCGAAGCACTTAACACAGGGGCAGCTCCATAGTAAATCTTCATTAAATGTTGGCAACTATTCTAACTGGCAATTAAAAATCCCATTGTTTAGAACAGAGAGGCATGAACCAGCTCCAGCATTTTAATATTTGAGTCATATAATATACATTTTTTGTTACTGCAGGGGTCACTCTTTTGAGTTT